>NC_064283.1:9485018-9820242 GCF_019186545.1 Solanum stenotomum | reverse complement strand
CTCTCTCTCTTTCTTTCTCTCACTCACCCAAATAGATTCCATTTTTTAACCTTCTGTGAAAAGTAATGAGCTTCAGAACATCATCAGTAAAACAGTACATCGAGCACTGCTAGCAATTCAGGAAGAAAATAATATAGTCCCCCCCACCCCCACCCCCACCCCACACAGATAGAAAGAAATTGGAGAGCCTTTGATGGAATAGAGAAGGATTTTGTTCATTTGTAGAAAACCATATGTCCTGTAATGTTCTCTTCTTCTTCTTTTTTTTTTTTTTTGTGTGTGTGTGGGGGGGGGTGTGGGGGGGAGGGGGCCGGGTACTCATTGTCCATAAAATCTTATTTACTTGATAATAAAAAGAAATGTAGTTCCCTTCTGGGACTGCATCAACACTCAACACACTCTTTTTTCCGAGAAAGGTAACATTTGTATACATCACCCGAAAAAAGGGTGTGCTGAGACTTGCTCTTTCATCATTTGAAGTCAGTATCAAGCAAAACAATAATTTCATTATGAGATTTCCTGCAATATCATTTGAAAAGCCAAGGGAGGTAAAAGTGGTAACTCCATAAAATAGGAGAATCTCCCAGCATCAACAACAACCATAAGAGTTGAAAACTTATAACTATGTACTACGCAGAGTAAGTAGTGCGGAAAAAGAGATAAACCTGCTTGTACATATCATCCTCAGCAAGCCTAACCCGCAACTGCTGTTCCAAAACTGCCTGGACAACTTTTTTCTCATCATTATCTCGCAGTCTCTCAGCCATCAAATAATAACCGTCACGAGCTAGGTCTTCGTAGGACTTCCCAAATTCCCTGAAACGGTTAGCCCACCGAAACAGATCGCGTGGGGTAATGAAACCATGTTTTCCAGCAAAAATTTTAGTACTCTGCCTATGCAATTGCAATCCCTTCATGACAGCAATCATTTTCCTAGAATAGCTTTCTGGAATTTCACACCTATTGGTCAATATTGTGCTCAACTCATCTTCTGGAATTTCATCGACATGGATCTCCACGAAACGGTTGCGAAATGCTCGTGACAGAATTTTGCGTCCACCATATAAGGTAGGTGGATTCTGAGTGGCAAACAACATGAAGTTTGGGTGTGCTCGAACAGTTTCACATAACTCAGGGACGAAAAGCTCTCTATTATCATCTAGCAACCTGTTCAAAGCTTCTAACACATCCGATGGGGCAAGGTTAAGCTCATCCAGAACTATCCAATGACCGTTTCGAACCGCCTTAACAAGGGCACCCTCATGAAAGACAAGCTTCCCATTTGCATCAGTGACATAGGAACCCAGGTACTCCTGTAGATCAGTGTGTTCGTGGTTATTGATCCTCACAAACTCATGACCGGTTATTGCCGCAAGATACTGGACAAGGCTCGTCTTTCCACTAGATGTTGGCCCCTGAAGCAGAACTGGGTATCTTCCAACAAATATGGCACGCGCCAAGTTTCTAATATGCTCCTTGACGCTCTTGGTCAAAACATAGCTCTGTGTCAAATCATCAGACACTGAGTTTCCTCTATCTAACAAGTAGGCATCAAAGGAGATTTGTGGAGGTATTTTTCCCTCTAATAAATATACAGTAATCAATTGGTTCATTAATTTAGCACTTGGTACATCTAATGCAATCAGAAAAAACATACAAAAACCATCATAAAGGGCTTTTGCAAGACCAAAAGTTCTCTTCGCTTTTTTTGTGTATTCTAGTGCACGGTAAAGAGACCTTAAACTATATTGGGGCTTCTGGTTAGCACCATCCTGTAATTTATCATCAGATTGCTTCTTGGCTGCTTTATAGAACTGCACAATTTTACTAACTAGTTCTCTATTTGAATGATCCTCATCAATAAACTGACTAATAAACAAAGAAAGGTCTTCATCATCCAACAAATCATCAACAAAATATTCTGTAAATCTGCACCTTAATGATACAGGCAAGTCTCTCTTCCCAGCATCAGTTGCAGGATTCATACAGGCAAATATGCGGAAGTTCGGGTGTCTATTTACATAATCAACATCACCCCTTTCAGTCAAACAAAGAGATCCAGTCTCTTCTTCAAGTACACCGATAACTCGCTGCAAGGTCTCCGGAGGAGCCAAGTTCACCTCATCAAGCAGTATCCATTCACCATTCTTAAGTGCAGAAATAAAAGCTCCTTCTACAAAAGAAAATATCATTCCACCAGTAGCACCAATCTGCATACGCGCTTTATCTAGCTTCAGGGAAAAGGTTTCCCAAGCCTTTATCAGTTCATCACCCAAAGGTCTCTTCCGCTTTGTACCGGACCCAGATCTTCCTATTTCAATTATCTTTCGGACACCTTTCTGAAATCCACCTAATAACATCTTCCAATTCTTTTCAGAAACAAACTTTCTTAAACGTACAAGAAAATCTCCATTCTCCTGAAACAATAGGTTGTAATATTGGTTAAGCAGCACGAGAAAAACATTCAGAGAAGTAAAATCTCGAAAATTACCTTGGAAGAAAATGTAGTAGTAAATAGGTTCTCAAACTCCTTATAAAGGGGTATACAGATGAACTGAGCATCAATTGGTTTGAATCCACCCAACAAGTCAGCTATATCACTTTGCTGACTCAAATTCTGCAAAATAATATGTCGCTCAGTGAGGCTGTTAAATGCAAATTTAAATCTTATTGTTCATAGATCTTTATCTAACATACCAGGACTGTAAGTTTCTGACCAAGTCTCGATGCAAGACTCTGTACAAGAGTGGTTTTCCCTGTACCAGTTTCACCCACTAAAAGAACTGGCTCATTATACTTAACAGAGCAAGCTATTCTCTCAAGAACGTGGATTAAATTACGAATCTCAACGAAACGCTTCTTCTCTTCCCAGGTCTATAAAAATCATAAAGAATTCAGAAAGGTGCAAAAGAAAATATCAAGATTTATAAAAAAAAAAACGAACAAAATAGTTCAGAAATTTCACTCACAACCCTGTGGTTGAGCTTAAGAACAACCCTCCCAATACGTAGCTCAGACGCCAGTTCCTGCAGAGCGTTGCAAATAAGAAAACGAAGCTGATATAGCAATGAAAATATCACATTACAAAATACCAAATACCTGAATAACAGGCCTATTAATGGGATACAAAGTCTCCACGGATCCTACTGACCACATTTTAGCTATCTCTTTCACTACAGCCAACCGTTTTTCAGCTGTTGAAAAGGCAGCAAATATGTCTACAGCCTACAAAGTCAAATCACCAACCTTTTTAGCATAACTGAAATATTTAGCAAAGAAAGATGAAATGAGCATAGTTATCATGTTAGACCTCCTTATATATGTTTTCACGTGCATAAGCTGAAAGACCATCCCCGCCAAAATGAAAACCTAAACCTGCAATTCTCTTGCACCATTTGAGGAGATCCCTGCAATTGATAAGCATGGTTAAAGCCGACAATATTCTACAGATTCAGATGATGGGTCGTGACAGAGCTTACCTTAGTGAAAACCTTCCATGAGAACCTAGAAAGGCACCATTTCCAAAATGACATCCTACTAGCTCATTAACTCTATCAAATGTTCCTGCAAGATGCAGACACAGATTTAAATAGATATTGTAGAGGTAGACAACCTATCAAGAACAAATAGATCTATCATACCAATAAGTTCTGCTGCCAGAGACTCCAATTCTGGATACCACTTGTTCACAATCTTCAGTAAGTCCTGATGACTTGAAGGTGCAATCATTACTCTCCGCCAAAGCGCACTAACAGAACTCTTACCTATTAAAGAACAATGCCACTTTCAGCTAATAAGGGAAAGTAACCCAAAACAATGAGAAGGGTAAAATAGATAACAAGATCTACATTTTCCAATAAAGTGAAGTCCTATTGACATCAATAACATAATCAGCAAAAAAATAGTATCGGTACCATGGCCAAAGGGTCATTAGAGACATCTCACCTTTAACAGAAGCTAGAAAAAAAATTGAAACATTCTAAGGACAAGCTTGTAGTTGTCATATACCGTAATCTTGTCAGTTCTAATTAGGAGCTTGCCTCCCTCAAGGTTTGACAGTGCTGCCAACAATTGGAAAAAGACTCACAATCGTTGTTGAAAGGAAGACCGTCCAAAGACACAAGTAACTAACACAGTAGTGAAGGTATCTTGGAAAGTACTTTGAGAACTTCGAGGACCCAAACCCACTTCTACTTAAATTTTATCTAAGTGCCAACATGTAGGAAGAAAGTCGACCAGTTTGAGAGGCTCTCAAGCAGCAAAAGAAGTTCACCTACCAATTATCAGAAAAACCAAAGAAAAACTGCAAATACAGAATCTATTTCTCACCAAGCATCGAAACCATAAGTGTGTGCTGATATTTACAAATAGGGTGAGGAGGGGGGCACTAACAACAGATTCCAAATACTAGCAAGTAGGAAAAAATCACACACATATAAGCAGAATGTTAAAAAAAGTGTTAGGTACATACAGAGTGGATAAGAAAACCAGAATTTATGAGTCATGATACCAACCTTCCATAGATATATCTAGCTTAGTGCTTGTCATCGTGGAAAATAACCGAAAACCTTCATGGACCTGGATTCCCTGCAGTGGTTCATACGTATTGGTGTTCTTTCATCATCAGAGTAATATGCACGAGAAGAAATATAGCATTTCACCAATCAACTTGTGATGCTAGGATGCAAGGACCAATCAGCAAATGAAGGCCAAAAAAGGGCCTAGCTTTGGAAACAATAAATCGCAGTGGCAAACAGCAACATCATCTATTTAACTAACTAAACTGCACGGATACAGAAGAATGAAATGTGCACACTGTCTCTAAACATGGATTTGTCAAGAAATGCAATATGAATAATGATGGCTAAAACACTACTGAATATGTTCCTTACAGGAAAGATATAGTTCACAAGTTAGAAAATTACAAGTTGTCCAATCAATGGGAACTTGGAAAGAAAAAGAATTTCACTTATATTCAGATGTAAAGACTACAGAATATTATTGACTTGTCTTTCCCTACTTGAGCAATGAACAGTTCAATCCTCAAAGTGGTCACTCAAAATCGCTATCAAATTGATTTAGATGTGCATAAATAAGCATAAATGTTATTAAGAGATGCACAATAGCACTCCATATAAATGGTTGAAATTTACAAAAAAATTCGAACAACTAATTAACTTGAAATAAAACAAATGTTTCCAAGAAGCTAGTTGAAGAGCTATACAAAACTGCACAAAAAAACAGTAGGCCACTGCTTTCCTTCATAATCTGCTTTTAACAGACTGTAAAGTCAGAGAGAGTAAAGATATTACAACCATAAACGTATCAATCTAATTAGCAAATTCAGACAAAGCAGCATGCAGTCAAGAGCAACAAAGGATAAGCATGATAACACTAAATCTTCAAAAACAGGCAAAGGTAACATTGCAAAATACCTCTCCATGCCCAGTGAAGAATGAAGTTGCGCCTTCTAACAGAGGCAATAAGATGCATTGAACATCAGGAGGCGCTTTATCGACATCCTCAAAGACAACCCAGAATCCATTGGAAACAGCCTGCACATCATAATAATCATCACTCCATGACAAGGTAGGAATAATGAAATACCTATTGATTTCTCGAACGAGTATGAAACCTGGGTAAGTGAACCAGGCTGCCATCTGAATTCACCAGGTTGTTCCGTACAGACATAAGTGCCAACTAACATCTTGCCATCAACTTGCTCATCCATGTGAAGGAATAGAACTGTATTTTTGAAAATGTATCAACAAGAAAACAGCAGGCACAGACAGAACGAACCAAGAGCTTTTTCAAAGCACCATAAGCGAAAGTGTTGTTAGCCGTTAATGAAAGTGTATGGCTAGATGATCACACTCACATGTTGTACAAGTACACATTCAAACTTGGGAATCAAATGTCTATCCAACTTAAGATTTTGAAAATTTTATGACAATGGATAAATCAATTCCAAACCTGAATGTCAACTGAAACTTATATCGAGTGATGGTACCACGTTCAACTTGTGAAAGATATAACGAGTCTTTTGCAATATATATGTTCAAGAATGTGAAAACAACTGTGTTCCTCAAATTGTGCCATATCAACAGTGGACTAATAGTCCAATACAAAGTTCGATAAACATAGAAGAGAAAGTGAAGGACAAAATGAAGAAAATACATGGGGCATGTGTTACTAAATCTGGGGAAGGGAAATTTTAAAAATGTTAAGGTTGCTTCCCTGCTGGTTATTGGAGACTTGGGACTTCACTTGGATTGAGGTATTTATGAATCTATGAGATGCAAATTAGCTACCCTATCAGATGCCACTTCAGTACAGTTTAACTAATTTTGACTTCCTGAACAGAAGCTTAAACCACATTTAGCTACATTAAGGCCACGTTAGATTTATTTTTAAGATTAAGATGTTTGAATCTCAATATATATTATGAAAACAGATACCATTTGCATATGTAATATTATTTGCAAATCAATTTTTGGTTTACAACTTTGTCCATTATTTCAACTTAAAAACTTGAAATACTGGCTTGAAAGAGTATTTCCAGTGACATAATGGTTCACTCATAAAACTTCAATTTCAACTTCCAAATGTTATTTTCTAACTTCAATCAAATACTCAGTCTTTTCAACTTCACCCACATTTTGTCCAAATGGGTGAACTCCAAATCTAAACACTATAAACTAAAACTGCTTGTTTTTTATGATCCATCATTAAGTTAACAACTAAAAAGTTCAAATAATATGACAGTTAAATACCACATCCAGAAAATATTCAAGAAAATCTTTACTTGCATATTAAAAAATGTTTCTCTGATGAAGCACACTCTTAAAAGTTAATAGCAATGTTGGTTGTGAGTTGCAGGAGATTTATCTATCTATCTGTATCTCTTCGTGTTCTATTATTTTGGTTTCTTCCTCTCAACTCAAACCATGGAACTGTTCTTCCTAAATTGCTCGAGGCCCAGTAGTAGGCTAATGAGGCCTAATTTGTCTCCCTTTACTCTAGGCTCAATCATATTAACCTCACTTCAAAAAAGACCGGAAAATGGAGGAGGGGGGGGGGACATCAAATCCAAGTGCAAGTCCCAGAACCATGTTATACACACGGAAGGCCATTAGAGAATGTTACACTTGTTTCTCATCGATTGTGCAAAAGGGTATTCGAAGGAGTTTAAATAATCTTGGGCTGCTCTGACCTATCACCTTATGGTTTAGCATCAGATGCTTAAATTCTTTCATAGAGTTAATTGGTGGGGGTGGCCAGTTTTGGGAACGGATTGGTGAAGGTGGAGCTGGTTGGTGGTGCTAGTGTGATGGTGTCTGGTTGGTTGATAATGTCGGTTGTACGGTCATCATGATGGAGGTGGGGGTGGCTACAGTGGTGCGCAAATAAAGATGATTAACAGTGGTCGTGGACTGGTGGTTGCCAGTAGGATGTGTGGCGAAATCTGGAAGTGGAGTGGATAAAGCAGTGGTTAAAGGCTTAAAAGTACAGCTTCACATGAATCATTGACTGAACGTCCTAATGAGATCGGATGAATCAAACTAATTTAGAAAAAATGTGTGTAGTTGTAAAAGGAAAAAAGGTAAACGCATTTACAAGGCTGAGATCCGAATAATTCAATAAAGGAATATAATAAACTTAATTATTCAAATGGATGCTACCATATTTTAAAATACTTTAGGTAGACTTAAATTAACCACAAAAAATGATGGAAAAGAGCACACTAGACTCTTCCATAGATGTCAATGTCTTGAACAAACAATAACAAGTAATTTAACCTTTTAAAATATTAATGACTAGTTTATTTCTTTTTGACTTGTTTACATCCCTCTGGTCTTGGAATCGAGATACACTAACTTTACAAGCTCAACCAAACATCCACAGCCAACAATCAAGCAACAAAAAAAACATATAAAAGATATACATATGTTATTGATGATTGATTTTCACAGGGAGCAAAAACAACATACCCCGACCCCCATGAAGTTCGGCTAACTTTGAAATCAATGCAGTTTTTCCAGCACCAGCAGGGCCATATAGAAGAACTGGCCATCTCTGACTAAAAGCCAGAAACACCATCTCATAACCCTTCTGCATAGCAGAAGTCAAGATGAAAGGTTTCCCACAATCCCTGCATGTTTTTTTATGAATCAACATTAAATGCTATTAAGGTAACAAAGCAGCAGCGTGGAGAAAGAAATCCAGAAAGTGACAGGTCTATGATATAAAGGATCTCAAAGACCGCACTTTGTAACCACCCACTTCCCAACTAGCCCCAATGGCTGAATCACCAATGTAAATGCCGACTTTTAAACGCATCGACAAGCAAATTATCACAGAGATTGCTATTTTTAGGACTGCTCTTACCATGTCACCTTCTTGTCCCCCGACTTTAACAGTCCATTCTCCAGAATGGTTGAGGATGGAACTGAAGAATCAAAAGGTGAAGATTGTAATGAACGACATTGGTTGTATCCCATGCTTCCACCAGTTGAGTCACAATTACTTTCGCGCGGGGATTCTAGGTACCAGGCTGCTTTCTCCAGTGCTACATCCTGACAATATTCTTCCCAGCTGTGGATTTTGAAACATCAATTCAAACATGAGAAACGTATGAGAAGATTCAGATAAAAAATTCAATAAAAGGATGAAATGCTGCATATCATAATTCAAATCTCGGCATGGAAGAATAGCACGAATCCAGTAAAAAGGAAAAACATACGCTCTGAAGTCAAAATATTATTCATATCACAAATCAGAGCATTAACCAAGAAATTAGCAGCATCGGATATCAAATATCTAGCTTTGATTCCAATAGCCTTTTCAAACTAAGGATTTGCTGTGACTTAAATCAAGCAGTTGATACACTTATCTCTTTAAAGAAAAGAACATTAACTCAATGAATTAGAAAGCAAAACTTACCGCAGTAAACAGGAACAAGCTTCTTGAGAACAGAGATTGAAGTTTGCTATCGCTCGATCATTTAACTTTAAAAGTATTGACAGTATTCTTATCCCACACCATATTATGTCATGCGCGCATCTATTTGGTTCTTCATTTTTACCCAAATAGAAATCATGAAACTGATTTATATTGTCCAAAAGGCAAGACCAGTCCCACATTGTAGAAAAAACTTCAGGCTCTGCTAGAAGGAGACGATATGAAACTCGTATTGCATTCAGCAAACCACCCCCATCCTAATAAGAGAATAGTTAGGCAGCTTATAAAATTTGTCATGCTAAATTGGGTTGAAATAATACTTGTACCCAAAAATAGAGAGAATAAAACCGCAGAAAATAAGGAAATTTTGAATGGGATGGAGAACTCATTACCACATTGTTAAGACTAACAGAAACTTATCGTCATAGACTTGCACAAGACAACGAGTTTACAATAATAATTAGGTACTCAATTTAACTCCCTAACTCAGAAAAATGTGAAAACAATATATAGCTCAATAGACCACCAGAATCGATCTCTAGACTAGACTCCAGATATACAGAATCTTAAGCGCTTACTCTATAGACCATAGGTAAGTTTTCGGCCTGTATTGTCACACACATATCTCATTACCAGCAAGGGTTGCAAAAAAACATTCAATGATAACAACATTTGAAACAAAAAATGACTATTAGAACAAACTCACTCCAGCGCTATTATGGTTGCAACCATAATATTTCTCGACGAAGGAGTTAATGCAAATATCTATTGATGATAGCCCGTTTCCACAAAGAAAGTCCAATCCTATTCTAAGAAACCTAAATAACCCAAGTGGTACTACACATCACTTGAGAGTGGTCTCTCATCTGGCAAATGATTTGACAAATGAAAGTTCACCTCCTATCACACTCATATAAATTATAAGCCTCAACGGAAAAAGAGGAATGTGGAATGGAATAGCCTAATAACGCAAATGTAACCGCCAATGATAATGAGATACTAGATGAAGTTTCTCAATGATTCCATGAATGATCTAATGATGATTCTTGTCTAAGTGTGTGACCAAATTCTTTTGCATGGTCAAAACAGATGAAAATTCTATGTGCTGGTTGTGTGGCAGTGAGACTCAAACCTAAGATCTCTGTGTGTTTGGATGTGTGTTTGGATATCCTATTTAAGTGTGCGACCATCTTATCGAGCTAAAGTTGTAGTAAACACATTTTTATTTACTAAAGGGAAAAAGATTAAAAATGCCCTTAATGTTATCATAAATAGTACAAAAATGTGTCCCTTCCTCCTATTAGATAGGGGATGCCTTCAGCGTTTTATTAAATCTAAAAATGCCCTTTTTAAAACGCACAATGACATGGCAATTGATAAGTCATTTAATGAAACAAATAGCTTCATCTTATTGGTCCACATAAACTTTTAAACCCAATTTAACTACCCAACTCATCCTAGCTAAAAACCCCAAACCCACCCAATATTACTCATACCCGAGGTCATGCCACACTCATCTATCAATTCAAAATTGGTTTCATATTAAAACTGTGTAAAATCAAGAAAGAACAATATCCTCAAATTTCGGTCATTCCAAGTTACAATTCACCAATATCCTCAAAACTCAAGACCAATCTAACATCTACAATCTGGTAGAGGTATAGCACGACCAAGCTGTTGCATTGGAGGAAGGAGAAAACAAAGGAGAGGGATGCATCAAAAATTACCTCTTAAGGACGAGACAGGAGGAAGACTAATTCAGAATGAGAATTACATAGACAATTATGGAGCAAAAGTTCGATATTAAGAAGAAAAATACCAGAACAACTGCCTCGATAACTGATTTTCTCTGTCTAATCCTTTCAAATGGAGGGGGAGCAAACTCAAAATAACCCAAGACAGGCCTGCGCCAAGGAACACATTTTAGCTGTTACTCTAACAATTGACACAGAAATGCATTAGCAATTTATAGGTATGCAATATTATCCTCCATTACCACAGGACAACTAAATAAAAAATACTTAATAAGGCATCCATATTCCGTATGATACATTCTTTACAAGAAATAACAATGTTCATTTGATTCCAGAACCAAACAGAAGAAAATGCTTTACCTCAATAATGAACGAACCAAATCATAAGCTCTACAAAAAGCAAGACAAGCTAGCTCATGAAGTTTCAATCCCTTCCCTCTTTTAGCATAAACATCAATTATATGAATAGTATCTTCAATATCTAAATCTTCAACTTCTCCACGATCATCTTCTTGGTCTACCTCCATCAAGTCCTCACCCTCATCATTGTTGCACCTCAAATTTGGTACCAAACTAAGCAACGAAACAGCTCTATCCACAATTCTCCGAGCTAGCGGGCAAAAACATCCAATTAAAGGGATTGTATACTTCGGATGTATCACAATTTCTCCCACAGCATTCACCACTTCTTCTTCTGTAACTTTATCACCCTATCAACAATAAAAATTGAAACTTTCATACTCAAAAAAGATACTTAACACAAAAAATAGTTAATTTTGTAAGATTTTCAGTACCTTGTTTAACAAGTAATCAAATTGGGATAACGAAGCAAGTTCAGGGCACCGAGTAAGGAACCTCTGCAGTTCATAATCCACACGAAAACTCCCATCAAATGACATTTTTTCTGAGTAAATATATGAATTGAAACTTAATTAGCCTCTTTCAAAATCAATTTTTGTATCTTCTGAGTTCTTCAAAGATGCTACAGGTGAAAGGAGAAGTGTGAAGGTGATAAAGCTTTAGCAGTAACTAGGGTTTAGGGTTTAACAATTCTTATTTTGCCGCTTCAGTTTTAATTTATATGTTTCGAATTGGGTTGGTTTAAGTATTAGGGTCTGCGCGAAATTGTAAATTATGCCACGAGGGTATAGAGGGCTGCACATTCGGTTCGGTTTTGGTTTTTTTATTTTATTTTTTCGGTTTTTTTTTCTTTTTGAATATTCAAGCTTTTAAAAATATAAATAAATAAAAGTGCATCGAACCGAAATTATGTTATTAGGCTTTGGTTGGATGTAAAAAGAAAAGAAAAAACAAATACATGTCTGCTGGTGGCCGGTCGGCTGCTGCTGCCTGCTGCTGGTCGGCTGCTTCTGGTCGCAGCGGTCGGCCGGTCGCTGCCTTGAATGTCACTGGTCGTCGGCGTCGGGAAGTGGGAAAGTGACGTGCGGCGTTGAGAACTCTGAGAAGTCGACCTAAAGTAGGAAAATTATGAAAATATTGAAATTTGACTTAAATTATTGAGAACTGGTCTAATTTTGTTAATATTAATAATCTATATTTTAAATATTTTAATTTGTGTGTGTTAGTTATTTTCAATTAAAATTGAAAATGTGAAAAAAAAATTAAACGTATTTTTTTAGGATTAGAGATAACAGTTTCTATCCTTTTTATTTTAAAAATAACTAAACGTACCTTTATTATTTACATTTATTTAATTATTTTAAATTTTGTATTTATTTCAAATAAATAATCAGCAATTCTTTTAATTTGTTAAAAATGCAATCAATTATAAGAAGAAGAATGTTAAAAATAAACTTTTAATTTGTTTTTAATGTGAAATTGGGAGTTCGAAATTTATTTAAATTAATAACATTTATCAATTAAATTCATTTTTTAAAATATAAAAATAAAAAGTTCCAAGTAGTTACAACAAAATTTCCATCAAATTTGGCTAAGAGGATAAGTTTGAATTTATTTTCAATTAAATTAAAATATATTGAATGAAACACAGTAAAGTTTTAGCAGATCTTTAAAAAGAACATGAACGGTTTAAATTCTTACAAAAATTTTATAAATAAATTTTAAATTTGAGTAAAATTGAAACACACATAAACAATTTGCACATCTCTCTAACAATTGTGTTCACTGTTCACAGTAAAAAAAAAAAAAAGGGGTACAAAAGTGAAACTCTTTATATATACTATAGCGATTAAGAAAATACACTAAGGGGCCGTTTGGTTACTGGTTAGAGTTATGCAGGTATTAGTTATACATGGTTTAGTTATGCAGGTATTAGTTATGCAGGGTTTAGTTATGCAAGTATTAATTATGCAGGGTTTAATTATGCAGGGTTTAGTTATGCAGGTATTAGTTATGCCGGGTTTAATTATGCGGATATTAGCTATGTGGATATTAGTTATGTAGGTATTATTTAGTTATGTAGAGATTACAATACATGAATTATTAACTANATTGTGTTCACTGTTCACAGTAAAAAAAAAAAAAAAGAGGGTACAAAAGTGAAACTCTTTATATATACTATAGTGATTAAGAAAATACACTAACTGCAGACCATTCTTTTAACTTTCTTTTGTATCACTTTTTGTTCTTCTTTTATCTTATCTTATTTATATAGTCGTACGTTGTTCTTTATTTTTGTTAAAATTGTTTAATTTAAATGTTAATCTCTATATTATTTTTAGTGTGCTTGTGTGTCGAATTCAAAATTTGAGATTTTACTATTTGGAAGATCAGTGGAGTATATAATCAACACTAGAGGTAAGTATTTACAATTTTTTATTTTAGAATTTGACAAGTTTGTTCACTGTATTAATTCATATATCTTTTTTTTTAATGTAGATTTTCAATCTTAGCACAAGATAAATTAGTAATGATCACAGATTTGATACAAAATTTTAACATATGATTTTATTTGATTATAAAAAAAATCATGAATTAGACATAAACCCCTCTTTTATGAAAATTAAAAGGAATTTTTATATGTACAATGTGAAATCATGAAATGCTTGATTATGTTTATCAAGTATTATATCAATAAGAGGTTTAACATATTAATCCTCTAATAAATATTTTGGCTTGATTATTGTGCAGATATAAGATTTTTCTTTAAGTAAAATTTTACTTGCTTTTTCCGTATTCCTTTAAAAAAAATTATCACAAAAAATAATTACTATTAGTTTCTTTTTGTATGTTGTTTAGAGCTTCGAAATTTATTGTAGTTTCTTTTTGTATAGGTAATATTTACATTTAAAGGAGTAGCCAATGATATCAAGTTAATAAATAATATTTAAAAATTGAAATAATTATATAATGTAACAACAATGTGCAAGAATCGAATTTTATTTTGATAATATTAAAAGGTTATGCACATGACATTAAACAAAAATATTATTATTATTAGTAATGATAAATTTAAAGAAAACAAAACTTTTAATATTCCCTACTAAGTGATATATAGTCTAATATCAATGCACTTAGTAATTTTACAACAAGGTTAGAACAAAAGAATAAAAAATAATAATAAACAAATAAAATTTAACTATTTGATTAGAAAATATATTTAAAAATGCCATGATACAAAGTATTAAAAAGTAAAATAGATAACAAAAAAGGAAGAAAAAGAAAACATTGATAAAGGGATATTTAAAATACGTGGGTAAAATTTAAGAAAAGAAGAAGATAAAGATCTTAAAAAAAAAAACTAACCATCATCCCTAAAATCTCACCTATCTATGTAACTACCTTATCTCTTCAAACATAACTATATATTTTAATCTTCTTCCTGTACAATATGAAAGACAAAAGTGTCACGTAACAACATCACCAAAAAAAATATTTTTTTGATTTAAAAAATAAATAAATATTTCAAATTTGTATTTTGTAAAAGAAAAAAAACAAAAAAAAGTATATCAACGTAAATGTTTTCAAATTATCATCTTTTAAAAAGAATAAATTTAAAATTAAAAATATTATAAATCCGTACTTTGCAAAATAGTACCACATGTAATCATCAAAATAATTCTTAAATTTTCAGTTTTGAATATTTTTTTAAAATATGTATCTCCAAAAAATATATTTTAAATTCCATAAATAATTATGTAAGAATTTGTAACATAAAACTGTCAAAACAAAAACTCATAGTTATATATTATTATACAATATTTTTCAAAAAATTAAATTTATTAATAGAAAAATACAAAGAAATTACAAAACATCTAATGTACGTAGTCTACAATTTGATATTCAAGCGATTCAAACTGTATATGTTGATGCATAGCATTATCATATGATCATAAGACTTTTTTTAGTTATATTTTACTTTAATCTAACGACTAATTTTTTTAAAATGTTTATTATTCTAACAAGATAATAATATGAATAAGGTGAGAGTATTTATGATTTTGAATAATTTAAAAACTATATAAAATAAATGATGCTAAACATTATTATTGTCAATTTTAGTTAATGAACAAAGCTTATATTGATATATTTACACAAATATCCTATTATAACATATGAAGATGCTAAATGTTAATATTCTTTCAAATAAACTTTACTATATTATCTTATAATAAGTTAAATTTGAAATTTTCAACAAATCAATATTTATGATTATATTTATCAATAAACCGCGCAACTCACGGGTACGATACTAGTTAATATTAGTAAATATTATAATATAATGTATTTCGGTTATCGAAAAATACAAAATTCACGTACTGAAAACTAAATTGAAATACCGAAAATACGAAAATATATATCAAAAACCAAAATACCGAAATCAAAATATCAAAAAAGTTAAGTTCGGTTCGGTTCGATGTTTCGATTTTTTGGTATTTATGCCCAGCCCTAGGTACATCTTTTAACAGCTTGCACCCCAGATTTTGTTTCATTTGCGAATTGCATCCTTCTTGTTTGTTTGGGAGAAAATGTCATAAATAGTCAATTTTCTATAGAAGTAGGTTTAAAATGGCTTCTTAACTATATACTTATCGAATTTAGTCCTTTAAGCAAAAACTTATTAGGTTCGGTCCCTTCGAAATATACACTAACCTATTTTAGTTCTTTAAGTATACAAAAACTTATTAAGTTTGATCCTTTAATATACATTTATCGGTTTTAGTCCTTTAAATATAGAAAATTTATCGAGTTTAAATCGTTGGTGTTAGGGTTCTTTGTATAAGAGTAGTTTAAAGAAAAAGTAACACGAAGAGAGAAACAACTGGGAAAAAATGAGTTAAAAAAATTATTTCATGAGGTATGAGTTCCGTTAATATAAATCTAAGCATATTTGTATTAAAAAGGGATATAAGAACAAAATTGATTAGTTTTTGAATACTCAAAGAACTAAAAATCGATAAATGTATATTAAAGGACCAAACCTGATATGTTTTTAAATACGTAAAGGACTAAAATTGATAATGTATATTAAATAGATCAAACCTGATAAATTTTTAAATACTTAAATAACTAAATTCGATAAGAATATAATTAAGGGCCATTTTAGACCTACTCAACCCCTTAATTATGAAAACTTCTTGCAAATATTGTCCAAATGCATAGATTTCATGTTGTGAGGAGAATTTTGTTATACAACTATACAAAAGGTCTTTATTGAAGATGCTTTACTCTTGAAATAGGACNTTTTAGACCTATTCAACCCCTTAATTATGAAAAACTTCTTGCAAATATTGTCCAAATGCATAGATTTCATGTTGTGAGGAGAATTATGTTATACAACTATACAAAAGGTCTTTATTGAAGATGCTTTACTCTTGAAATAGGACTAATGCATATCCTAAAAATGGTTTGGGTTTTTGAAAAAATGAAAATATAATACGTAAAACGATAGTTTTTTGAACCAAGTTGACATAAAAAATTTAGTTCACGCCCACTTAAAGCATAGGGAGATTCTCAAATTACAAAAGACTCACACCAAGAACAAAGTCATGATACCATACCCCGGGAGGGTATTGAATCACAATCTCTTCCTATTAAATCCACTCACAAATTCACCGACACACAATAAAAATAAAAATAACATATATTTACAATGACATATATACATCATCAATCTATGCCTTCAAAGCATAGTTTTTTTCTCTTAACTAGAGAAAACAAATGATCAATTAATGGGCCTCACCAATGTTGAAATGCTAAAATAGGCAATAATACAACTACTATAAACACTACATAAAACACCATTTCAATATCCTTCAACACAAAATACAGAGCACAACCAAAACTCAACATCATTGCTTCTACAGAGGCATACAACATGAGAAGTCCGCATAATAGGCGCTTTGGGAACACGTACGAAAAATCTTCTTCTGCATAACGAGAAGTCAAAATAGAAACGAACGCAAATAAAGAGATGCAGGAGGTGGAGAGGGATACTGTGTTGGAGAAGATAAATGCGGTTAAAAATCCTTTTTTGAAAGAAATTGGAAGCGCGTTTTCGCAGTTTTTGATTTCTGGAAATGTAATTGATGCAGAAAATGCGATGGTAACGATGAGTGTTGCTATAATTGCGCATAGACTTGATGTATCTTTCATCCATTTCTCTCCTTGTATTCTCAAATATGAGTGCTGCTCTGTAAATACTTGATGAGCAGTTTTGCCATTGTTGTTTAAATGTTGGTAATAAGAAGGTGGTAGTATTTGTTTCACAGCCTACAACACATAATAGAGAAAATATGTAAATGTTAGTTCAAATACTTGTAGGATTCATACATATTTTTCCTCTTTTTAATTCTGGTGTTTATTAAAAATTTGTGGGATTTCACTGGATACGTTGTTGTTGTTCTTTATTAAGGAACTAACTTATTTTTGTCATGTTCAATATCTATTTTGAAGTTCGACTAATTCAGATTTATATCGGTGAGTTCCATGTTACGAGTAAATCTCTCCTTACCAAAATCGTTTCCATTCAAAACAATTGATCAAGAATGAAGGCGTACGTAGGAGGAGTACTCTACATACAGCCGTTAATGGGGTTTAAGAAATGGCATATATATATATATATATATATATATATACTTTAGAAACAATAATACTTCCTTTTGTTTTATATATATGACAATGTTTTATTTGATATAAATTAAAGAAAAAAAATAGAAATCGTAATTTTAAACGTGACATGATATTTTTGTGTCTATAAAATAATGTCATAAAGGAATATATAATAAGAAAAATAAAAATTAAATGAATTTTAAATATAAAAAACTATCATTATGTCATTTTTTTAATTTTGAAATGCCAAACAATTTGGACTAGGTCCTTTAGTGCCTGTTTGGCATTGCTGCTAAAAACTGTTTATTTTTTGAAGCGTTTTTTTTAAAATAGCTTTTCAGAAAAGTGCTTTTCAACAAAATAATTTGTGTTTGACAAATTCGTTTGAAAAGTGCTTTTGATTAGCAATTTGTGTTTGGTTAATTTTCTTTAAAAATTACTTTTGAGAGTCAAATTACGAAAAAGGGCAAGTATCGATGTTCTTTTAATATTAAGATTATTTTATAGAGAGAAACTATTTTAAACATCAAATACATAAACTTTAATTACATTTTTAATGTAATTATTTTTTAAATGTATATATTCAAATTTGCAATCAATATTGTACATAGAAAAATTTTGTTGAATTTTTTTGAAAAGAAGAATATTTTTGTTATTTATTACCAATTTTTTGAATTCAATCTTAGCTATTACCCTTTTTTTCTCTTATAATACTCTAAAGTTTTAAGAATTCAAACTAAAATAAAATAATACGTAAATTAAGAAAAGAAAATTTGTTATTTGTTACTTTTTTGGGAGGGACTAAATCTTTAACTGTTATTTTTTCTCTTTTTCAATCCTACAAAAATATCATTGTTTCTTTTATTTCTAATTATGTAAAATAATACATAAAGTAATATATACAATATAATATATAAATAATAATATAAAACATAAAAAAATAATGTATTATATAAAAATAAAAAATAAAATTTTTGAATAAAAATCAACCAAACTTATGAGATATGTTGATTAATTAATAAGGGATATATTGATAAATATTTATATATGTAAGGGATATTTTAGTCTTAAAAAATAATTTTCTATTTCTGCTTCTGCTTTTTTTTAAAAGTAGAAATTTTTAGCTTCTTTTCAACAACAGAAAAACAACTTCTGCTTCCATTTAAAAGCAATTTTAAGAATTTGTCAAATATTTAATTTTTCGAAATAAGTGTTTTTTTCTCAAAATAAACACTTTTGGTCCCCCAACAACAATGTGAAACAGGTTGTAAACTTATAACTTAACATATAGCTTACTTGTAAATAGTAGAGAAATTGTTTTAATTACCTCAAACCACCTCAATCCTTCTTGCATATTAAGAGCCGCCCCAAAAGTTTTCTTTAGCTCTTTTTCTTCCGATAATTTTCCAGCCAAATGCAACATTGTATTGTTAGATGAATCAATTGAAGTCACGAGATGATGGCTATGTTGATTCATTTGACTGACCAATTTAAAGACATTTTTGCTGCGATTCTCTACTGCAACGTGAAGTATATTCTTTCCATTTTCGTGGTGATAATAAATCGATGAAGGAAATTTTGTCACGATAATTTCAACAAGCTTGTAGTTATCAAAATGCGCGGCTTGTAGGAGAGGACCACCAACGATAGCGCTGATTTCTTTCTCACTTATATTTTGTAGTTCTTCGCAAAGGCATTCTGCTAATTTAATTGCATTTTGGTGTTTCCATTTTTTGTCTCGAATATATTCCAATTCAGATGCTGCAATGCAAGAATAAATAAATAATTTAAGGGGCTTGAAATAATAAGAAAATACTTTAGGGGATATATGGTAGTAAATGTTTAGTTATAACATAAGACTAAATTCATTATGTAACCCAATTAATGTTTATTTAACAGTTTGCATTTAAAATATGGCTATGACTTATGACAAATTTATGATTTTTTCGAATAATTATAGAATGCAACTTATACCTTGAATTAAAAAGATAAACTAGAGAGTGAGATATAGAAAACGTACAATTGGACTTTGATTTATCGAGTAATGTTTCATTGGTTGCATTTTCGATATCATTGACATTTGCTCTTGCTTGAAAAAGCCATGATATAGTGATAGTCACTATAAAAATACAAAACAAACGCAGTTAGCTAATTATTCTTCTCATTTTTATTGTATTTTAACGATACAATGAGACATGAGGTATTATTCAATCGAAGAAATGAAAACTGTGGAAATTAAACTCACAAGATGGTGTCTTGCTATAGTTTACACTACTTGTACCAAATGTCTTTGTAGCCAACTGAGCCAAAGGAGATGATCTATGCGAACTATATTTTGCCAAATCAGGATAAAGTTTTACTAATTGCATAGCAAAATCTGCAAAATAAAATGTTGTCAAAAAATATCAAAAGGAAATACTATAGCAATGTTTTAAATACTAATTTCAAAAGTTTTTATTTTCTTTCATAAATTTTGTATTCAGTCAATATGCATCACATAAATTGAGACTGAGAAAATAGAAAGATCAGTAACTCACCGTACAAGTCTGAACATATCAATCGATGTAGCAGCATAGCACCACTTCGATCAGTATAAGGAGCAGAATATTTTGTTACACTGAAGAAGTAATGAACCAAATCCACATTTTTGTAACCATATTCAGCAGCCACATGAATAGGATACATGCCATTATTGGACACAATATATGGCAAATNCTTATTTGGTTGGGATTACTAGCCTGACCAAAGAATAAGATAAAAAGAAGAGTTTCCGCCTACGGCTACATGCCCATTAAGAGCTATACCTGGAGTCGAGCTAATAGGCAGAGGGGAACTCTCCTAAATGTTTTAAATACTAATTTCGAAAGTTTTTATTTTCTTTTATAAATTTTATATTCAGTCAATATGCATCACATAAATTGAGACTGAGAAAATAGAGAAATCAGTAACTCACCGTACAAGTCTGAACATATCAGTCGATGTAGCAGCATAGCACCACTTCGATCAGTATAAGGAGCAGAATATTTTGTTACACTGAAGAAGTAATGAACCAAATCCACATTTTTGTAACCATATTCAGCAGCCACATGAATAGGATACATGCCATTATTGGACACAATATATGGCAAATTCGAATTTCTTGTAACAAGTATTTTCGCGGCATCTAAGTTGCCAAAACGCGCAGCATAATGAAGAGGTGTTTCCCCGAATTTATCTTGTATAGCTAACATATCATCATCTGTTATTGAATTTACCAAATTTTCTATGAAAAATCTGGCATTACCGTCTTTCTTTGACCCGATTGAAATATGAAGTGTTGTTTGTAACAAGGATGTGATATGAGCTCTACTTGCTGCATTGTCTTTTTTCAAGAATGTTTTTGCATTTTCCCAATCACCACATAGTGAAGCATTGTAAAGTGGCAAGTAGTACTTGTAGTCTTTCTTTGTCTTTGTACTTTCTGTAATTTCTGCTAAATATTTAACGATAATTAATATTAGTACTGACTATTTATATTGATTTGACTCTTTAAAAATATCAACAATATAATTAGAATCTTGGACTAATACTTGAAGCTATCTTTAAGTTTATTAATTTGATCAGTATAAAGACCTCCAACAAAGAATGTGAAAGATCAAGCACTTCAAGAAGTACTTTTTGGTTAAAAAGTAATTAAAAAAACATAATTTAATAAGTCTCTTATGTTTTCATTATTTGAATGAAAAAAAAGAAGAAGAAATACCATATAAAATAAAATCAATAAAGTAATTTAAGAAAAACACGTATTTACCCCACATATGTACACAACCCCACCACCCACCAAAAAGATGGAAATTGTGTTGGTTTATTTAGCTTAGCAGGGGCCCAAATACGAGATATTTAAGCCCGTTTGGCCATAGATTTCCCAAATAATATTTGGGGGGAAATTTGGCAAATAGTATTTGTTCATACAATTTGTCATTATTTGACAAATATTTTTGGCAAATATCTCAAATACTAGTTTTTTTTAGTATTTGGGCCAAATCTATTTTTTGAAAATTAAAATTTTACACCAAACTTTTATCTTTTACAAAAACACCCTCTATAGTAGTTGTTTGCGTTGTATTACATAATTTTTTACGTGAACACCAAAGTAGTGATGAAATATTTCGTGGATATGAAACTGATGATATGGTTATTGATGAAAATGATGAACAATTGGTTTATAGGATAACAAAGTCATGTGTTTTGTCTACTGCACGATGTAAAATGATGCTTGTTGCACTCACTCCAAACTACCACATTGCTCTAGTGTCATGGACACTACTTATTATTTGTTGCAACGAAGATCCAATTGACTTGTAATACAAACTTATGATTTGTTTTGATAGTTTTTGAAACTTATGGGTATAAATCATATTTTCTAAAAAAGTGAAATATATTTCCCAAATACTATGGTCAAACACATGGTGAAATTTCACCCAAATTTTTATCCAAATAATATTTGTCAAAAATATTTGAAAATCTAAGGGCAAACGGCTAAGTAATGCTTTTTGATTTATCACATGCGTTTATCACATGACGTTTGAGGGTAATGTTGGAACATTCAATTAATTTGAATCTTCATTCGTGCATTAGACGAAACTTTTAAGTGAATACTTTCTCATCCATATTAGTTGTTATTTTATTATAAATAGTTGTTTCAAATGACTTATCAATTTATAAAATTAAAATAAAATTAATTATTATTATATTAAATTTTGTCCTTACAATTAATAATTTTCTTTAAAAAGTGTAAATAAATTTGTAAGGTTTCAAAAAGAATTCTTACGGATACATTAGTAAAAATAATTCTACTTATTCATGATTTTTCAAGGGGCTTATAAAGTGAAAATTAAAGGAAAAAATATGAGACGGAAAAAGTATTAATTTTGTTATCCATCATAATTCACCATTTATGTCGCGTATTTATAGCTTGTTTGTCTTGTTTTTGGATAACAAGAGATTTTATTTTTCAGCTTTTAAGAAAAAAAATAAAAAATATTTTCTCTTAAAGATAATGCTTTTGAGCCTTTTTAGAAAAAAAAGATTACTCATATGAAAACTTATCTTTGCTAAATGAATTAGTAGTAATTATTATCGTAATTTAACAATTAAAATTAAATCATTTAATGATAATATTTGAATCAAACACAAAACACTAATCTCTAAAATATTTTAATTAATCAATATATATAAAATAAGTTGATTTTAACTGGTTGAAAAACCATACTTTTATTAGTCTCGAGAAAAATAACTTCCCTTAACATGTCAGAGAAAAGTCATTTAAGAAAAATTAAGTATCGCAAAGTTAGGCGCTTGATCATGAAAAAATTTCACTTTTTTTTTTTTGGAGTTTGGCTATAAAATTATGGAATTTAAATATCATTTTCCAATTTGAAAACAAAAATTACTTTTTTTCCTCCATATTTCACAATAAAATATGATCAAACGCTCACTAATTATTATTTTTTAGAGTTCTCTTTTTTCCTCCATAGGCAAAAACACACATGATAAATAAAGTGAGAAAAAAAAAAACTCACCTTGAAAATTGTCAAGTGAATTATGGCAACAAATTTTCTCCAATTCCAACCAAACATCTCTAGCACTAATTTTCTCCACCACATACTGAAACATTTCTTCAGCCAAAGAGCCAAAAATCCATCCTTTAACAAGCCTATCACTTCTTTTCCACTTCAAATCCAACGATGGTAAATGAATTAAATTAGTTCCATCAATAAAACCAACTAATTCTTGACTTTCAAGAAGACAAATAATTTGTGCTTTCCATAGACTATAATTGGAAGAATTAGACAGTTTTATGGTTACAAAATTGTCTATATTAAGAGTTGATGGATAAGGATATGAATTTTCTGTCATTTTGATGAGTTTGAGTACTTAGAGAGTGAAGGAAATTGGTCAATAATTAGCTCATATATTCAAGGACAATATGTGAAGGAACATAAATAGTATTGCTAGTACATTAGATAAGTTTTTGACCACATGCACATGCAACTTTTGTCAAGTGGCCCTAAAATATACCATACTACGGAGTACGGGGGGTATTTTTTTTATTTTTTTTTGTAAAAAAGGATAATATTAGAGGTGATGAAGATTAGCTCATTAAATCATAACTCATCTAATTAGTTAAGTTTGGTGTCATTATTGATCCACTCATTTGTTAGTTTAGCTTATTTTAATGATAATGTTTGTTAGAAAATTGCATGACTGTTATAGTACTGAAATGTTATTATATGGAATATAATATATGTATACTTATATTTGATGTTTAGATCTCATTTAGTTATTAGAAACAAAAGTGAGCCAAAAGATAGTATAAAGATTTTGTGTATCAAGGAAAATGAATGTATTTGCTAAAAGAAGTATTTTAATTTTAGAAAAAATATATTTGTTCAAAAAAAAAAGGAAAAGTCTCATCCAAAAATATTTCATAAGAGGGTTGTCATTCGTATATGAATGTATTTTCTAAAAGAAGTATTTTAATTTTAAAAAAATATATTTATTCAAAAAAGGAAAAGTCTCACCCAAAAATATATATATTGCATAAGAGGGTTATCAATCGTATTCATAATTCAATATGTGAAGGAGGTATTGTTTTCCAAGGGATAAAGAAGGTAAAGTGGAATTGAGTAAAAGATAATATGTTATTTTTTTCATGTGTCTACGCTTTAATAGATAAAGTTACTCAATTTTATGATGACAGAAGATATATAGTATATTTTGATCTGAATATCATCCTCATGAGAAAATAATATTAAAAAGAAAAAAAAGATAAAAGAACTTATTTTCACTTAGTTAGATTATCACTGCGAGAGTGCGAGGTAATGAAACTTTTCAGTCCATTTTTATTTGTTTTAACTTGTTACGACTCAAAAGTTTGAGTCATGATAACATTTATCAACACCCATTGATAGGTAAGTCGATTCATAGTCCAAAACGACAAGTAACGACTCCAATGAGCAAAAATCTCAAATCAATTGAATCAACAATATAATAAAGAAATAAACAGTGGAAAAGATGAAATGACAAAAATATACGCAACAAACATGATCCACTCCCGCGACCTGGTGGACGATAGTACAAAGCTACTATAATGAGTACAGATTCCAAAATAAGAAAAATAGGTACAAACTTGTTTCGAATACAAAAGACTAGTCATAAACTATATGCAGATGGAGTCAGGATAAACTAGAATGTCATCAGCTCGCCCTCGAACTCTGAATGTCCCAGATGTTGTGTCGGATCAATGTTATCGGCTGATGCTCTGCATCTACTTTGTATTGACTTGACACGATCCTTAAAGAGTACTCCCTCCTATGGACATCTTACTGAAAATATTTGTCCTATATTACTTGATCGCTTACTAAATCAGGAAAGAATTAAAGGGAAAGGATTAAAAATATCGCTCAACTTCATGTATTAGTTAACTTTACCCCTACCGTTAAATTGAAGAATTAAGGTTTGATCAATATGAAGATTTTGTACTAGTTTTATCTCGCTCAGTTAATTATCTTCGCTACAATGGAGAGGAGCACCAATATAGAGTATTTCCATGGTCCATTGGATATAATCCTAAGGAGGAAATGACTTTAGTTGTGGTTTGGATTTCTTTACCGAACTTATCTCCTTATTTGTTTGCAAAAAAGTCTATGTTGTCTATACCATCGACGGTTGGGAAATAAATAGCTATAGATAAAGCTACTCAAATCAAGTCAAGACCTAGCATGGCTAGCGTCAAGGTTATACTTGATCTAATGGACAAGCTTCCAAATCATATAAGGTTGTAGTTTGTGGATGAAAAATTTGATAAGTTAATAGAGGTTTTTCTGGACATTGTATATGATAATCTACCTTTGTATTGCAATTATTGTAAGCACCAAGGTCATGATGAAGGTAGTTGTCGTTTGATCTCGAAAAAAATAAAAATGACAAATAAATTTATGGTACCATTGAAGTTGCTTTAAAAGGTACTCTCGATGGTGAAAAATATCAAGGTGATGAAGGAAAATACTAAATGAAAAAAGAAGAGTTGCAATTGTAGATGTCGATCAACGTAAAGCTACTGCTTTAGATCAAAAATTGGTTGTTGTCACTACTGAAAAAAATCATGCAGACTCAATGGATATTGATACATGTAGTATTGGTCTTGAAACAACTACTGAAAACAAAAATATTTTAGAGGTTTCAAATGATCTAAAGTTAGCTCTAAGTCCTAAATCTATAGAGATATTACAACAACAAAAAGTGTGCATGTTTCGGGTGATTGCAATAACCAATAAGTTGCTACTAATGAGGTGCAATGAAAAGAATTTGGGCTGAATTGATGTCTAATGCAACTAAAAACACAGGGGATATCAATAGTTGGGATTGATGCGTTGCGAGTTGATTCAAGACAAAAATTAATGGATACATTTAATTTTAAAGATGCTGAAAATTTTGTGCAGTATGTTTTGCAAGTTGACAATGAGAATGCAACTAAAAACTAGATACTGGTTCTGCACAAAAATTAAACTAGTAGTCGGACCCTTTCGACTAGTCAAAATAATTCTTCATGTAGTGGAAAGGGTGCGACTAAGAATTTTTATGACAGTGAGAAAAGGCAAGATATTAGTAATGCCTCAAGATACCTATTATGTTCGAATAACTTTGATGCTTTTTGAAGGCTGCTAAAAAGCAAGTAAGGTTAACATAGAATGACAAACGATTTGATCCAAGAAAGCCAGGTTCACCACTTGCTTTGAATAGAAAATTAAGTCCAAAAGCTTTCGTATTTGTGCCTAATAAAGAAGAATGACTCACAGGCCTTAGCATCTAATACAATTGATTTGGGCAAGAATTCTCTTCATGAAGATGGGAAGACAATATGCGGGACATATGCTTTGATAGAGTTGCTAAGGAAAAAGATATATTACCTAGGCAACAAAGAAGTGGAAGCAACAAAAGCACAAAGAAGACATGTGGAAGGCAACATAGTTGGAATGGTAAAGTGATTGAGGAGTTTGTTCCAAGGCACATATCGATGCAACAGACAAAGCAAAACAATACGACAATATCAATAGGTTCAACAAGATCCAATAAATCCATAAAGAAGGTCTGAATTATCAAGAGTTGTTGGATAGGTTTGAAGAAGAAGACACGAGAAAAATATTTTTAAGTTACTTTGGATAGACAATCAATCTTTTTTAATTCATACTTTCGTAATAGAAAGTTTGAAGTTGATAACTCAACCTTCTTCTAGATTGTCGTATATTTGCATCATTTAAGCATCCTCATTTGTAATATCATCATGGAGTGAATTATAAACTTCCTGGTGATCACAAAATACTTAGTTCTCTCTAACTCTTATTTTCTCCGTGCCTATTAGTTAGAAGAAATTAGGTACATTAGGATTGGTAAGGCAAGACCTAGCCCCTTACTTGTACTTATCCTATTGATCTCTTTTTATTTTTAATAAAAGATTGCTAGAAACTTTATTTAGTGGTAAAATTGCTTTTTCTTTAAAAAAAAAGAAAGAAAGTTGAGTATTTGATTAAGTTTTTTTTCTTCCTTAAGGTATATACTTGTTTTAGAAAGTTAAAATATTTGATGAAGCTTTTAGAAAAAACAGGAAAAAAGTACTTTTAAATAATAGGAGGAATAAATTATTTTTTAGAAACAAAAAAAAGTAACTTTTCTCTAAAAGCACGTGTGGAAACCTATCCGAATTGGATCTAATTAAAGCACAAACCAAAATAATTGTTGAATCTCATGTACGATAAATATATACTTTTTTTGCCTATATAGTTAGCGAATATAATTATTTTCAACCTAACTTTTTACATAAATTTTACATTTACAAAGCTAAGGGGAATTTAGGGCCAAACTGGTCACGAGGAGAACCTGAAACATGTAGCTGAGCCCATTTATTAGTCCAAACCTAAGGATTTCTGGGCAGACTGGCCGAAACAAGCCCAATGAGTCCGACTAGGGAATAGTCGAAAAATAAGAGTAACTTACATAAATTTTACTAGTTTAAGAACTAATTAATTAAATTTGTGCTAGTTTGTTTGTATACATGTATCACGAATACATGGGGTCAAATTTAAGTTTTTTGTTCTACATACACTGTATTCAAGTGAATTCGCATGTATCTGACTCTCTCCATGCATCTAATATCCCATGTATTTGGGGATCTTGCTCGCCTCCATCCTATCTTGCCCATCTCTCTCACTCTTTCCGCATGTTAGTGAATTTGGTAGCAACAATACATGTATCTAGTGTATCTGACTTGAAATATGGTATGAAACTATTTATTAGTAAGATACATAATATGTAATTATTTCAAACTATTAGAAGAATTAGTAAATATGGTAGGAATATGTTTGTTTAATTGTGTAGTTTTTCCAAATAATATTTTGTGGTAATATATTGATCCATTTCAAAATAATTGACATGTTTCTGTTAATTTGACTATTCTTAAGTAAAATTATATTATATCTACTCAACATTTTAGTATTAAATTTAGATATTTAAAAATTGTATGAAAAATATTATAAATTGCAATTTTACTTATACTAATTAATATGATGAATAAATATATCTTAAAATATTAATTAGAGTTTAAATAATTTAACTCTTGAAAATAACACATAATAATTAATTAGAGAGGGAAGGATACTTTGAATGTGTTTTGTAATGAGGGGAAAATAGTGTTCACAAATCACAACTACTGCAGATATCAAAATATTGTTCCTAATTTTCTTTCCGTGTTGTCAGACAATATTATTTAAGGAAAAATTATAGGGAAAAAAAGAACAAATCATTAATGTTAGGAAAAAATGATGATCCTAAACGTTATATATGCCAAACATTAGATATGCAATAATATACTATATACTTACTATAATTAAAAGAAATGTTACGAACACCAACTCATTCAGAGAAAAAAACATGGACATTAGACTCTATGGGAATTTTTTAAATTTTCGTGTTCAATATTTACTTTGATGTGTCGATTAATTTAAATTTATATCAGATAAAGCTTATTAAATGAAGAATCGCTACCTTTTTTTCTTTCTTTTTTTACTTGCATTCAAAACCTTTGATTAAGAATGAAGAGATCATATTCATTCAATCACAACAAGTCAATAATTCGTGAATATTTTTGTCTCAATATTATTAGAGGTATTTTTTTTTCTTATAAAGGAAATAGAGGATTAGAACCTTAATTGTCTGACTTTTCTAAAGCTCCAAAATAAGAAAGTTGTGTTCTGTTTTTCTTCAAACAAATTATATAATATTGACTGTGATATTATTTAATATTCTTCCCTTACACGGTACTACTACTACCCAATCGACAATTTTCATCGACTTTTCCCTATTCGACAATTATGTAATTCTTACGTGGCATATATTCTTGAACCAATAATATTAACCAAAAAATGTGAGAGATTTTCCTAAATTTATCCACGTTGTTATTACTTTCATGGGTCACATAAAAATTTATGTAACATCGATCTTATTTTTTAATTCTTCAATATGATGCTATTTAATGTCTAAGGCTAAAAAACTGAAGCATGACAATTTTTATTTGGGTTCCAACATTAGATAAGATAGTCTTATTTTGTAAAGAAATAAATCTTGAATCCAAAGTTAGATTATAAGGGAAGAATCGTTCAAGACTATATAAAGAGACCAATCATTTTATTAACAACTCATGTAGAACTTTTTTGACTCTTCAACATAAAATTGAATAATTAATTAAATCAACAAGGATTGTGATAAAGTGATAATTATTTTTTCATCCTTAACCTAAGTTTTCAGAAATCGTCTTTGTTATGGAGCTGTAGTTACTCATATTTTCTTTTCTTTGTACATTTGTGATCAAAGGGAAAAGATCAACTGACAACATATTTGTTGTTAGGTTAGTTA
Organism: Solanum stenotomum; assembly: GCF_019186545.1. NCBI lineage: Eukaryota > Viridiplantae > Streptophyta > Magnoliopsida > Solanales > Solanaceae > Solanum > Solanum stenotomum. Next base: position 9,790,546 of record NC_064283.1, on the reverse strand, counting down.
ACATTATATTGTTTACTATTTCCTCAAGCAAAGTAATTAAAAGGCAAGTATTAGTTTTTTTTTTCTTCTTCTTCTAAGGATATATATCTTCTTGGCATGCAATATTTTCCAGTCAAAATTAGGTGTAAAAAGAAAACGAGTAAATTAATTAAGCAGCCACAAATATTTTACTTATTAATTTTAATTTCAAGAGAAAAGTCAGATCACAATTGAAATTTACCTAATTCTAGAAATCGACTTTTAGCGATTTAATAGATTAGCTTTAGTATAAATTAACCCTCTGATTTAAAAAAAAATGTTTGACTAATGAAACATTTGGAAGATTAGATTTTCAACCTTTTAATGTACGCGTATTATGATTTATGATGAGACTATTGAATTTTCAAAACTGTACAAAGAAATACTTTTTTTTTCTTTTCAATTTCAGATCTAAACAATGGGTAGCTAATGATATTTTCAAAAATTGTAAACTGTACGTATACAAATATTCCACGAGGAAGATATACAGGTAATATAATTATTTAGTGACTTTTGTGATACTCAGATCATTATAAAGAAAATTAAGTGATCATTTTCTTAATCCTAAAAGATAGCTAAGTAATTAACTTTGATAGAAGATTACCATTCTCGAAATTACTCATATAAAGGAAGGATTTATAGTTTAACTTAATCAAATATAATAATTTGAGTGTAACTTCTGTAACAATCCAAAAACAATAATCTGAGTTTAAATTATATACATTCTTAATTTAAAATATTTCCCAGACTATAAGGTAACTTAAAAGGATATTTAAATTATAGGTGGAACTATAATTATGGGCTTAAACCATTGACCATCTAATTTAATGCGAGTAATATATACTCCCTCTGTCCCTAATTATTTGTCCACTTTTGAATTGACACACTTATTAAGAAATCAATAATAGACATAGTGAGTTACCATTACCCATATTAATTATGAAGTAAATGAATTAAAAATTTAATATTTTCAAGAAGTTTTACATTTCAAAGTAATTAATTGAGGGTATAATTAGAGACCGGAGTGGGGTTGACTTTATTATGTGAATACGGGAGTGGGGTTGACTTTATTTGCAAAATTATTCAAAATCTTTGAAAAGTAAAAAACCAGACATATTATGAGAAACAGCTTAACTATTTTTGTACGCTAATTAATGGTAATGATAGTTATTTTGAAGTTTGCTACGACAATATTGTCCTCTTTTTCTCTTTTGATAACTTCATGGTCTCTATAAATACATTAACATCCTTTACACATTTTCAGATCATATTATTAGTAGTATTTGTTTGCACAAAAAGAAAAATCATGAGATTGAAAATGAATATCTTCATTCAAGAAATTATAGTATTTCTTTTTTTACTTGGTCTTTTACCTGCCCATGCTTTTGTTCATCATCATCGATTTATCGTAAGTAGTCTCTCTACCTTCTTTAATAAATAATTTAATATAACATATAGTTTGGTTAAGAATAAATTAACATTTATAATTTGTCATGCCAAATATATTTTAATTCATGCAGATTAACGAAGCACCATACTCAAAGCTTTGCAGCTCAAAGAATATTTTGACTGTGAATGGCCAATTTCCAGGTCCAGTTATATATGCCAATACGGGAGATACCCTCGTTGTTAATGTCCAAAATGATGGAACCCAAAATATAACAATCCACTGGTAAATATTGAACTGTGTAACTATCTCATGACACTTTTATAATACTATACGATCGAGTATACTAAAAATTAAAATGACAAATTTCAGGCATGGAGTGAAACAACCGCGATATCCATGGTCAGATGGTCCTGAATTTATTACTCAATGTCCAATTCGACCAGGAACAAATTTTAGTCAAAGGATTAACCTTTCAGATGAGGAAGGAACTTTATGGTGGCATGCTCATAGTGATTGGTCAAGAGCTACAGTTAATGGAGCACTTATTATACGTCCTGCAAATAAAACTAATTATCCTTTTCCTAGGCCTGCTGCTGAAATTCCAATAATATTAGGTACGTATTAATATACTCCTTTCGTTTTAATTTGTTTGACTGGTACAGAATTTTAAAATTATTATTAAATTGCAGGGGAGTGGTGGAAAAGTGATGTACAAGCAGTTGTAAATGAGTTTCTAGCAAGTGGAGGAGATGCAAATAAATCTGATGCTTTTCTTATAAATGGTCAACCAGGAGATTTATATCCTTGCTCAACAAATGGTAAAAACAAATAGTATTAATTAATGCTAATTACACTAATTTTTGTACTAATCTATATGTTATATTCTATTCGGCCACTTTTAATTGTCATGTTGCGCTTTTCGAAAGTACTATACATTTAGTGAATTACTTAATAAAAATATGAAGTTTGAGCAAAAGCTACTGAGTTCACGTGAATCTGTAACTAGAAGGCTAAATTTGCCTCTAAAATGATTTATAATCACATAAACAATATCTTACTTACATCAGAATTTTCAATTTCTTTATTTTTTCTTTCTTAAATTTCATACCAATGTTAAATTTTGTCACGTATATTGAGATAGAGGGTGGAGTGTTACTTTTCAAAGCTTAACCGCGTTAGCATAATTCAAAAGGAGAAATGAGAGAAGTCATGATAATATTCAAGTATATGTACTTTGTTGTAAAATTCAAACTAGTCAATGGGATTATATATATTTGTTTTTATTTCCCTTTGTACCACGTAATATATAGTTTTGATGATGCAAATTATGTTGAAAAATCATTTATGAACATAACCAATTTTTTTCTTTTTTTCAACAGACACATTCAAACTAACGGTGGAGAAAGACAAGACATATATGCTCAGAATTGTAAACGCCGTAATGAATAATCTCATGTTTTTCTCCGTTGCAAATCACCAACTCACCGTCGTAGGAACCGACGGTGCGTATGTTAAACCATTCAAGTCAAATTACATCACAATCTCCCCAGGTGAAACTATTGATGTTTTACTCGAAGCAAATCAAAACCCTAACCACTATTATATGGGTGCAAAGGCATATAATAGCGTAGTTGGAGTTGAATTTGACAACACAACCACCACCGCTATCATTCAGTATAGCGGAAATTACACCGCTTCATCTCCACCCATCCTCCCCGATCTCCCGAATTTCGACGATACAAACGCATCGTTTAATTTCACTAGGTCATTAAAAAGTCTAGCCGATAAAACACACCCTATTAACGTACCATTAAACATTACTACCAATTTATTATTCACATTTTCCGTAAATACCTTACCTTGCGAGGATGAATCGTGTGGTGGACCTAACGGGGATCGATTCGCGGCTAGTGTGAATAATATAAGCTTTGTGTTGCCTCGTATCGACATATTAGAAGCTTATTATAAAAATATTCAAGGGGTTTATGGAGATGAATTTCCTAGTTTTCCGCCTTTAAATTTTAATTTTACGGGTGGTTCTCTTCCCGTGGAATTACAACGTCCCGATCGTAGGACGGAGGTTCATGTTCTTGAATATGGAACAAATGTAGAGATTGTATTGCAAGGAACTAGTTTATTGGGTGGAGTTGATCATCCAATTCATTTACATGGATATAGTTTTTATGTTGTTGGAGCTGGATTTGGAAATTTTGACAAAGATAAAGACCCTTTGAACTATAATCTTGTTGATCCACCTCTTCAGAATACTATTGCTGTTGTTAGAAATGGATGGGCTGCCATCAGGTTCAAAGCTGATAATCCAGGTATTTTTTTTAATTGATTATATTCTTTGTATACATTGTTATTTATTGTTACTATACTTTAGAGGTGTCAAGTAGGTGTGCTTGACGAGATTTGACTAGTTAATATTAAAAGAGTATACTGAGTTAATAATAGGTGCATTAAACTTATATACATTGAGCGAGTCATCATATTTTTATGAGCAAATTTTAGTAAGCAAGGTGCAAATTTTATTGGCACGTGCTGTGCTCTAGCATGTTGATCTAGTCAAAACAAAGACATTTTGTCAATGTAAAATTTGTTTTACAACTAATCACAATTTTTTCTATAGATACCTTGTTATTTTTAGACGTTAAACTCAGCTTTATTTTATATTAGATATAAATATATCAAGCATGTACTCTTGTAAACCCTCAAAACATGGTAAATAACTTATTACAATATGATCAAGTAAAATAATTATATAATACTTATTGTATTAAATTAAATTATGTCATCAGTGTATATAATTCGAACTCTTTATCTAATACTATGCATTTTTTTTTATGTGACAGGAGTATGGTTTATGCATTGTCATTTAGAACGTCACGTAAGTTGGGGAATGGAAATGGCATTCATTGTGAAAGATGGAAAAGGTTCTCAAGAGAAATTGCTTCCTCCCCCTCCTGATATGCCCCTGTGTTGAATTTAAATATACCTCACATTTAACTATAATTTATTTTTAATTTTGGAACATACTCTAATGAGGGGAGAAAGAAAAAATGTATTTGCTTATTGATTTTATTAATTCGTTACGATGACATATATAGCTTGGATATAAATATTTATGTCTCTGTTTTTCTTATATGTAATAAAATTGATATTTTATATAGCTTATTGGAGCTATATTTAATACTATGATAATAATGTTAATCTGGTTTTATGTTAGTTATTGACTCTCCCAATTTCCTTCATATACTTATATTACATGTTAGTTTATCGTTGTTATTCGATCGTGTATTCTTTTGTTATTTAATATTATTTTATTTTCCTTATTAGTTTTTTTTTTTTAATTGAGAGAGGGGAGAAAATAAAAATAGTGGTAATGGACTAATGGTAATAAGGATATATAAGATTTTGTTTAATTACATTGGCAATATATACGATTAAGATTTGTTCTTTTATCTTTTAAATAAAGTTATTGCATCAAGTGATTCTTCATAATGTAGTCATTGCCTCACTTTATGTCCAATTGTCCATGTATCATAATTTATCAAGTTAATATTTATATTTATCAAAAGGTTTAGTAATTTCTTTCGATTGTCATTTGACGACAAACAATAACAAAACAAAAATAGAGATAACGTCAATATCAACTAGAAGGATTTTACGAACAAACAATATAGCGTTATAAGATGTTGTTGTGATTGTTGTTGTTAAGGTCTAAGAATAGGAGCTTGATGAATGTTTCAATTTTAGTAAAAATTAGGCAAATCACATAGTATAAGAAGGAAATTACTTTCTATCCCTACTCTTTCATTAATTACCAAAAATTCCTTTTTTAATGTCTTTCGGATACATAATATAGCAGCGCGGATACTTTAATTAATAACAGGCGGATACTTAAACTAATAAAGTATCCGGTTAAGTTGAATTGGGGGAAAATAAGGGATTTTTGTATTTTAGTAAAAGAGTAGGGAAATATTGAGAATAGGTAAAGTAATGTTGTGTACTTAAGTAATTTATCCTAAAAAGAAACAGAAAGTCAACAATAAAGGTTGAAAGCTTTTCATTCCTCAAAGTCATCACGTTAAGGTAAATAAAATTTGTTTCTAATAAATAAAAATTGAGGAAATGTATGAAAACACCTTTTAACTTGTTAGATTTTATATCTATACATTTAGGTTTTGTGAAAATCTTATTACCTGTCATTAAAAATTAGAAAAAAACAACACCGAAGATGTATTTAGATTTGGGAGGCACAACACTAGTTCTAGAAATGATAATATCGAAGGAGCGTTTAGATTTTGGGAGACACGATATCAGTTCCATCATAGGATTTTTTTTGAATATTTATGAAATTATATGCAAATGTCTGAAACGACTTTTATATTATCTATATTGATTATCTGTTATTTAAGTCGAACATAAAACTTTCTTATTGATAATACCTTAGACACAATAATTATATTACGTAATATCACTACCAACCAACAAACTATCTATGTGCCCTTTCTAATTATTAATTATCCCTTAAATATGTATTTCTCTTCTCATTATCATGTTTTCTACCTCCATTTGGATTTCCTACAGGCTATATATACACGTTCCTTCAATTTTTGTTTAATGTCTAGTACAACCTATTTTATATACTTTGTGGTTTGGCCATCTTCTGGTTATAAATAGTCTTATGTTTAGCCTCGCCCTTTTAGCCATTATTAACCATATTTTGTCATGTTGATTTGCACCCATAGTAATATCTCCTTTAGGCCTCGGAGAAAATATACTCAAAATAAATATGTTCAATTGTTTTGGCCAGTGCCACACATAACATGCATTTTTCATCCCATAGTACTATTCAAATATGTTGATTTTCTTTAATAAAAGTTTAATTCAATTAACTTATGAAAAAACATTTTTTAAAAGACAAATAAAGATCAAAGATACCAAATCATTTTTTTCCTATGTAATAATAAACAAAATGATAAAAATAATTATATTTATGAAAACATGACTATAAGAAAATTCATGAGAAAGACTAGTTTTATTAGTATTTTTGTGAAGTCATTAAGGTGCTACATGTGATGTTATGTCACCCCTGAATGCATTGTTTAAAATATTTTGTTTAGTATTTAAACATTAGGCTTTTGTATAAAATATATATTTCAAACTTTTAGTTAGACAATTTGGACTTATAAAAATAAAAATTTGGCCATTGTTTAAAATTTTAGAACTACTGAAGATAGCATTGAATCAAAGTTAAGTGTGAGCATATTAATAAAGTGATGAGAAAACGTCATAAATGGTCCCTAAATAATTGGAATGGGTCTAAAATAGTGCAAAATTGACCTCTCTGAAAACTAAGATAGCAGATTGGTATCAAAATGACAAATACAAGTTGACAAAATGTGGTACTTATTCAGTCACAAGGAGTTATAATGCACTGATAGGGGCTCAAACCAGGCTTTGGGAAGCAAATCTTATATGGACAAAAATTATGCAGCCAAAACTTAGATTTATCGTATGGTTAGCAAACCAGAACAAACTGCTCACCAAGTCTAGAATGATGAGATTGACCATTCATGTAGAGGATGCAAAGTGTCGTCTCTGTTTGACAGGCGTGGTAGAAACTCCTCAACATCTATTCTCCGAGTGTGAATGGATTACTGCAGTTCGACATGGTCTGGCAAACTGGACAGAGGTCAAATGATTCAGAAGGATGTCCCACAAAGTCTGAAATGGATGAAACGAAGGAAATGGAAGCAAATACAAAAGGAAGTTTGGGTTGCAATATGAGGGGCAATGATCTATCACACATGGAAAGCTAGGAATTGGAAGATTTTTTGAAGCATAGATGTGAGTACAAGTTGTGCAATTGTACAGATACAGAAAGAAGTGAGAACTCGAATAGTCACTATCCAGGACATAAGAGGAGTCGCGAGGTGTCAGAATCTGCTGAGAAGACTAACTAGAGAGTAAATAGTTTAGATCAAATGAATAAACTTGTTTGTATTTGGTAATAGCTTATGGTTTTTTTTTCTGGAACAATTTTGTTTGAGACCTGGATAGTCCTAAACCTCTTCTTAGAGGTGGTTGGACTAGAGATGCTCTTTAGAGGTGGTTGGACTAGAGATGCTCTTTAGGTTGTAAAGTTGAAGTTTTCATGTTGGAGTAATGGTAGTAGTTTACAGTTATTACCAAAAAAAATTATATACTTATCGAATTTAGTCCTTTAACTATTTCAAATCTTATCAGGTTTGATCTCTTAACTATGCACTTGCCGATTTTAATCCTTTAAGTATTCAAAAACTTACCAGGTTTGATCTCTAACGATTTTTTATACAAATATCATTTGGTGTGAGGGATAAAAATAAGTATAACTTACATAAATCCCATAGTGTAAGACCTAAATTACATCTTATCCCTACTCTTTTCTATTTTACAAAAATCCCTTAAAATATCAGTCATCCGGATACATTGATTTTGATACAATATATGTGAGGCTGTTGCGCTTAAAAAGGGAAAGAAAATGGAAAAAATCTTATTCAATCCCATGATTTATGCTATTCAGTTCCTCCCTTACTGTCAATCACTGAAACATAGATCCTAACATAACACACCAATTCAAAATTTTAATTCTCTGTTCATCGTTCTCCCTGCTTCGTCGAATAAATTTTTCACTAAGATTCAAAACTTTATCAAACACGACTTTTTGTGCATAGTATAAAGCCTCAGGAATCTGCAAGCATACCATTTATGAGCAAAAGGAGAGAAATAATTCATCTAGGCAACTTACAAATAACACATCCTTCTTTACGCAAAAGGAGGAAGAAGGGACACCATCAAAATTCAGACCAGGAGAAAGACCAAATTGTGTGACAATGAAAAGATTATGTAGTCATTTTAGCTTGACAGTATCAAGTATCAGCTACAAAGTGATGGTGCCAAGACAAAGTAAATTGACTTACATGTATATGTCTAAATGTTGAACATTCAATACATGTTTTGATCTCTCGAAATTGTTGCATAATTGGTGACAATGGTTAATTTCAAAATTTTTAGTCATTCGTGAATCTAATTTCAGTCATTGTAATTGAGGTGAATATTGAAGAATTGAGGAAAAAAAATTGAGATCCGATACATTATAGAAGGTAATTCATCTTCACTGATTATTAAGAATGATATGAGAGTAAAGTTATACGTTGAGGTGAAGAAATGTGAGGTTGGATTGGCTATGTCTCCCCTCTATATTGATACAACAAATACGAATGTTGGTGAGATACAAGACTTTGATGTATCAATTGGTGCAATTGTCTGAATTTGCTATGTATACCATCTGTTTTTTCATTTTTGAATTTGTACATTGATATATAAGTCGTGATACATACTGATTACAAATTGATACATTGGTAGTTTGACATATATGTAATGTGTTCCTTCCAAGTGTTAGCAACAGTAGATTATGTATCAATATAATAACTATAAACATGATACATTGCATAAAACTCAATAGTCGAAGTATCAGCAACATTAGATTATAAGTATAATCAGTATAAACATGATACATTGCATAAAACATAGTCATTGTATTAGAAAGCTAAATTATGAAACAAAATAAACTGGATACATTGAGGTTATATACATTTGGTAACGATAGGCGTGATAATCCAGATCCATTCTTTTTCTCTTTTTTTTTGGACGTTTTTTTCACAATCGATTTAGAGATCGAAGATACATCCTTCTTCGACTTTGACTTCTCTAATTTCAAATTCTTTATGAATAATGAGTATTTAGCAGTATTTTTTTATAAATGTATCATGGTCATTAATGTGTATTTGATAATGTGATACACATTAGTCTTATCAGTTATAGTACATTATAGTTTATATATCACGATTATTATTGGTAATCTTGATAGACAACAATAAAATTGATTTATTACTATCTAAATTAAAAAAATATTGAAGATACATTATAGAACTTGATATATTATAAATGATACATTAGGCATTACTCATGTATCAAGTACATAAGTATTGAACATGAACCCACTAGTTGAATATTCATCAATATTAATTGGATACATACTTTTGGTAACGATAGGCGTGATAATCCAGATCCATTCTTTTTCTCTTTTTTTTTTTGTACGTTTTTTCCACAATCGATTTAGAGGTCGAAGATACATCCTTCTTTGACTTTGACTTCTTTAATCTCAGATTCTTCATGAATAATGGGCATTTAGCAGTAATTTGTATAAATGTATCATGTTCACTAATGTGTATCAGATACGTGTGATACACATTAGTCATTAATATGTATCAGTTATAGTACATTATGGTTTATATACCAAGATTATTATTGGGTAATCTTGATACACAACAAACAAATAATTTATTACTATCTATATCCTTTTAAAATTTAAAAAGTATTGAAGATAAATGTAAATGATACATTATGTAGTGTTTATGTAACAACACCATTTATATTGAAGTGGGAAGCCAAGAAACATAAAACATGTGAAAAGTTGTCCATTTGGACCGTATCAGAAATTGATCTGATAGAGAAAGCTTTGTCTTGCTTTTGGAGCACTTGCTTGGCCATGCCTAAAGAAGATAACACCAAAGTTGTTATTTGGCCCAATTTAAGGCGCATAATTAGGCCATGAAAATCGACGAGTTTGGTTAGGAATTTATGGGAATAAAAAATGAGAGAGTTTGTGGAGTGAAATAAGGAAGTGATAAGCATGGGTTTGGGAAGTGAAATTATGTATCCGGAATTTTGGCTGTTGGGCTCAAAATAAGGGATTTTGGAAAATTTTAGAAATGGTAGGGAATAATGGGAATTATGGAAAAAAAGGGTGTGTATATAGGTAATTTTTCCTAAAAATAAACAGTGATGGGATAAATTTTTTGTATCTTGTTTGGTTGTCATATTTGGAATAACTTATCCCACCATTTATATCTTAGTGATTGGATAAGTTTTTCCATATACATGGTGCGATAAGTTATCCCAGTATAGCTAACCCCATAATAACTAATCTTGGATAACTTGTTTCCAACCAAACATTAGGGTTATATTAATGGATTCCATGCCTCCATGAAATTAAAATTTTTAACCCATTTTTTCAATTGTTTCTCTCCCCGCTACTTTTTCTCAAATTACTCTTATAAAAATATTCTTAACATCAATGGTTCAAAATAAAATTTACGAGAAAAGTAAATACAAATCTTAATTTTCTGGCAAAAGTACTCATTACCCCCTGAACTTGAAGCTTTTTATACGGTGTACACCTGTGTACACCTAAACTAAATTCCATTTTAATTACCCCCGAACTTGTTTATTCCTCCTTCGCGTACACCTTTTTCGTCCACCTGCTCCTATTGTGACTACACGCACGCGACGGCTAGCAAAACTGATGATGTGGATTTCCACCTGGATAAATAATAGCCACCTAGATAAATTAATATTGCAAAAAATAAATTTCTTAAATTTAAAATTCATTGTTTAAAAGTTATATTTGAATAAGGGCTTATTTCACGGAACTTCTTTTGGATTTGGGTTTTTCTAGACGTGAAGTTGGTCGATTAAATTTCAAATTTGTCTGAAATTCTTACCAAGTAAGTATTAATCTTTGTTTCCTTTACTTTTCATTTACATTTTGCCCTATTTTTCGTTTAAAATATGCCAAATATTAAAATTCATTGTTTAAAAGTTATTTTTGAATAAGGGCTGATTCGCGGAACTCCTTGAATTTCAAATTTGTCGGAAATTCTTACCAAGTAAGTGTTAATCTTTGTTTCCTTTACTTTTCATTTACATTTTTCCTTATTTTTCGTTTAAAATATGCCAAATATTAAAGAAAAATGGAGATTTTACGTTTTTTTTTACCGTTATAGCTTTGTGATGTGGCAAAAAAACACTTCCTCACGCGCCTAATAGAGTGTGTTGTCAATTTCTACGCCAGGTGGACAAAAAAGGTGTACGTGACGGAGGAATAAACAAGTTCGGGGGTAATTAAAACGGAATTTAGTTTAAGTGTACACCGTATAAAAAGCTTCAAGTTCAGGGGGGTAATGAGTACTTTTGCCTAATTTTATTCAGGGAAGGATAAAATGAAACATAGTTGTTGTTATTAACTTGAATATGCTAATACTTATTATAAAAAGAAAAAAGTTATTATCCGTTAGATGTGGCAAGAGATTTATTTATATTTAATGAAAATATTTTTTTTGCAATGAGAATAAAATTAAAAGTTCTTTACTCACAGGTTTTGATTTCAAAATTTGTACTCTAACAACTTTATTGAAGGGAATTGTTTAAATTTTTAGAAGTTAAAAATGATAGATTTGCATGTAAATTTTTTAGATTTTTTATATTTTGAAATAGATCGATTTTGTTACTCTGTTTAATTTATTTCATGTAGAGAAATTTGAGTACTAAGATCAAATTTCTTATTTTTCTTTTGCATAAAAATAAAATTAAAAAAATCACGTTGATTATGAATCGTTAACTGCTAAAGGAAGAAATATGACATATTCAAGTCATTAGCAATAATAATATGCTTCATTTTATCCTACATTGAATAAAATAAGGACTTATATATTCTTTCCTCATTAATTTTATTTTGAATAGTTGAGGTTTGAGTTCTTTTCACAAGAGTAATTTGAAGAAAAAATAGCGAGAGAGAAAAAACTGAAAATAGGTTAAAGATTTAATTTTATGGAGGCATGAGTTCCATTAATATAAATTTAAGTTATTTATATATATATATATATATATATATATATANCGAAATTGCTGTTACGACACCAAACTTTATGGAGGACTTATTACCCCCCTAAACTATTTAATAGCGTATTTTTTACCCCCTGAACTATTTAATAGTGTATTTTAAAGATATATATGTTCCCACGTGGACACATTACTATTTATAATTTTGCATTAATTTTTATGTCTACGTGGGTAAATATATATATATATATTTAAAATGTAGTATTAAATAGTCTGGGGGGTAATAGGTCCTCATTAAAGTTTGGTATCGTAACAACAATTTCGGCCAAAGTTGGGGTATTTTTCAAACCCTTATCCCTTTATAAAATAAATAGAGACCAAACCTGATATATTTTTTTAATACTCAAAGTGCTAAAATCGGTAAGTGTATGATTAAAAGACCAAACGTGCTAAAATTTTAAATAGTTAAAAGACTAAATCCGATAAGTATATAATTAAGGGACTATTTTAGACCTCCACTATTAATTTAGAGACTATTTAGGACATCTCTCATAAAATATAGTGTCATTGTTTTTAGGTGTAATTGCTAAACAAAATACTTGATTAGAAATATGTCAATTCTATCCTAAAGTTATATACATATTTTCATTTGTCAATATGCTTGATCACATTGTAGCAGGGGTGAAAATAACCCCTAAAAGTCCTTTTAACAATAACAAAAAAAAAAGAAACTCAATTTTTACATTTCTAAAAGATCTTCTATAAAGGTATTTCCTTAAGGAACGACTTTGGTAATGTATCTAATAAGAGATTTCGATTTCGAGTTTTGGGTATAAAATTTTTTTAATAGAAAGAGCAACTTTCGAATAAGCCTTACCCACTACAAATTCAAATTAGCTGAACTTCAAATTTTAATGCAAATATCGAATCCGATTTTTTTTCTTTTATTATCCAAGTGTTCCTCTCTCTGTTCTACCTCAAAGATTTCTTTCTACCATTTTTATTATATTATTGAAAAGATTTAAAAGAGGTTATACGAATGGAAAATTAAAAGCTTAACTATTCGGGATGAATCATTCATTCTCTAGAACATCTACAAGAAAAATTTAGTAACATTATCTTCTACTCTCAAACATCTGGATATTTTAACAATATTAATATCCAAATGACTATCCTAGATTATTCTAGAGACTTAATTAGAAAATTATGATATTTATTGTCAAAATAATCACTTTAGATATATTCACAGATATATGCTCTGGCAGCTAAGTAGTAATGAACATGCTTTTGGTTGGCATCTAAAAATGCAATCAATTGCTTGTCATGGGCTAATTGCAATATAGTCTCTTGTAAAGGGCTTTATGTAGCTTTCATCATTCCAACTATTGTTAGAATATGATTTGCAATTCCCAAAAAGAGAATTTTATTCATTGCAAGGGAAAGTGAAACAAGAAAATAAAGTAGCTTAAAAATAGATAAAATAGTTGTGAGGGATAGTTCACTAAAGGATGTATTTGGCCATTTACTTGCTATAAGGACACGAGTAAGAATAGAAATGAGGTATGTAAAAAAGCAAATTTGAGTAAATAGCCAAATACATTCTTTAACTATGTCTCTAACTTAAACTTCATTCTTATATTATTATTGTGAACAGAAAACATTCGTGAACTATTTTGAAGTTACAAGTTACATCCCTCCTTAGTTTTCTTCAAAAATCTAACGACCATCTCCTAATGAAAAGAGATTTTGTCCCCTCACCGTCTTCTTAAATCTAACGACCATCTCCTAATGAACTATTTAGATAAATATTTTTTAAAAATTTTGGCCAATTAAATATAAAATTGAAAATAATTTTTTTCCCGGGCATCAAAACATACACTAAGAGTTCAAATCCTTCTACTTAAGTATCACATAATTTTTTTGGTTATGTCCAAAGACAAATGTGCAAGTTTCATCTGATTTTTATGTTTAAAGTTTTCATTTAAATAGTTGAGCGTATAGGAAATTTGGTGAAAGCTGTTGGAGGAATAACGTACAAATTAGAAAATGAGAAAAATAAAGCATACTCGATGTGGCATTGGATCAATAGGATTCTTGATAAGAAAGCTAACAACATAATAACAATCTCAGTAAAATATAATTAAAAAAAAAGGACAAAATGAAGCTAAACAAGTCCCAAGTTATAAATCTTTAGGCCTTAATTAATATTCCTACAATAATGCTAGCCATGGAATACCCTTTAATATGATTACTAGTTTACTACTTGATAGACAAGATCAGTGAGTGGGCAAAATTGTTGCATTTATCGGGAAATCGTGTGCTTCTAGTTAAAGTGGTTAGTTTCTTGACAGAAAGTTAACGGAATGATGTAACTTCCAATTTTTTGGATAGTTAAATGGTGTTTTTTGTTCAATGTAATGACACAAGGATGTAGTTTGAGTTTGAGGTATAGTTTAGGGATGCTTTTAGCTATTTACTCCCCTATAGCCCCCCTCTACTTTCACCCACTTTTTTTAGTGCTTCATTTGTCTCAATTTATATGATTTACCTTCTTTTTAGTCCGTTTTCAAGAAATTGTCACATTTTTATATTTAATAACAATTTAACTTTAAAACCTCATTTTATTTTTAGTGAAACGAGTTATAGTCACATAAACATTTATGACTTATTTTTGATCAAAAGTTTCTTTTAACTCCTTTAAATTAAACTAACTCACATAAATTAAGGTGGAAAAAGTATTTACTATTATATACAAATATTTTTAAAATAATGTATTTTTTATATATACCAAACACAAAAAAATAATAATTAAAAGCAATTTATTTCTTAAAAAAACATTTTATAAAAAAATTACCTGTTTCGACACTCATGCATGTTTTACCTTTTACCAAACGTAAAGGTTATCTTTTCACCTGATAGGTTGATCTTTGAATAGTCCAAAATATCAAACCCATTACCATGAAACCCGACCCGATTTGCAGAAACTCTTCCTTCTCCATTGAAAAATCGAGCTGGATTGTTCACACTCTTTGAATCAACCCTTCGAAGGTCTTTTCCTTCGAGATCCCTATATACTCCATCTTCAATTTCAATTCAAACAAACAGAAACTTCTTCAAAATTTTCTCAGTGAATTAAGCTGTGAGATTTGTAAATAGTTGCGAAAATGATGGCTGATGATCTCGGCGTTGAGGCGAAGGAAGCCTCCGTTCGTGAGGTCGCTAAGCTATTGCCTTTACCTGAGCTTTTACAGTCTATTTCATCGATCAAAGCCGATTACATTGCTCGTCAACAGGTTTCACATAGATCCACTGCTTATTTTTCCTTTTGTTTGTTTTATGGTGAAATTTTGAGTATGTTGTGAAGTTTTAATTTGTTCTGTCTAGGGAAATTTACTGTCATTTGTAGTTCAATTGTGTAGAGGAACTGTTATAAGAAACATTTGAGTTGTTGACAGTCTTTTTGAAGTAGATAGTGATTGATAAATATGAATTTTGGAGACAAACATGATTATTTCTTAATTCAAGTTTAAATTGAGGAAAAAATCTATTGTGATCAGGAAATTCTTTAAGAGCTACCTTATGCATCTGGTATCAGATGGCTTGTCATTTTTTTTTCTTTTTTCGTTGCCACATAAATGTGTTGCTTTGAACGTTTGGGTTTGGTCACTAAGTCGTTATTCCTGTATTTCAGTTTCTTTTCACATTGCTTCTTTATTGAAAATCTAAAAGTAATGTAGAAAATGTCATAAATACGATGGATTAAATTTCAGCTTTTGATATGTTGTGGTATTCTGTTGAAGTGATTTTATTACCTGCTAAAAGCAATAAGATTTTTTCTCGTGATTATAAACGAGTTGTCGATGGATCTTCTCTGGCTTTCTTAGCCTCGCTTAGTTTATCACACATTGTAATAACATGAAGGTCCAATTTTGGCTGATGTTGTTGCACATGGTCATGTTTATTTGTGGCTTTGTTGTAGAGAAGTTTCTTGTTTCCTCATAGTTTCAACTTAGTGGTCTGAACTTAAATTGAACTGCACGACATTACTAATGATCTGGTACTGTTTCATGTTGGATCAGGCAAATGATGCACAACTTAGTACGATGGTCGCCGAACAGGTATGTGGATGCTTCGACTTAATGTTTAAACGACGCATTCTTATATTTAGATGATGTTATTGCAATTTCTTCTGTTTTTTGCTGTATTTTTACTTGCAAAGCTTTTGAAGCTCTAATGTTCACCTTGTAATTTTTTCTTACATGGAGAGAAATGTTTGATTTGAGAAACATCATCTGTCTCCAGATACTAAACTCTAGCTGCTGTATAATTTTCTGGAATGCAGGTTGAGCAAGCTCAAGGTGGTCTGCAATCACTTTCCTTATCTCAGAAGACTATAAACCAGCTCCGAGAAAACTTCCTTTCTATTGAAAAGTATAATAATGATTCACTATTGTAGTTACGTATGTCATTATGTCTTGTGCTTGAGCTGACTTCTTTCTTCTTGAACCAGGCTTTGTCAAGAGTGCCAAACTTTAATCGAAAATCATGACCAGATAAAAATTCTCAGTAACACCAGGAATAACTTGAACACTACTCTGAAGGTATGTCTTGCTCGTAGCTTTTTGTTCCTAGCTTTAAGGTAAAGCAGGTAAGTGAAATTTTTATATGAGCTCTGAAGGTCTGTCTTGCTCATATCTTTTTGTTCCTAGCTTTTAGGTAAAGCAGGTAAGTGAAATTTTTATATGACCTTTTCCTTAAAGATGACATCTTCCATCAAATCATGCTACACTGTCGCTGCACAGTCAACTGCACAATGTCATATAGGTTGCTAGTACTTCTGCTATTTTAAACTCTGCTTGTGCACCTAACATTATTTATTTCATAGGTAAGCATTGTGCCTATCTTTATAACAGTGACTTAGGAGCCATTTGTCCATGGAACTTTTTTCTTTTCGTTTTTTTCCAAAGTAGTGTTTGGTTATACATTGATGGTTGAACTGATTTTTTGAAAATGAATTTCAAGTTTGAAAACGTGATTTTGACAAGTTTTAAAGTGAAAATCTTTTCCACTCGCAAAATTTCATTTTTTTTCAAGTCAACTACATGTCCAAACACAACTTCAATTTCCAAATACACTTTTTCAACTTAACTTCAAATACTACTTTTCAAATGTCACATTTTTATGTCCAAATGCCTACTTAGTTTAGTCCAAAAGCTTGGAACTTTATGATGCTTCGCTGATTCTCAATCCATATAATTGCTTCGTCTCTCGTAGGATGTGGAGGGAATGATGTCAATTTCAGTAGAGGCGTCTGAAGCACGGGATTCTCTTAGAGATGATAAGGAACTAATTAACACCTATGAAGTAGGTTCTTCTCAGATTTATCACTTTCTTAATCATCAACTCTCTCCCTAGTCTTGCGCTGATAGTCTGGTGCGTCTAATTTAAATTGGTTACAGAGGTTAACTGCTCTTGATGGAAAGCGAAGGTTCGCGCTAGCTGCTGCAGGGTCTCATAAAGAAGAGGTTGGTAGACTAAGGTCAGTATCTTCTTTTTACTTAACTGCATGTTCATTTAGGTATGAATCATAGAATAAGTTCCTCTTTTCTGATCCCATAATTTTAAAGTTTGTTTGACTGTTCGCATTTTACCTGTGCTGCTTTTGGTTCTTGATATAATATCTATCCCGTGCAAGAAAATCTAATTGAACCATTCATGTTGGAATTTGGATAAACACACTAAGAATCGCTGCAGTCGAGGGCTTGCAGCTCTCTTTATGGAGAAAAGTAGTGACTATCAACTTATACGTGCTAGTTTCAATTTCTCAATAGCTGATGTAGTAAATTATGATGATGACGGAACGTTGCAACAACATACCATACCAACGAACAGATAAAGGAAGAACATTGCAGTGGCATCCGAACAATTATATGCTACTTAAACTGTGTGTGCAGTGAATTGTTAATTATTATAGTAAAACATATAAAAATGCTTTAATCCACTGATTGTTAGAAGACCTCTTACTTGTTGGCATTGGAATCTGACCATTTTGATTTGGAACTTTTGAAATTTGTCAGAGAATATTTTGAAGATGTGGATAGAACATGGGAGACGTTTGAGAAGACACTGTGGGCCCATATTGCAAATTTCTCTAAACTGGCTAAGGATAGGTATTCTTTATTGTTTAAAGAATCATTTATCAAGCTGTCCAATCACGCTGCCTGCATTACGATAATCTTGTTCGTTGTGGGAGTTAATGGTTTGTGATTCATGATTACAAAGTACATAATTCATGATTACAAAGAATGCATAGATGGATGAATGATCTAATCATCTAATGAACGAACAAATGATAAATATATATGAAATATTGTAGTTGCGTCACTCATATCTTAATCTGTAGGAGACGAAGTGCAAGATTAATAGTGCAATGAGGAATCTAGGCTAGACTACACCATGTAATATGTTTGCACTGTTACCTAGATCCTACATGTTTGTCCACATACAATCAGTTAGCTCAAAAGCTACAGTATCACTTTAAGCTTCTCATTTTTTCCTTCATATTTTAATTCTTGGTTCTGTACTCTGAATCTTTTCTCTATAACCACTTAAATAGATCTAGTTTGCTTTCCATATATTTTTATTGAAATATTATGATTTGTGCATGTCATTTATAATTCCTAGTGAACTAATCTCTTCATGTACCTTATAGAAAAAATGAGTAAACTTATTCTTCATGTGTTAATTGACATCTTCTAGTTTGTGCTGAATCTCTTAAATTTCATTTATTTATTTTTTGAATTCTGATTATGATATTTGTTTGTTTGGCATAATTTGCAGCCCACAAACACTCGTCCGTGCTATAAGGTATGTTAGCTTAAATGGAAACTTTCATGGTCAATGCTGAGTTGATTAATAAGACATTTTTTCCCATTTCTAATTAACATACTTGTACTGTGTTGGAGCTGCCCCTATTATGCCAATAATCTTGACATATATTGCACATATACAGTGTATAGTACCTTCATGCTCATCAATACATGTTTCATGAATCCACGAACTGATAATTTATTCACCCTTATTCAGGGTTGTTGAAATGCAAGAAATCCTAGATCAGCAACTCGCAGAAGAAGCAGCTGAGGCTGAGGGAGGTGGTGCTATGGCTTCAGTCGCAAATCCTCGAAGAAATGCCAAGTAGGTGCTTTATCTTGCCTGGTTTGTGCTTTGTTTAACTTCCTGTGTGCATCAGACATGTCAAAGTTATCAGTGTATATTCTGATTAACGTTTTGGCCTGCAGAAAAACAACTTCTTCTAAAAATCTCACACAGCAGAAGTTGAAGGTTCAGGGAAAAGGCTACAAGGACAAATGTTATGAAAGTATAAGGAAGTCCGTTGAAGCACGTTTTGACAAATTGCTTGATGAGAAAGACCTTAAAACAGCTATAGAGGAAGCTAGAGTGGTTAGAATATCTACTTTTGCATGTCGTCGTGTTCAACTTGCCTGCATTTAGAAGTTAAAACTGTTTACTTCTCCGAAGACATTTTTTTATAATCGACAAATTGAAAGACAATGATTCTAAAGTAGACTTTTATATGGTAAAAAAAACATATGTTCATCTTTTATGAAGTCTTTCTGTTTGATGAAACTCTTGATGCTTATCAAGGACCTCCTCGCCTGTCAGGTATAGTCATACATGTTGACACGAATTGTCCCCATTTTCCTTCATCTTTCTGACAGAATACCAAGCTTTCCCGAGCACGTGCCCCATTTTTGTTGCTGATATCATGCCTTCCTAACTAATGTCTTGTTAACGACTCAACTAGCTTTCTGATGGAGCAGACATTGAGTGATTTGACACATTTGGTCCCTGTAGGTCTTATACTATCATTTCTCCTCAACTTGGCAAAGTTTGCCACCTTTGTTATCTTGTCTCTTTTGAGTTCAACTGCCATCATGCAAAAGAACCGCTTGAATTGAAAGGCTGTTGTCTCACCTAATTAGTTATAAGAAATGGTCCAGGAACACTTTAAAGGATTTACAAGGGACACAGCAATGAGAAGAAAACTAAGGAGAAATGGAACTCTGGGAAAAGACGCACAATTGGCTATGCTCCCTAAATAGTGAAATTGCAAACAATCGAAGACAAGGTGGATGTGATGATACAAATAAAACATATGTTGAGAGAATTGAGTTCTTATCCGAATAGTAAACAATTAGAACCCTTTCCATGGAGGTGCATGCCATGCTTTTCTTTTTAAAGCCTTTTTGGTTTGAAAAAAATCAGGATGCTTTTCTTCGAAAGACATGTCATAATGGGTTTTAACCTATTATATTAACACATAAATTTGTTGAGAATATGACTAGATAAGGCGTTCTTTGAATTGATCCCCATCTGTTTCTTTGCTTGATAAAGAAAGAACATCTGTAAACAGTAGGAAGAAGAAATCAAGGTGAGAGATACATCCTCCTGCCAGAGATAAATGACAAAGTAGAGGAAAATTAAACTTTGCTGTAATATGTGTTTATTCTCATACTAATTGCAGTTATCCTTTCCTATATTGGTATTTACATGCAATCTCATCAATTTCAGATAGGAGAAGAGCTTGGAGAGATATATGACTATGTGGCTCCTTGTTTTCCTCCAAGGTTCGTCCTATGCTCTTTACACCTATGTAATGTCATTTGCTTTTCCATTTGTCGGGAACAACTAGAATAAAGAATAACCTCCTACATTACTCATACTCTTAAGATTGTCCTCAGGACATTCCCACTATCTCAAATTTGGCTCTGTTGTATTCATCAGAGACTATGTTGGAAGTTTCTCCTCAATTTTGGAAATTACTTGGCAAAATAACTTTTTTAATCAGGAAAACGTCGTTCCCGGGGATAAAAAATAAAGTCAATTTTTGGCTCTGTTGTATCCATTATAGACTACGATGGAAGTGTTTCCTCAATTTTGGAATTACTTGTCAAAATTAGGGGTGTGTATCGGTCGGTTCGGTTCGGTTATGAGTATTATCGGTTCGGTTTATCAGTTTTCGGTTTTTAAATATGCTAAACCGATAACCAAACCAATAAGATATTTGTTATCGGTTTTCGGTTTATCGGTTTTAGATCTTTAACGGTTCGGTTTTCGGTTTAACCAATAAGAAAGTGCTTTCAAAACAAATATATGACTTATCCAATAATTTGACGCGATACACATACATCGAAATAATCATTCCAAACGGGACAACAAGGACCAACTTGTTATATTTTGGTCATCACAACAAAGACTTGGTTAATTTTCGATCATCATAATATATATAAAACGAGGTCCCCTTTATGCAATAAAGAGAATCAAATAAAACCAAATCATAGACAAAAGTCAAAACAGTAGCAAATGAGGCCATGCTTATGGTAACTAAATGAAGTTCTTACGTTATTTTAAAAAAAAACACACACACACACAATTTGAATTCCTAACGCTAATCAAATTGCAGATATTTACAATCGTGCAAAACCTAATATTAGTCAATTATAAACTAACTAAAGTAAATAAGTAATACTAAAAAGTAAAACCTAAAGGTTAAATAACTAAAAGTAGAGAGGAGAGTCAATTGTTAAGTAGTGTTAATTATTGCGTAGGGTTTTATATATTTAGTCTAATATACTACTAATTATATTAATATTTTTTTTAATATATTATATATATGTATAACTAAAAATTAAAATAGTAAATTATTATATTCTTAATGGGTTATCGGTTAACCCAATAACCCAATATTAAAAACCAATAACGAACCGATAACCCAATAATTTTTTTTTGTAAAACCATTAAATAACCGTTATCCCAATAACCCAATAACAATAAGCCAATAACACTTTTTTCGGTTCGGTTTATCGGTCGGTTCGGTTTTTGCATACCCCTAGTCAAAATAACTCGCATCTCTAACATTAGTCACAATCTGAAATGCTTCTCATTGCTATTAATTGCTTTCTATGACTGCTGAAGTATATATAGTTGATCAACATGATGTGATGTTCTTAATATTTTTGTTGATAGAGAAGTTTCACATGCATCTCGTCGGTACAATTTTCTTCAAAAGCTTTTGTTAGCTGTAAGCTACTGCTTGTGCTAAATAAGCCTGAATTTTGGTCTTTATCATGCAACACTTTCAACTCAGAGGCATCAAAAAAAGGGAAAAAATAACTCAGAGGAGTCTGTACCCTAATATCTCTAAACAGATGATCTACTTCTGTTTCTTTTCCGTATGCTATTCTAACTTATACTTTATATGGTCTCAGATATGAAGTTTTCCAGCTCATGGTGAATCTTTATACAGAGAGATTTGTTCAGTGGCTGAGAAAGATGAGTGACCAAGCTAATAATATGACAAATATAGAAATTTTAAAGGTAATGCAACATTAATCATGTTGGCATTTTCTTTCTGTTGGATTACTTTGGCATGAGATTCTGTTGTTTGTTTGATTAAAAGTTAGAGAATATAGAAATCTTATAGATTATTGAATATTGAAGTCACCAAAAAGCATCTCAGTCAGTTTCTCTAATCTGAGGAATATTTGGTATTAATTCCTATGTTGTGGCCATAAGCTCATCACTTTAAGGTCAAATGTTTGGTATGATTTGTTCAGTGGTTGAGAAAGCTGAGTGACCAAGCTAATAATATGATGAGTATATAGATTTTAAAATACAACTTTAATCATATCGGCATTTTCTCTTCTTTTCAATTGGATAAGTTAAGGATTATGTTGGCATTAGAATTTGTTGTTAAATTAAAAGATGGAAAATATTGAATTTTATGTACTATAGAATAGGGAAATCATAATAAAAGAATTTCAACCAGTTATTCCGTTTCTAATGAATATTTGACATTAATCCCTATGTTGTGGTCATGGGCTCATAGCTTTGAGTTAAAATTTGGTCAAATATGATTGTTTCTTTTACTACTTGTGGGCTTCTTTCTTTATTTTGACTTTATACAAATTAGGGGGTTCAATTTTTTATTCTTATCCGTGCTTGTAATTAATCTCAATGTTACTGGATTGTGCTTCCATCCTTCTCGTAAATTTTCACGGGTAGTGCTATAGCATCCAATCGTGGCCCATGGGGCAGTAGTCCGAAGTTCCTTATCCATGTTAACAGTTCACCTAATTGGCTGATGGCTCAGTTTTGGTTCTTCTTTCAACCAGTAATAAATTTCTATCATGAAAAAGATAGTCAAGTCTAGGGGTTTCACTTTGGTTTCCTATCCCCCTTTCTGATTCTTTTGGTAACTGAGCTGTTGTGTCCATGAGCTACATAATTCTGCAAAAGCGAAGTTCAGATTCCTGGCTCATGCATAATTAACTATAACCACTTCCCATCATCATCTCAGCATGAAGATATTCATCTTCCCAAATAATCTTTTTTTTATGGGTGAGCAAATGGGTTCTCTCCCCCTCCCCCCTTTGCAAGAGATGTTGCTGTGATTCAGAATTGAGGTGTTTTTTTGAATCCATGAATTAGGTAACAGGTTGGGTGGTTGATTACCAAGAAAGTCTAATTGAACTTGGAGTTGATGATTCTTTAGCTCAAGTTTGCTCAGAGAGTGGTGCAATGGATCCTCTCATGAATGCGTATGTTGAGAGAATGCAAGCTACAACAAAGGTGTAAACTTGATTCGTTATCATTATTGCTTTTCATATTATTTTAGGACATACATAATGCTGACTCTTTCATGTCATTTCGTAATATAGAAATGGTACTTGAATATCCTTGAGGCAGACAAAGTACAGCCACCTAAAAAGACTGATGATGGGAAACTATATACACCTGCTGCCGTTGACTTATTTAGGATCCTGGGGGAGCAAGTGCAAATTGTGCGAGAAAATAGCACTGATGTCATGTTATACAGGATTGCTTTGGCTCTCATTCAGGTAAATTTGTTGCTTTCATTTTATATGAGGACAGATATTATGTTAATTTTAAGAACTAAATGTCTTCTTCACAATTACTGGATCATTCTGCTTCAGTCTGTCATCTCTCTCTCTCTCTCTTCCCTCCTTTTCTTCTCAAGACATCACTGTCTTGCCTATATACTGAACTGAGGATATTTTACTCGAGTCTGCCTTTTTGTCAGAGTGTGGGAGGACTTGTTCTATTTATCAGAAATCTTTCTTTTAGTGCTCTAGTTTTAGCAACTGGAGCAATTCTTCTGGTATTTCAAGATTCTAAGATCTTTTCTCTTGCACTTTATTATCAAAGAGTGGGAGGACTTCTTCTATTTATTAGAGATCCTTCCATTAGTTCTCTAGTTTTAGTAGCTGGAGTAATTTTTCTGGTATTTCAAGATTCTAAGATCTATTGTCTTGTCTTTGTACTTATATACAGTGAATTTAGCTGGCTAGTTCATTATATACATCTACAAGGGAAAATCTTCAATGCTTTGCATTCTATTGCATCATAATCATGCATGTGTTGAACCAAAAAAAAACTCAAATTTCTGGATTGTTTGCTAAAATTTTCCTTTGAAGTAGGGCCTGATGGTGCATGGTCCTGTCAGCATTTTTTCTGAAGTAGTTTTTCTCAACAAATTTGTACAAGTGATTCTCAAGTACTTTTAGTTTTTATAGAAAATATTTCATGAGGACTGACGTATTATTTGAATTTTGTTTAGAGAAGTAGTTCTCCTGAAATGCTTCATCTTCTATATCCTTGCACACGAAGAACCTTTTTTTTTCAGTTTTAGTTGCCATTCTATCCTTTGATGAGGCGAGAGAAAAGGAGGGAATGAATCTTTTGTTTTTATGATAATTGGTTTCCCCCTCTTTTATGTGTGTTTTTAAGATAGCCTGCTTGATCAGACGTCAAAAATCTTGTCCAGAAACTGAAGGGACTTATTCTTATTTCTCTCCCCTTTATGATATACCGCTGGTGATCTACTCCATATGAATTCATGAGTTTTTGATTGGCAACAGCTTGATTTTCAGGTTTTTGAAAAGAAGCTCTCTCTAATGATTACTTGATATTGTTGCTTTCCAGGTAATGATTGATTTTCAAGCAGCTGAGAGGAAGAGATTGGAGGAACCTGCTTCTGAAATTGGTCTGGAATCCCTATGTGCAATGGTTTGTAAAATTTGGAAATATGAACTGTTTATTGTGAAGTGGAAAGATCTTTAAATTACGCTGTGCTTTACCACTATGCTAAGAGATGGACACTCGGCAGATTAACAACAATCTTCGCTGTTATGATCTCGCGATGGAGCTAAGTTCTAGTACTCTTGAAGCTCTCCCACAGAACTATGCTGAGCAGGTCCTTATTAGTTTTTTCCCTCCTCCTTGACTGCTGCGTAAATCTTCTGTGCTTACTGCCCTTTTGTTTTCAATCATCTTGACCGTTAGCTTACATCTAGGATTAATCTGATAGGATTTTATTTTTTTATGTCGATTTTGATTAAAAAGGTAATAGACAAAGGTGGTTCATATGTCAATGTCTTTAGTTCTTATTATTGTTATAATATTGCTGTGGTCTTGTGCATCTTGCTGGTGTTATTATATTTTTACTTTTTATTTCTTGGTTAGGAAAATAGAGTCGCATTCTTTTGATAGGTGTAAGTAGAGTCTCATTTATAAGGTAGAAAGGGTGTACAGGAGGACTGATGTCCACGACTATAGGAAAGTGTTACTTCTGATTCTGATAAAAAATAAACCATCCGATCTCGCTGAGGGTTGATAAATACTTGCTGATCATAAAAGTTAATTATCAATAAAAAGGATACCATGAAGAAGATGGAGAGCACAGTATTCAAAACATGTCCTGAAAGAAACTTACCGTAGAAGTATTGACATTGGGCTGTAACCAAAAACTTAATATGACAACCAATTATGTATGTTTCCAGAGAAAAAACGTCACCCTTTTTCTGCAATGAAAGCCCAATGTTTTCCAGTTAAAGACTCAATAAATGAAGTGGAAGCACATAAAATTTATCAAACAGTCGGATAACCTCTGCCACAAGCTCTTGCCAAAGAAAAATAGAAATGTGAAAGGGTCACATAAAATATAATAAATGTAATGATGTAGGTTACTAATCCAGAAAGGACCTACAATCAGAATAGCCCGCTTCATGTGAGTAAATCATGAGGCAACGTAACATAGAAGAATCAGAAGTTGGGTGCGGAAATATGAGAATCTATGACGTTTCTATACCTCCGTGTGAATGTGTGGGTGTGTGTGTATGGTTCGATCAAAGATTCCTTCTCACAAGCCTCCCCATTCAAGCAACTCCTGCTATTTCCCCTTCATTGTTGGTGAGAGCTGAGATTCTGCGCTGCAGCAGTGGTACAACCTTCATGGCTCGATACTACTATATTTTACGATTAAGATAATCTAATTTAGTACATAGACCCACTATTGCCTGATGTAGACCAGCAAGTATTTCTATTCTTTGATGTTGTAGACTATGATTTTGTTTTGAATATATGGTTTTCAACAATGCTTTGTCAAAGAAATATGGATGTCAGATGTGGTTAGAGAGTTCTGCATTCAACTCTTCTTATCAATGTGATTATTTGTTTAATTCTTAGTTATTTGGCCTAGAAGTTGCATTTCTGGCACTCACATCTATCTCTTGTCAATGTGATTATTTTTCAAGTCCTAAGTTGTTTGCGCTAAAACTTGCATTTCTGGCACTCAAGTTAACTTCTCTTATATTAAGTTCTTTCATTGCTTCTCAGGTTAATTTTGAGGACACTTGCAAAGGGTTTCTAGAGGTTGCAAAGGTACATTAAAGGCTTCATTTTATGGATGCATGTGACTTTAATGTTTTAATTAAGTGGGCAACCTATCTCATTTTGAGGATTGCTTTTTTTTTTTTTTTGCGACAATCTCTAGAGTTAATTCCCCACTCAATTTTATCAAGGAGTTTTAAGGGACGGCCTACTGGAAACAAGATATAAGCCAAATGTAGAGATGGCAAAATTAGCCCTTGAAACATAACCCATTCAACCCCCTAAGTTTGGGTGGGTTATTGACCCGCCTATTCCAACCCATCAAAAATGAGCTTATATGTAGTCCAATTTGACCCATGAGAAATCTCATCAAAATATTTTTAAAAAAGACATTTTTTTATTTGATGTGTTATATATAGCCATAGCAAAGAAAATATTGCTTAAGGTTGAAGGTCATCAAAAAATATAGCCATATCAAAGAAAATAAATAGTTTTATTAGGTACTAAAATTATATATGAATAAATAAAGCAACTAAAACTTAGTAAAAATTGGGCGGATTGGGTTATGGCGCCTGCATTTTAAGCCATTTCAGCCCAAGTAACTTTTTGGCGGGTTATTTATTAACTCAGACCATTTTAACACCTACAGTTAGATATAGGTGCATTAATTCAATATTGCTTGAGGTTGAAGGTCTCAAGTCAAGGATCGTAAAGTCCATGACACGTTTCTTTCCCGAAACGATATTAAAGAACATATATTCATTGGAGGCACTCTTTGAGGTGCAAAACATTAGAAAATTGAAGTGGCCTATGAAAATTGTATAACCCATCCAAAATCTCTAACATCCTTGCCATTTCAAGAAAATAGAAGAAAATGATATCATATTGGAAATACCAAAGAGTTAAAATTAAGGCTTAGTTTATTGTATTTATATTAGATTGTGTCTTAATAATTTTCTTTTAGTTATATTAGATTAGGTGTTTGCCAGGTGTCCTAGGTGTCCTTGTTGTCTGTTTTGGGACTTCCATGCTAGTGTGGGGATAAGGGACAAGTGTGAGATTTAAAGAACTTTTAGCGTTAGGAAACTCTTAATTCTCCTTAAAAGACAAGTTAATTTGCTAGTGTTGGAATGAGATGGACTAGAGCTTAATGGATATGGAGGGCTTGCTTTTTTGTTTTCCTATTGTTAGGATATGAGGGCTTGTTTTTGTTCTGCCTAGCTTTGGATTGAGGCATAATTGATGGATTGGTTGACAAGCAAAGTACCCAACAACATAAATCCAAAAGCCTTTTTTGGGTAAGCCCAAATTGGACAGCCATCGAAGGTGATTGTCGAAGTTTTTGCACAAATTGCCGCTATTTCGAGATGATCTTTATTTTTGCCCCTACTACTGATTTTATGAAAGTTTGTGGGTCAAATTACCATTATGGATGGTCTACTTTTGCTTGGCGTAAGTTTAGAGAACTTTTGCCTTATCTGGCGCAGGTTGTGTAGTATCTAATTTGCTTGTCATAAGTTTAGAGAGCTTTTGCCCTATCCAGCATAAGTTTTGTAGTATCTAATTCGCTCGTCATAGGTTTAGAGAACTTTTGCCTTATTCTGCATAAGTTGTGTAGTATCTATTTAAGAGTTTTTGGCTAAAATCATCCTTAATCTATACCTAAAACTTAAAACTACATCCTTAAAGTATAACTCTTAGCACCCCCGGGATTAGTCGGGGCTCAAAGAGACTCGGACACCCGGTGCAAATCAAAAAAAAAAAAGAAAGTATAACTCTTAGCAGAAAGCATCCTTCAAGTATTTAAAAGTGAACAATTTTCATCCTTCGACGTGAATTTATCAGAAAACTAATAGATCCCATAAAAATTAAGTCATCCCTTCATAATTATTATTCTTAGATACGTCAAAAATACTATTGTGAACTTTTTCGGTAATTGAGTTTAGCATTATGCAAAATCTTTTAATTTGACTGTTTTTTTTTCATGTAATTTGATATTAAAAATATTACAACAACAACAACAACAACATACCCAGTGAAATCCCACTATGTGGGGTCTGGGGAGGGTAGAGTGTACGCAGACCTTGCCACTACCTCGTGGAGGTAGAGAGGCTGTTTCCGAAAGACCCTCAGCTCAAGTACACCAAAACCAAGTTAAAGGCGTGATATTAAAAATATTATTAGTTGAATGTGTTTCTTCTCAATTGAATATGCTAGAAGCGGTGTTTGTTGGAGACTTCCGCTTCTAATAATGTAGAATGAAACTCAAATGCGAGACATAATCAATATTTTGATCACTTCAATATCAGAATGACCCAAAATTTATTGATCTAAATACAGTTTGACTTTGAAAAAGGTAAAGATAATTAAGCTCCAACTTCTTTCCGTTACTAAATGAGAAAAAGAGCAGATCATGTATCCTCACACCTTCAAAACATTTTTTGTTTCAGTAAGCAATGGTGCCTGAGATTTTTAATATTTTTTTTAGGAACTTCTTATAGCAGGTAATGAAATTATGTAGGAAATTTTTTGTTGATAGTCACATGAACTGCTCATGTTTTTATAGAATCCTTAAGTTTTTTGACAATATCTAACAGAAGGATGAAAATTGGTCACTTTTAAATACTTGAAGGATGTTTTCTGCTAAGAATGATACTTTAAGGATGTAGTTTAACTTTGGGGTATAGTTTAAGGATGTTTTTGGCCAAAAACCCATATATTTCACTTGGCATAAGATAGAGAACTATTGCCTTGTCTGGCATAAGTTCTGTTGGAATTAAGTTATGCCTCTTATGACATAACTTGTGGTTTCTGAAACTGAACTTATGCCTCTATTAGCTTAAGTTTTGTAGGAACTAAGTTATGCCTTTTACGACATAACTTGTAGATTTTGAACCAAATTGAACTTATGGTAGGAATTAAGCAGCATAATTTGTGTTATATTATGATACAAAATATAAACTTATGCCTAGTGAATTTCTTTAGATTTTTCGATGTCGGGTATTTTTGGCCTTTTTTTGGTTTCTTAAAGAGGCACACTTAAGTGGATGCGCCGACGCTATGTCTACTTTAATTTTATAATAAATAAATCCTTTTGATAAAAAAAAGTGCTGAAGGGAAAAAAAATTGAAGACCACTAACGGAAAAATTAAACACCACACCGAAATAGGGGCATTCGTGNACTTAGCGGGATTTCACTGGGTATGTTGTTGTTGTTGTTGTAAAGAGGCACACTTAAGTGGATGCGCCGACGCTATGTCTACTTTAATTTTATAATATATAAATCCTTTTGATAAAAAAAAGTGCTGAAGGGAAAAAAAATTGAAGACCACTAAGGGAAAAATTAAACACCACACCGAAATAGGGGCATTCGTGCAAATGACCTGTAATTGTCAGTGTTTGTTGCTTAGAGGTCTCAAGTCTTGTCTGAACAGATGATATTTGAGAAGGGGCAGACTAGTGGACTTGACACTTGCGTGGCAAGATGGGAGCGTTAAAGTTCACGGAGTAGACTCTCGACCATATGCTTCCATTTACAAATATCTCGTATCTGACCTGCTCTCACTTATTGCAGGAAGCTGTTCATCAAACTGTCAGTGTTATCTTTGAAGATCCAGGAGTAGAGGAACTGCTCGTTAAATTGTATCAGAAAGGTGAGATGTTCCTCATATTTCTTTCTGCTGCTAGGAGTTCTCGCTCCATCTGTTGAAAGCATTTATCTCTGATTTGTTACTATCTGTCAGTGTAAACTTTTGGATCTACTCTGTCTTTTTGTTATGTTCACAAGGAGATTCTAATCATTTTACGTCATACAGTGTCTCCAGTTGCTTGTATTTTTTTGAGCATTTTCTTTTGTTATCCCAGTTGGATTATTTTGATTGTATACATGTATTTGCTTCTTTTATATTTTTGATAATGCTATCATCATGATTACCCATATATTGAAGTATCTGCTCAAAGATGAAGAGAAGAAAGCATGAGTTGATCATTTATCCCTTCATGGCTTCATCCCCAAAATAAGTCTCCATCTTTCCTTCTCGTGTCTAAAAATATAAATGCTAACTGTTCTTACTTAAAAAGAGAAAGGTCTGGTTTATTTATGACACAAGGTTATAAATAACACAATTTTTTCATTTGTTCCTCATGACAAACCTTTTTTCTATTATTACTTTGGAAGACAGTTTTTCTAAAAGAAGTTTGTACTTCCAATTTTAAACAAAGGGAAGATTACTCGTAGAATAATTATTTTGTACTTCCATTTTGAACATTAGAGTAAGAGAAGTGTTTATAGTAACATAGAATGTTAACTGAAAATTACTCGTAGGATAATTATTTTGAAAATATATCACGTCAAGATTAAGATAATATAAATATTACTTACGTAATTTGAATTGATATTTGAAAAACAAACAAGAAAAGTTGGTCGCGTAATTGTGATGGAATGATAAAGCATTAAGATACTACTAGTGAAATTTAATTTCATAATTCTGTGTGGAGTCATTAGTTGTGTGACTTGGCTTAAAATGTCGGCCATTTCTTTGATAACCAAAGAAAACCCGATAGAATCTTTTTTCTTCTTCTTTCATAGAATGGGGCTGTCAGTAACTCTGGCGATCATCTTGTTAATTCCGGATCTTTAAGTGGCTCGGAAAGTTATTGAAGGATGTCACAATCAAAAGTTGTTGAAAGGATTTTAGACACTTCTCTTAAACAAGGTCATCCCTAACTCATAGCATGGTGGTTCTACTTATTTTTGACCTGCAGTACATGCTTGCTTCTCGTTCTAGTTTGATGAGATCTTATGGCAATATGATAGTAGAATGTATAAAGTATTAAAATAAATTATTTTGTGAACATCTTACAACAATTTTCATTCCTTGGTATCATGACAATTTTCCATTGGACAACTAATATGTTAGAAGCGAAAGGACGCCTATGGTGCAAATATTTTCCAATTTCAGCTCTCTTACGATGTAGAAACCTCATCAGCTGTATTCATATACTTGGTGGTACATTAGTTGCCTGTCTTTAGGAGGATTAAGAAAATCTCCTCCCATCTGAGTTCTCATGATTATCTCTCTTCCATTCTCAGTTATCACAAAGTGAATGTTCAGCTTTGTGATGAGGAGCCTTTGGAATTTGTGTTTGATTACCAAAAGTTGTGTCAAGTCCATACTACTCCTCTACTATTCTAAAGACAGAAAATATCATGGTTCCTTTTCCAATTCCCTCATACAATCAATAGCAGTTCCTTTTCTTGCTAACTGGGCGGGTATGCTATGCATTTTATTCAAGTCCCGGTTCGTCCTCCCTTCACAACCTAGGAATATACATCAATGAGCTTAAAGTAAGGCTTTTTTACTAGTATTCTTCAACGAACAATCAATTCTAATTCGTCAAACTGGGATATTGAGTTTGGATAAAGGGATTGCTAGAAAAGATGGTTGTAACCAATTCGAAACTAATTTACAGAATTTGCCTAGCAATTAACGTTAGGAACAAGATCTGCAACCGTTATAAACTGTTCTGCAACCTAGCAATGGACGCTAGAAGCAATATATTTCTTGCCACATAAAAGGAGTCTAACCATTATGTACTGTACCAAATAAAAGCTTTCTATTATCTCCGTGTCTATCAAAAAAATATGTGAAGCATTCTGTCAATGAATTAATCCAAGTCAGATATTATGCAAATGATTTAGGTTGTCAATTGTCGTATTTTTAAACTCTAGCCTTCACTTGAATATTCTATGTTTTATATCTCAGATTGGCTGGAAGGACAGGTTACCGAGTTCCTAGTTGCAACATTTGGAGACTACTTCACTGATGTGAAGATGTGAGTTTTCTTCTGTGCTTAACTCTTATAATAGCTTTGAATGGCATCATCATGTTGCTGTGCTCCTCCCATGGAATTCTTTTTCTCCTATACATGTGAGCTATTAAAATATTTTTATGTTCATATGCAGTTGCAGCAACAGTTTCTAATTGAGAGATATCCTAGAATGAGTGAACACATATCCTTAACTTTTGTGTGTTTCACAATTTTTAAAGGTACATTGAAGAAAGATCATTTAGGCGTTTTGTTGAGGCTTGCCTGGAGGAGACTGTTGTTGTATATGTGGATCATCTACTTACCCAGGTTTATTTGAAAAGTTCCTTACGGTTCATTCATTTGATACAGGTTTTATTTTTGGGCTGTAACACAATTTCGCTGACTATTTTATGTCTCCTCATGGTAGAAAAACTATATTAAAGAAGAAACGATTGAGAGGATGAGGCTTGATGAAGAGGTTCTCATGGATTTCTTTCGGGAGTACATTAGCGTATCTGTAAGTCCAACAACTTTCATATTGAGCTCTTACTATTACCTGAGATATATTTTAAGTTTTGGGGAATTTCGAAACTCATGCACATATTGCACTTAATTCGTTGGTGAGTGTGGCAAATAGGTATGCACCTCAGCGTATGTGTACATCTTTTAGTTCTTACCTTATCCCATTTACTTCTGCATTTTCAGATATGGATAAGTATTGCCTTTCTGTCTTTAGAAAGCTTGCCAAATCCTTTTTTGTGAATTTCATGTTCTAGTTTATGAGTTAAATGTCTTCAAATTACAAAAGAGTCACAAATTACTATACCAGTCTCTTCTATCATTATTTTGGCTTAATGTAGAACTTAAACTCCAATTTCGGTGCAAGAACACTGCCTTTTTAATCAACTTTTTTCTAAGTTTTATTTATTTTAATTTACCATTGTCAGTGCCAATTTAAGGCTTTTTTTAAATTTTATTTTTGGGCTAAAATGGTGGAAATTCGTTCATCCTAAGTTCAATTTGGTAGCAATTAAACAGAAAATAAGAATGAAAAACACTAGACTTGTTGTGTAATATAACTTTATGGCCAAGTGCAACAAATATAAAAATAGGATTTGAATTCACTCTGAATCCTACATGTAAAAAGAATATATATATTGCATGGAATCTCTTATTTTTCAGTTTTAGATTGTAACTCTAGGAGACCATTGGATAATTAGCACCAACTTGCCAGCAAGAGATTTGTGAAACATTTGCAAAGAAGAGAAAATACTTTGCTTAAAATAATGACAAAAGTGATTTGTGATGCTCTTAGTCATCCTCCTTCCACTAGATTTGAATCCCTCGGTTATGTTTTACCATCATATCGAGGTATTTGGAGATCAAACTTCAACTTTATACTACAATGTCATGTGATAAACATGTAATTGTAAATAAGGAAAACCTGGTTACAACATTTTAGAGATGAAAAGGTCATATATATTTTATAATATATCTTCTAGAACTTGAAGGATGAATGATTTTTTTTTTTTGATAAGATAATGGATTTCCTAGAAGGCATCAAGAAGATGCATAAATTACAGGGCATAGAAAAGTTAAAGACATTGTTAGCTCTATACTATAGGCTAATCTAAAGTTAAGGAGCTAACAAAGTCCAAAAAAGCTTCAGGGGAATTGACAGGGGAGAAATTGCTCCAGGTACAAAGAGTTGTTAAAACTCTTGCCTTAAAAATGTAGCTTGGGGAAGAAGTGCCTTCAAAACATCTTTTGTTTCTTTCTGTCCAGACACACCAAAAAATGCAAGCAGGGATCATCTCTCATACTAGCCTTAAGGATAGAGTGAATATTATACTTCTGAAATTGGTTCCAAGAAGTGTTGTGTTAAATTCTAGCCTTAAGGATAGAGGGAACATTATACTTCTGAAATTGGATCCAAGAAGTATTATGTATTTATGTTGGTTGCCTAGATATACAGCACCAAACTCTATGACATGTCAATGAAAAACAGAAATTAACAGCAAAAGGAGAGTCAAAATTAGTAAGCAACTAGCCAGAGAATTGAAGAGATCGGAAATTTTATGTAGTCATGGTACTAGGAAGAAATAAAGGAATATACTTTACTGAATCCAGTAAATACATACCACTAGATGTCTTTTTAATCGTTGGACTAGTTAATTGAGGGTTTTGTGTGGATAGTTTCTTTGCGATCTAACAATGGATGTGTATTGGTTGTCTCCCCTTTAGTCTTTAGATCTATTACATCTAATTAAAGATTTTCATGTCAACTGAAAAATAAGGTTACATCTAATATATCATTATGATATGAATTCAATCTCAAGCTATTCTAATGAAATCCTGACATAATTTAAAAGATCCTACTGCCCAGAGCTTTGGTCTGGTGATAAGAGCACAGGCACGTGATGACCTATAAAAAAGAAAAGAGACCGCAATGCATGCTTGTGGATTAACTGCACGTCACTAGTTCAAATCATAATAGAATTGCCTAGTATTTAAGTGGAAAATGATAGATAGACAGGCTCATTATGCTCAGAATTTTGAACCACACGCCATCTGGCCCTTGGGGATTTCTCAGTAATAGAAAAAATAATTTGAACCTACTATTCCAATTGAAATTTATATATCTGCATTACTGGTGCTTCAAATCAAACAAACATACAGTGTGTGTGTCTCTGTTTATATATATGCTGTCTTAACTTTGGTAACTACCAAGTTGTCTTTTTATGGCGAAGACATTGTATGTCAGTGTGACAAGGAGTATGTGATGTGTACCTTTATAATTTATCTCAAATTTTCAATCCACTGCAGAAAGTAGAGAGCAGAGTAAGGATACTCAGTGACTTGAGAGAACTTGCTTCATCTGAGAGCCCTGATACTTTCACACTGGTTTACACAAATATTTTAGAACAGCAACCAGACTGTCCGGTAAGTTTTTTGGACTCTTCTCATCCATGCAGAGATATTGCAAAAACTTGAGAATCATTATGAATCTACATCTCAGTTAAAAACTGAAATCTAGAGTGTGGAAGCTGCTGTTCTTTTTTTAAAAATAAATAAATTTGGGGATAGGGGAAAGGGAAATGGAGAGGGGATTACATTGTGGGGAATCGAACCCTCACCAGCAAGGTGGGAGTTCAGGAAGCCAACCAACTGAGCTACCAAGATTCCCCCTGAAGCTGCCTGGTTAAAATCATTATTTATTGTTTTTAGTTTGTCTCCTAATGATCCCTGTTATTGAGCATTGTTACTCTCAACTGCAGCCAGAAGTAGTTGAAAAGATTGTGAGTCTGCGAGAAGGCATACCACGAAAAGACGCAAAAGAGGTATATATGTGTTATCTAACTGGCACACATGTTCAAAATTTTATTACAGAATTGAACTATTTGAGAAAGTCTACTCATCAACTTATCAAAAATAAGATGTTGCTACTCATTAGCAGTTCTTTTGTTTGCTCTTTTCTATATTAAATCCCTGCCAATGCATTAAATGAAGTTATGATATTTTAGTAAGTTGTGATTATGTATCATTGCTTTGGGGCTACATCATTTATTTTTTCTTGTTTCACCATACTTCTGATAAATATCCATTCTTAGCTATAAATATATTCATCATGTATAAAGCAGAAACTTAGTCAGTTGTGGGTGTTCTTTATGCCCAAAACCCATGTTTGCAGATTTCTCCAAAATATTTGTCTATCCCTTGTCGACATTTATTGCAAGAACAGTGATATTGCTCTTGAATCTCATGCATTTACAGCGTCCCCATGTATAAGTGAGCTCTTCAAAGAATGTTCATCGCCTTTGAGAAGATAACTTGGTTTGTTTCTCTTTATTGCTTTCTTGATGGGGATTTCTTTGTGATATAGGTTGTTCAAGAATGCAAAGAAATCTATGAAAATTCTCTGGTAGATGGAAATCCTCCAAAAACAGGTTTTGTTTTCCCCAGGGTGAAGTCCTTATCAGCGGCAAAACATTCAATATGGCGAAAGCTCACCTAGACAGATGCTGCAACAAATCGTTTGTTTCAGTCACTGAGTATTTCCTGTACATGCCTTACGTCATAAATGTACAGATTGGGACTATATTTTCTGTCTTCATATGATTTGATTTATTTAGCTCATTAGTTCGGATTGTAGTTGCCTTTGCCAAATATGTATTCATTCCTTTATCTTTTTATCTACTACCAATTTTGCAACCGTTAGGGTTACAGCGTACTTGCTCGGTTCTACTTGTAATGATGGTTAAATAATAGGTCAGCTGACTTCATTCTCTCTCTCTTTTGATTCTTGAAATGTTTCAACTATGAACAGATCGATCCCTCTTGTTGTAGCATAAAGGCTCGTAAATTTGTTAGTATTGCAAACCTTGTATGTGTTCAAAGGGATTCAATTATGGTCCATCTCAATTATTCTAGAATCAAGGTGTAATTATTGTTGTTCTAAACAAATAAAGCTCTAGCCAATGAACATGTGATTTAGGGAAAACAAGTGATAGGAGGAAGAAGAGACAGAAACCAAATTTAATCAAAAGAATTAACATATAAATAATATGGAAGTTCAGAAATTACGCATTATGCTTGCTTTAATCATGTCAAAATTGAGGAAAAAGGGATAAAGTTAACACAAACAAAACACAACTTGTACTTAAACACCTTTTAAAATATATAACATATGGGGAATGCTTCCCACTTGCTCCACTTGACCAAACCACAAATAAGACACAAAAAACACTCATTTTAACTCACTAATTTACTAATTAACTTATCTTAGTGCTAATCAGTGCTGTCTTATCTTGTCAATAAACAAACATTAAACTTATGTCATTTCATCACTATATAAACCCCATCTCATTTTTTCCACACACAACCCTCATTATTTAATTAAAAAGAAAAAAAAATGGAAAATATTACTAATATTCCTAAATTGCATGTTAGAAATTTAGTTAGAAGAAGTTCAAGACATTCAACAAAATATCATGGTGTAAGAAGAAGGCCATGGGGTAGATATGCTGCTGAGATTAGAAATCCAAATACAAAACAAAGGCATTGGCTTGGCACATTTGATACCGCTGAAGAAGCTGCTCTAGCTTATGATATTTCTTCTATTGCTTTTTGTGGTATCGAAAATGCACGTACTAATTTTGTCTACCCTATTTCGTCTTTTCCTTCACCTTATAATAATTCTACGGCACCACCATCACCACCACCTCTGCCACCACCACCGCCGCCACCGTCAACGCCGGAGTTGGAAGTGGTTGAAAATAATTGCATGAAGATTGAGATGAATGATGATATTAATGATGATGATGAGTCTCTTGTTATTGCTTCTATTTTACAAAGTTTTCGTTATACAAACACACTAGATAAGCTGGCTCTTTGAGGATATCTTCAACAGTTTTGAATACTTTTTTTTCTTAATATTATTTGTTGAAAATGCTATGGAAAAAATTAAAAGATATTTTCCTCATTGATGCAAAATTATTTAACATATTTGATCTTTAAATTAGTTGAGATTTATTCTTTTCGACCTTCCAATAACAAAGCTACAACAATGTTAACCAATTATTAACCTTAGTTTTAACGCCAACGACAACAAAAAATCACTATTGGAGGTAGTGACATAAAGGAAATTTAGATGAGGGGGAGTTGCTCGGATGGCAAGCACCCCT
Organism: Solanum stenotomum; assembly: GCF_019186545.1. Lineage (NCBI taxonomy): Eukaryota > Viridiplantae > Streptophyta > Magnoliopsida > Solanales > Solanaceae > Solanum > Solanum stenotomum. The sequence continues at coordinate 9,752,200 of NC_064283.1, read as the reverse complement.
CACTTTCAACCCAAAGGTTGCGAGTTTGAGTCACAAAGGGAGCAAAAAAGGGTGGGAGCTCCTAGGAAGGTAGAAAAAAAAAAACATAAAGGAAATTTCAACATTCGTGTATGCATTTTGATTTTCTTGTGAAAGAAGATTCAGATAACCCCTTATACACCTATAGGCTATAGGATCGGAGGCGTTGACAGATTCAAGAGTTAAACATCATTGTAGGTCTTAAATTGCAAGTGTGACCTCTGTACATGTTTTTATCCATTTGTAAGGAGTTTGAATTGAAAATAATAATTTTAGCCAACACTTCTACTGTTCTACGTAAATAGATATAGTGTTTACTAGCCACTTTTTAATTATGTTTTCAAAACTAATTACTTTTATGAAATTTCAATCATAAAATTGCAAGCTTCAAGATAATGACTATTTTTCAATTATAAAACCAGAAGATTACTATTTTCCACACTACAATTTGGAAGAATAATAAAGCATTTGTAGTGTTCAACAGATGATCTGAATGGGTATATTAGAATTTTTGACCAAAGTAAGCTATTATAAAAATTAATTTATCAAAATAATATGGTTTTTAAAATTTTTACAAAACTAGTATAAACGTAGTTCACAGTAGCGTTTTAGGTTATATTTTATTCAAGAAAAATGAATAACAAAAAGACAAAAATTGACAGAGTAAACAGACACAAAACGTTATTGTCAGTAACGTTTTATAATTCGTTACTCTGAAGCACATTTTACAGCTAAAACGTGATTCACAGTAACGTTTTTCAATGGTGAAAATTGAAATCCAATCTTGTACATCTCTCATTCATTATTCAAATTTCCACTATTAAAATGGATAAATATATTTTGTACATACCTTCATTTGAAATATATATGATTTTCTCTTTTCTTTCTCTTTTCACATAGACAGTACTTTTTTTAAACAAAAGGAAAAAAAAAGTGAGGATGACTTTACACAAATTGGAGCTTGTCTTATATCATTTCAATTTCAAAATTTGTAAATAAATCATATATATGAGAGATCTTCTTAATTCAGGCCTAAGATAACATCCCTTCCAAATATTAGACCAATCGGTTTCTTATCATTATTAAATATTAGACTTTCAATAAAGAAGTTATTGAATTAAAATTGATGTAATAAGTAAGCAAACCAACTATTAAAAAAAATATAATGGCCACATTCTACTTTCTACTATTATATAAGAGGGAGTTTATGATTGGACATTCTAATGTCCCATCATAAACTCCCTATATAATATATAATATAATAATATATTATAATAAATCATTTTTTCTACTATATAATATATATAATATATATTTATTTTTCTAGGGAGTTTATATAATATATAATAATATAATATAATAAATCATTTACAAATGACTTAAAATATTTAATATTTAAACGATATATAATAAAATAGGTCGACTCTCAAAATTCTATCCGGGTCACATATATTGGGACAGAAAAAATAACATATATCATTTTAAAATTACCAAAAAAGTATTATAAATAATAATAATTAACAACTTAAAATATCTTAAAGACATTTTAAAAGGGTTAATTTTGTAATTTTATCCATATCACTTAAATTAGGACAAAGTGACCAGTAATGTAGGTTATTTGAAAGTTACATAAAAATATTATAAATCACAATAATTAATAACTTCAAACATTTCTTTAAATAAATTCCAAATTTGGATGACTCTTCAAATTTCATTTGTGTCACATAAATTGAGACAACAAAAATAATATATATTGGGTCCATTTTAATTTATTTGTCTTATTTTTTTATTTTTTTTATATTTAAAAATTGCGTAAAAATACTATAAATCATGATAATTGACAACATAAAATATGTTTTGAAAAAGATACAAAAAATTGCACTGATTCTTGAAGTTAATCTATCGTAAAAATACTATAAATCATGATAATTGACAACATAAAATATTTCAAAAATAAATACATATAAAAAATTTCGATTGATTCTTGAAATTAATCTATCGTTAAAAATTATGTATAAAATACAATAAATCGTGATAGTTGACAACTTAAAATATTTATTAAAAAAACTGAAAAAAATAAATTGACTGATTCTTAAAATTAATCTATCAATGTCACATAAAATGAGACAAAAGTAGTAATATGTATTGTTTAATGTGAAATTATTGAAAACTACGTAAAATGTATTATAAATCTTAACAATTAACAACATTTGATTGACTCTTGAAATTTCATCTATGATACATACATTGAGACAAGCGGAGTAATATATATTAAGTATTTAAAAATTACGTGCAACCATATTGCTTTCTGTAGGCTTCGAATTATCGTGGTCATTTTTTAGGCTGATACAAGTTTTGTACATTCTCTATTTTTTTTTAATATTATAAATCGCAATAATTAATAATTTAAAATATTTAAAAAATTATATTCAAAATTGAGTTGGTTTCGGGAATTTTATTTATACTATATAAAATGGGACAAAGGAAGCAACATATATCATTTACAAATGACTTAAAAAGCATTAAAAATTACAATAATTACCAATTTAAAATATTTAAAAGCTATATAATAAAGTAGGTTCACTCTCAGAATTCTATTAGACTCACATATATTGAGACAGAAAAAATAATACATATCATTTTAAAATTACCAAAAAAGTATTATAAATAATAATAATTAACAACTTAAAATATCTGAAAGACATTTTAAAAGGATTAATTTTGTAATTTTATCCATATCACATAAATTAGGACAAAGTGACCAGTAATGTAGGTTATTTGAAAGTTACACAAAAATATTAGAAATCACAATAATTAATAACTTAAAACATTCTTTTAAAAAAAATTAAAATTTGGATGACTCTCCAAATTTTATTTGTGTGACATAAATTGAGACAACAAAAATAACATATATTGGGTCCATTTTAATTTATTTGTCTTATTTTTTTTTGGGTTTTTTATATTTAAAAAATGCATAAAAATACTATAAATCATGATAATTGACAACATAAAATATGTTTTGAAAAAAATACAAAAAATTTCATTGATTCTTGAAGTGAATCTATCGTAAAAATAATAGAAATCATGATAATTGACAACATAAAATATTTCAAAAATGTTGTATGTGGGTAGTCTTATTATGCCTTCAATAGCATCAAAGAAAGTACAAGTTTGTGATAAAAAAACTTATTCTTTTATCCACGCAAACAATCGCTTCAAAAACTCCGTTATTAGCCCCAAAACATACCATTTATATTATTGGGCCCGTGCATAGCACGGGCAACATTATCTAGTCATAATAGAAGAGACAAAGAAATTAATTGATATTGTAATAAAGCTTCCTTTCAACTTATTTTCCTTGCAAAAGTATTATCTATGTATGAAAAACGAAGAAAAGAGAAATTTATATATGTGTAAAATATATATATTCATTTTAATAGTGGAAAGTTTAATAAAGTTGAATGAGGCATGCACAAGATTATTTTTTTAATTTTCAGTCATTTTAGAAAAACGTTACTGTGAGTCACGTTTTAGCTGTAAAACGTGCCTCATAGTAACGAATTATAAAATGTTATTGACAATAACGTTTTATGTCTGTTTAATCTGTCAGATTTTTATCTTTTTGTTATTGAATTTTTTAAAATAAAATATAACCTAAAACATTACTGTGAATTACGTTTATATTAATTTTGTAAAATTTCAAAAGAACATATTATTTTAGTAAATTAATTTTAATAATGACTTACTTTGATAAAAAATTCGGTATATTATATAGTCTACTCAACAGTCAACTGAAAGAAGAGTCAAATAAACCAAAAATGCCACTATTTTATGTCTGACAAAATAAATGTGTATGGGCCATATTGTATTAATGTTTTTGAAGATATTCAATCTTTTAAGACACCCTGCAGTTATTGTTGCTAGTCATATGAATGACTAATGATCCAAATACTCATGCTTTTTCAATAATAGTCTCATCTATATAATTCGTATTCTTTATTTCCTTCGTCTCAAAATATTTGTCTCAAATTATTTATTAATATAGATATTATTCAATTGAGAGCCTAGCAAAAAATATATTTTTTTACCTTCTCATAGGTAATTACAGTATAGACATAATTATCTCAAATTATTTATTATTGTAGATATTATTCGGTTGAGAGTCTAACAATTTTTTTTTTTTACCTTCTCATAGATAATTAGAATAAGGTTTATGTATATTTTATCCTCTTCAGATTTATTGTTATGGTTTAGAAGTTCAAGATGGTCCCATATGAGACTTTGTATCGAAGATAGTACCGTTCCCTAATTGAGAATCATTTGAACCTGATGAAAGAAAGTTATTGAGTTCGATCAAATTGAAAATCATTTGAACATGATGAAACAAAGTTATTGAGTTCAATCAAATTTCGAAGAGCAGTAGCTAGTAATCAGTAGAAGAAGATTTCATCCCCTTAATCAATACAGAATTGGAAATCAAAATTCGACAAATACTCAACTTGTAGATTTAATTATGTACTAATAATTAGCTTGCAAATATGAAAAATCCTTTTAATATCTTACAATATATGTATATAAACAAATAATTAAAGGACCTAATAGAATTAAACACGGAAATCAAACCAAGATAAAAGAGCAATACCACTAGACCTAAGTCTTGACATAAAAATTGACCATATGAAGAGCAGAGACATTTTGGACCGATTACTACGACTATATATGTCTATCTAGTGCCATGGCTTACAATAAACAAGTTTATCTTTCGAAATTCTAAATAATTTACCGATTAAAATGACCTTCAACTAAATTACGTGTTGATATATTGTCAACTAATTATTTAATTGTTCTGAGGAGGAGGTCCACTGCCAACTTTAGGTCTTGATGGTGGTCTTCCCCTCCTTTCTGTTGCTAATATCTGCGTACACAACCAAAATAAAACAAATCATAATGACTTTAATATGTGGACATGAATTATTAAATACATTCGACTCTCGAAATTCAAATAATATTATATAAATTGAAATATATGAATCAACTTTCTGAACTATATCACCTAAATTAATAGGAAGTATAACAAGTGTCAAAAAACCCTAACTTTGGTAGATGACAAGATGTTAAGCGTTAACACCTCCTTGGCACAAATAAAAATGTGATAGTTTGAAACAAATAAATAAGACATATTAAATATGAAACAAATAAATAAGACATATTAAATATGAAACAAATAAAAATGTGATAGTTTGAAACAAATAAAAATGTGATAGTTTGAAAGGGTTGATCTGAAAGTTTTAGTCTATGAGGTCACATAAATAAGACATAATTTAAATATGAAAGATACAAAAAAAAATAAAAAAATTAGGAGAGTTTTGGTCCATTATTTAAAAAAAAAAAGAAATATGTGTAAGACTTTGGTTTTGCATGTCGCTATATCTCATTTTTTTTGCTAAAATAAATACTTAATAACTGGAAATAATTCTAATAAAATGAAAAAGATAAATATAGAAACTGCATAATTGGAAATAATTCTAATAAAATGAATAAGATAAATATAGAAACTGCATATTCTATCATATTTTATGTTTTATTTTTCGGTAAAAAAAGACATATTTCTTGAAACTCAAAGAGAGAGAGAGAGAGAAGCAGCTATTATTTTCATCAAAATACTATTCAACAACCGACATATTCTAGAGAATTTCAGTTTTTTTTTAATAATAAAAATTATGACCTTTTTATTTTTATTTTAAAGGAGGTGTTTAGTCATGAAATTTTTTCATTTTTTTGAGGTTAAACTTTGGAATGTTGTCGTAAAATTTGGAACTCAATTACTTTAGAATTTACAAAAATTAAAAAATAATAAAAAGGTATTTTCACTTTTTTCGCTCTAAATCACACACAAAAAATTAAAAACATAGTTAATTTATATTCATAACTAAATACAATTTCAAAAATCATTTTATACCTTAAAAATAAAAATTAATTTTTTTCTTTCAAATTTCGTAATAAGATATGGTCAAACATCAGCTAACAGTAATGTAACATTATATACAGAAGTGTATGTAGTGGATTAAGTTACTATACATCAAATCCCTTTCGTTAGAAAATTATTTATTACGCAGATATCAAATCTTCTTGAGTTTTCTTTGTAATAAATAATCATATGAGATCATTGTTTCGTTTTTTATATTTTAAATTTTCTCTATGAAAATATTAATTTAAAGAGAACAGTTTAATGTAAATTAATGACAATAATAATAGGCTTATTGTAATTTGTAAAAAATGATGTGTACCCAGTCTTGTTTGTACTTTATTGAAAATAGAAAGACTGTTTCCGATTTAATAAAAGGTGAAAAAAGCAGTAGATCAACTTACAAGTGTCTCTGATTGAGGTGGATCTTCATCATCATTTTCAACTGGAGGGTCATTCTTGTAATTATCATTTGTTGAATCTGAACCTTGCTTATTACCATCTTCTTGGAACAACACACACTCTTGTTCTTGTTTTTCACTCTCTTCTTCTTTTTTATTAGTATCTGACATACTTGAAGAAGAAGAAGACGATGATGATGATGCTTGATGAACAAGTTTTGAAGATTCAAAACCAAGGCATTTTAGAATAGCTTTAATGCCTTCTTGTAAGTAAAACATTGGATTCTTGGTGATAACTTCATCATAAACTGATCTACTCTCTTTTTTCTCTTCCATTTTAATTCTTACAAATGCTTAATATATTTCTGGACTTGTTATTTATTGCAACTAAACAGGAAGATGAGTAGCTAGCTTGCAGGGTCTCTTTAATGTTTTTGCTGAATGGTTTGGTGTGAGGTTCTTTAATGAACCTAGCTAGCTTTGGCCCTTTATATGTTAAAGAGACAATATTTGACACATACAATATGCTTGTAGTAATCCCTCTAGAATACCGAGAATGGAATTAACTAATAAAAGTGTGATTTCTTGAATAACTTAAGTTTTTAAATAAGATGGTGACATATTTTCATATTGTATTAGAGCAGACAGACGTCCTGTGATCAAATCTCACCGTCATTCATATCAAAAAGAATTTTCACGTGCTTGGTCCATATCTTTATCAAAAAGAATTTTCACGTGCTTGATTTATGAAAAAAAAAACAGAGCTGCATGTGAGAGGGCGTGTTGAGAATGCAATTAACTAATAAAAATGTTCATCTCTCTCTAACAACTTAAGCTTTAATTTAGACGAGACGGTCACACACTTCACCATACACAAATATATGTGAATCGTTCAGATTTCGAGAGTAAGATAGTTTAAAACATAGTGAATTATTTTGAAATAGAGTTTATTTATTTATTTGGTTTTTTGCGTGATGTTCGATATCCGTATTAGAGTACTGACTAATTATATTTGAACCACTCGATGTTCGGTGCTCGTATTAGAGTAATAACTAATTAAATTTGAATTGCACATTATAAAACTTATTTGGGGTGACGCTCTCAACAAAATTTTCTTCATACACAAAGCTCCAACTCAAGACTTCTAAGTAAGGTAGAACAATTTCATTATTGCACCACAATCTATGTTGGTGAAATAATATTTATCAGTAAAAACTATGTAAAAAATATTATCAATCATAATAAGTGATGATTCAAGATATAATTAAAAGATATATGTGTTAAGAAGTCTCACATCAGTAAAGTGATGAGAATTTGGTCTCCTTATATAGACTTGGACAAACCTCTCCTTATGAGTTAGTTTTTAGGATCATTGAGTTAGGTTCACGTGCCGTATCTCAACATGGTATCAAAGTCAGGCCCATCACAATTTGTTGTTCACCAATGCTAGGCCCCCATTTAGAAGTGTTCACGCTCCTGTTGAGGTATAGGCATACGGGGGAGTGTTAATAAGTCCCACATCGGTAAAAGGGATGATAATTTGGTCTCCTTATGTGAACTTGAACAAATTAAACCTCCTCTCATGAACTAGCTTTTGGGATTGAGTTAGGTCCAGGTGCCGTATCTTAACGATATAAAAAATCATGCAGTTTTTTTTTGTTCGTTTAAATCTCAAAATTTGATGAGAAAGTAATATTTTATTACCAACGATTCAACATTATCATATGCTGAGTACTGAGGGAGTTGACCAGTGGCCACATGTCTTCGTTACACATCAATATCACCTAATTTAAATTAATGTCCCCTTTGACTAAACCACCCTTTGTTTACTTAAAGATTTTAAATATAAGTATATATAAATTGCCGGAAGAGAGCAAAAATGGTTAAATTACTAATTATATTATCATACATATAAAGTATATTTATCATAAATATTACCTAATTGTATAAATACCATAGATAGAAACACTATATAAAAATGATTTTTAGTTGCGATTAACACTCTTTGTAAATATCTCACATGTTTACAGCGATATCAAATCTAATAACAATTAACGTGAATAAATGCATTTTTTATTAATATGTATATATATTATCGTTAAAATTTATTTTTACGATAATGTTATCGATGAGATATAAAGCCTTCTTTACCATGTATATATGTGATGTACACTATCTTGTACAAAGATTATAATTCATGCATGTATGGTCAATTATATTGCTATTTCTGCTTTGGGTTAATAATGTCATCACACACTAATTTCATAAAATATGATATGTACGTAGTAATATTAAATGCACAATAAATTGAAGGTGGAAAAGAATTAAATATAAAGAAGTTAGCATGGCAGGTACCCTACTTACCTTAAGAAGAAAGATGTCAGCCGACAGACATGTAATTTTAACTCTTGGAGTTTGTCTTTACTTTCTTGGAATAGTACAAAACCACACCTAATTTTCTATATATTAAATTAATTAATTCACAACTCAGATATTCTCAGACTCATCACTTCAATCTTAATATTATATGAATATTTTAAATCATAGTACTATTATTTTATCTAACTAATATGATATAGTGATCCTTTGTTTTCACCAATATTCAAGTCCCAACTATATGTTAACCCAAAAGAAGACACAAAGAAAATGTTACTAACATACGTCCAAAACGTAAGTGGGATTAGAAGATAGGTATTATAATCGTTCGGATAGAATATGAAAATTTTAATTTTTGAATTTAGAAAATTATGATTTTGATTGAATGTGAGTAAGTTTGATTGGATCGATTTCTTAAGTTCAGTTTGATTAATTATTCTAAAAAGTTTTAATTTTGAGCTGATAAATTGAGTTGTTACTTGTTTGCTTTCTTACAAAATAAATATTTATATCAAACTGCATTAGTAACTCCTTATTGTCATTATATTCATCTAAATAAAATATTGAGTCGATATAATTAAGAAGTGATTTATTTTTTATGATACGTTTCGAAATGTATATCGTAATGATATAAATAAAGTATACATCGTAGTGCTCAAGTGGTCCAAGCTTAGCTAGAATGACTCTCAAAAATAAATAATGTAATATTCTTTCACATAGCTAGGTGCCATATATATGGAGACGATAATTTAGCAAAACTGAAGGATGCTTGGGTTTTACATGCCTTACCGTCAATTTTGTTAAACTGATTATAATATTGGTACAAAAATCGGATTATCAATGTATTTAAACATGTCATTATATTAAGATTATATAAATAGTTATATATGTGGTTCTTATAGGCTTACATACGACTATCTATTGTAATATAGTATTAGAATTCGTTCTATATCTTAATTATGACTATATCAAATTAATCTCTATATTGCTAATATATTAACGTTAGGATTCTATGTCCTAATCTTAAAACTGTGTTAGCACTCTCTATAGTATTAACTACTATTAAGGTAGAGATTTCTTATCTAGATTTCAATAATTAAAGGCTTTAAAGGGTAAAATTGAGACAAATTAAGTCGAATTGCTCATTTGTCAAATCACAAATCTTTTCTTTAGTTTTGTATGGATATGTTTTGTCAATATTTAGGAATCTTTAGATCCCACATCAATTTTCATGAATTATCTTTTCAGTTTTCCCACTGAAAAAGAAAGGATAAGATCAAGAACCAACCAATCAAGCCATCAATTTTTTGATGCAATTGAAAAGTAAAATATATTCTCAAACTATTTTTTATAATATTATCACAAAAAGTCATATTTCTTATGGGTTTCAATTTTTTTTAATAATAATAGAAAAAAAACTTTTTGAGATAATAGTTATGAATTGAATGACTATCCGAGAAATCAACTCATAAGTACAACAAAAGAAGTTGAAGGAATTTTTCTTTAAAAAATAAATGGGCTTTCAGCCTAGTTGTTTTTCGTACTTTAATAACCTGGATTAATTCTTTTGAACAAATGGAAGCTTATATTTTAACTATATACTTATCTTCCATAGATGATAATCACTTTTAATACATAATACAGATATATCATAGTATTGCTATGTCTTACTATAAATGATACTCCATAAATAAAAAATAATATCGCTAAAATCAGTGATTATTTATTAAAAAAGTACTTATTCAAGTAATATTTTCAAATTAATTTGTGGCTTGACGGGCTGAATTGAGAAAGCAAGATGAAGTCCATAACAACTCGATGGGCCGAGTAGCAGAGAAGCCCAGAGAAGATCATGAATCAATTATTTTATGTATGCTGTTACAGTATCCAAGTTTTTTTTTTAATTTTTAAAAGTTACCTAAAAGAGTAAAGATAATCGTCCATAAAAAGTAAGACTAGCTATTAACTTAGAAAATAAGCTAAGTTCTAGCTACAATAGATTAAATTAATACTGGTCATACTAGCATTCGGAGTGTAGTCAAATAGTCAATGAAATAAGAAATAACTATGAGAACTGAGGTTCAAATTTCAGTGGAGGAAGAAGCACTAGGTGATTATTTTCATCTGCATAAATCTTGTAGCAGAATAACCCGATATATATGAATACCTGCTGAAATAATTGAGATACACATAAGCTAATCTGTACGCACAATCATAAAAATAACGGAAAAGGGTCAAAATTGCCCCCGAACTATATGAAATAGACCATTTATACCCTTCGTTACATTTTGGGATAAAAAATGCCCTTGCTGTTATCCTAAGAAACCACAAATACCCTCAAGAATTAACCAAATTTTTGTTGACGTGGCAAGCCACGTGGGACTAATCCTTCCACCTAAGCGTTGCCAACTAGGATTCACTACAAAAGAACTAGACTTTTAGCGGCAACAACAGTCGCTACAAAAGCCTAGAAAATCATCACTAAAAATTTTTAACATTAAATTCTAATTTTGTGTTTTTTTCTTCATTGTTTTTAAAAAACCAAATATGATATCGATTAAGTAGGAGTTTGAAGACACTATATGTTTTATTTTTATGTCATATGTAAATGTATAAAATGTACAATGATGCATTATATATATATATAGTAGGAGATTTGAATCGAGAAGTAATTTTGATTATTTTTCGTAATAATATTGAATGTTTTTAATATGGATATTGCAAGTTATTTATTTTAGAAAATTAGGTCGCAATCGAAAATTAATTATCATATTTTTTTGTTGAAAAAATAGGTTTTACTAGCAAATGGTTGTTGGAGCCTTAGTCGCCACTAAAAATCACTCATAACCTTTAGTGGCAATATTTTGGGATTTTGTGGCGACTTTGTTGCCACTAAAAGTCAAGTTCTTTTGTAGTGAATCTTAGTTGGCAATGCTTAGGTGGAGGGATTAGTCCCATGTGGCTTGCCACGTCACTAAAAATTTGGGGTGTTAACTCTTGAGGGTATTTGTGGTCTCCAGGGATAACTGCGAGGGTATTTTTGATCCCAAAATGTAATGGAGGGTATAAAACGTCTATTTCGCATAGTTCAAGGGCAATTTTGACCTTTTTCCGTAAAAATAATAAAAAATAGGGAGTTCGCTTTAAAATTGTTTTTCCTCTGTTCACCCTCAAATCGTTTACTCATCCATTGTGCAACTCACCGTAATGCATCAATACTATTGCTTGCTTGTGTGTGTGTTAGCAAATTTTATTTGCAGAGTACAATATAGTTTTCAGAGCAACTGTTTTCCTAGTTAATTTTCTGGCTAAATAATTTTTACCCGCCTAGTCATAACAATTTGTAGTCGTCGGTGTATATTTAGTATATAATAAGTACATAAATTCAAAAGCTCTTGAATCTCACTATAAGTTTTCTCTATTGAAAATAGCTAGTAATACCCGTGTTTATAATTGGGCAAAGCCTAATTGAACTAATACTAGAAAACCTATTATACAAATAGGTAGAATATAATGTTCAAAAAGTTACTACTAGCAAGAATTTGTTTCTCGATCTGATAGTTGAATAGGTGGTTCTTCGTCCTTGTTTGCTTCAATTATATCGACTGACCTCGTTGTTGACAAGAAGCTAGCTAGGTTGATTTGTTGAAGATAGAAGTTTGCCCACATGCATCATATCGATCGGTAATGTCAACCTTGTTTTGTTTCTCAGTGATTCTATCAAAGGGTATGTAAGCATGTGTGTTGTTGACAGGACCAACCGTAAAGCCTGTGTACCCAGCCATTGCTCCATGTACAGCACTTTGAGCAACAAGAGTGCAATACACATTATCAGATGCATTACTTGCAATAGCCCGAATCATGTATGTCGGATCTATATATTAAAGATTGATCATCATCTTCTTTTCTTTAGAAAAATGCTCCTTTATCTTTTTCGATATCCATAAACCAACATCAACTTGCTCATCATCTTGTCCGGCACCTTCAGCTACAACTATAACCATGTGTCCATTCTCTTTCAGCCTTTGTTCTATATACTCAAACACTCCACCACGTCCTTCAAGATAGTAATGAGATTCTGGAATCAAACAACAATCAACATCTCGACGAGCAAGACTAGCATACATCGCTATGAAACCACTATCCCGTCCCATTAACTTCACAACCCCAATTCCATTCTCAAAACTCATAGCTTCAACATGAGCAGCACGTTGGGCTTCCTCAACCGCGGAATCAAAACCAAAAGACTTGTCAATAATTGGTATATCATTATCGATTGTCTTGGGGATTCCAACAACTACAACATTCAGACTACACCATGTAATTTCCTCAAATAACACCGATGCTCCTTTCTGTGTTCCATCTCCTCCAAATATATAAACCTGATTAATTCCCCGATCCTGAATGCTATCTACTATTTTCTAGTAACATGACCTCCTCGATATCATTCACAACCTTAGGTGTCAATAACGCAGGGCACCAGAACGTTGTACCGGTACCGTTCCGGTCCGGTAGTATTCGGGTGGGATACATTGAACCGGTACACGGAACGGAACGGTATCATGATTTAGTACCGGTATACCGGTACCGATTCATCCCGGTTCATTCCGGTTCCGTTCCGGTACCGGTCCGATCCCGGTAAATTATTTTTAATTAAAATAAAAAATAATATTTTTGTCATTATTTACTTTTATTAGCATTTCTTTTTTTGTTTATTTAATTTTTTAAAATTACAAACTTAAGTTATTTAACTTACAAGTTATAAGTATAACTTAATAACTTATAAACTTCAAAAGATTCAAATCTTTAAAACTTATAACATAACTACATAAGCTCAAAAACTTTTAAAAAAAACTTTATTAAACTTAACTTACAAATTTATATACGTAAAAATTAAAAAAAAAATATCTTTAAAATAAACTTAAGTAAAATTATTATAAATTTTAAAACTTAAATACTATAAACTAATATAACTTAGAAAAATAAAAAAAAACATTCATATTTTCGTAATTCAAAATAACTCAAAAATAATAATTATTTTTTGAAATAGCTATATGTGCCGTCCCGTTTATCCCATCCCGTTCCGTCCCGGTTCTATCCCGGTATATAGTGGGACGGGACGGAACTGAGCCTCCATCCCGGTCAAACCGTCCCGTTCCGGTCCCGTACCGGTTCGTTCCGGTCCGGTGCCCAGCCTACCTGTCAATGGAATTGTGTTCTTTGAATAGAAACCTCGATATCTGTATTGAGACCTCCACATGTTACGATACATGAGTTAACATCGTCCAACTTAAAATAAACGTTTTCGCAAGGATCATCTCGACGAAAATGTATCCCTCTTGGACTATTCTTACGGACAATAATATTTTGAGCAACTGTATCATCTTCATCGACAAAATACTGATTGACGATTGAGTATGAGGATTGTTCTTCAATGGATTAGGATATGTAGGAAGACTAGGAATATAATCAGACAAATGAGGAACATCTTCAAGAACATAACCATCGTCACCCATCACGATTTTCTTGTACAAATTATGTACCGCTATACTATCATCCAATGACTCCATAATCCAATTCAATTCAATTTGAAGGAAAATATTTTCTTTATAAACTCAAAAGTTCTCTATAAACTCAAAATTCTCTTAAATCTCACTATAAGAAAATAGGTGATAAAACACCTATTATAATAATACTAATAAACCAAATTAAAGTAGGATTACAAAACCTATTCCAATAGGAAATAAAACAAATAAATTACCAAATATAGTAACAAATACTAAACAAATTAGGATTCGCATTATGGTAAGTTACCTAATATTTTTTTATGCACGGTAAACGACATGTAAGTAAATATTTTCCATGTCGTCACCTCAAGAGTTTTGTTGCAAAAAAATAATAATCTGATCTATCTTGTATCTATATTTGGTATCTTTCTTCGAAGTACAACCAATTTGCTAAGATTCTCTGTGTGCATTTACAATTTTATCATAGGCCTCAATTCTCTATTTCTATCTCCAAATATAGAGAGTTTCTATATTTGTAGAAAATCAACTTCAATCCAATTTTCTATTTTTTACTTCGAAAAAGAATTTTCTTCTCTCAATATTATATTTTTATTTTTGTTTCATAAAGTAAATCATTTTTTTTTTCAAATAATCATATATAATTCATATTCTTTTCAAATGTACTTCTCATATTCCATTTTTAACTATTGCATCAAGCTATCAACTATCCTCATGCTCATTAAAAAATGTAGTTTAATAATGTATCATAATAAAATAAAAATAAATTGTTTGACTTATTTTAAATTTTGTGCATTCTTCATAGTGAAAAATAATTATAATTGTCCTCTGGTTCACTGATTTAATGACGGGCAAATGCAGATTGGCTCAATCTTTCTGTGGATGTTCGTCGTTGATATCATTAGTTTTGGGTCGTTTTAACTTTGATGCTAACGTAGTCATAGCGTGAAAGTCTCTAAAAAGCATGAAATTGAGGATTTTTTTCCAGCATCTACAGTGTCTTGCATTTGTGAAAAAATAGAGAAGAATGTGTAAAATCTACATTCATCCTTTCTTAGCCAAATGACATCTCTCCTTGAATATTTCGCCTTTTTCCTTAAAAATATGTTTTAGTTAATTAATTATTATTTCATTAAATGCATTTTTCAAGTAGTGTGATTTTATTCGTTTCCATCCTTTTAAAATGACAAATTTATCACCTCCCGATATAATAATACCTTGATATCATCGACAAAGTTTTCAAAACACAACATTTCATAAAATATTCTGAAAAATGTGCACAACAGACAGCATCTAAAATGCGACTAAGAAAAGTTTAATGAGAAACCAAACAACCATAACATTTGGTATATATGTCACAAGGACAAGATAACAGAAACAAATTCAAGATTTTCACCAGCAGCAGTAAACCAAAAACTAAATACAAAGTAACATTTGTGCAATCTAGTAACGGAAAGTTCCTTCCTGGCAAATGATCACACATGTGGTTGACGATCTTGAGCAACCTACCAATTTCTCAGCCAATCGAAGTGAATATCGAGAAGCACACTTCATTGAACATATCTTACAAGTTTTCCTCTTTGATATAATTGTGAACTTCTCCAAAACTGTTGCATTCTTTAGTGTAAATTCTGAAAGTTTGAGAAGGTCATCATTATCCCATTCAATATTCCCTTTCAAACACATCTTCGAAGAACTGAAAACCTTAACATTCTTGAGGTAGGGAAAATTGAAGCTTGATAGGAAATGAATATCATGTTCTTTGGCCAAACATCCTAACTCAAACGCACATCGCCTAAGATCCATCTGGAGAGAGAGAGGATATAGTCAAATGAAAAATCACAATTCACAAAAGTTACAAAACAATGATTTCATATAGTACAAGTGTTTGCTACAAGAAATTACATTCTCTACAATTTCCACTAATTGGGAATTGACATTATTATAAGTTGTTTATATTTTAAGTTTTTTTGTAATTTTATTCTTTCATCTTCTTTCTTGGCAATAAACCTAATTATGAGTTTTCGAGTTATTGTCTAATAACATCTTTGATTAGGTTAGTGTCGAGTTGCGATAATGTATTCTTTCTATTTCCTTTAACTAGTCTAGTATAAACTTTGTACTCCTTTTGAAAAAATATTTATTAAGTACTTATTTAACTCGGTTGCACATATTAATTTGGATTTGAAATCTACCTTAGATTACTAGTATTCTTATAAATTTTGGGAAATAATTAAATGAATAAAAAATCTCTATTAATTTGTTAAAATAATTAAATAAAAGGAAAAAAAAAATATTTTTGAACATTAGACTAGTAAAATGGAACAAAATAATTTGAATTTTCTTTTTTCTCTTTTCTTATTTTGATGTTGTTATAGTGATTTGTTCATTTGTCCATTTCTTTAAACGTCAAACACTGTTCGATGTGAGAAAAAAGGGGGGGGNGGGAGATATTAAAATTCCTTAAATGAATTTGCAAATAGAAGAGTAAAAGTTGCAGAAAGATACCAAAGTTGTTGTCATAGTTATGTTGAGTGTCTCCACATGAGGCGTGGCTTTCAACAAGATAGCTGCTCCATAGAAATAAAACTTTGTGATACGCAAATCCAGAGTTAGACATTTGCATTTCAATTCTGGAAGCGATATCTCTTCAAACTGCATCAGTAGTACCTGATGTGGTTATCCCAATGAAACTAGTGAAGGATCGAGAAACCAAGAACAATAAAAAAGGAAGAAAAATTCGATGTAAATGTTATGAAAAATCTGACCATCTAACAATGTAGCTGAATAGTAAATGAAGTATCCGACTTTAGAAAGTTGATAGAAAGATTGCAAAAGGTTAGGATAGTTTTGTATTAACGCTAGTAGTCGTTGTATAATGTGTAGAAGTTCTCAAGTTGTGTTATATTCTAAATGCTATCTCTTTATGATATCTATATACCAAAAGAAAATAAATTCTTTATGACAAAACAAACCTCGGTGTACCAAGTCCCAATCGTTAACTTGGTTGCATTGCTCAACTTTTGAAGATAATCTTGGATGAGTTTCCTTATAACTTGATGTTCATTAGGGCATGTGGCACTAGAAGCACCTTGAGCAATTGATGTGCAACTCATTCGGAAATTTAGCTTAGCACTTACCATAGAGGATACATTTACTAGCCTACATTTGAGATCATACATATCTTCAGAGATCTCCAAATGTTGAATATTCGGGGCAATAATATCCAAAGAGGGATCATCAGAGTCATCATAGTATGACAAATAATCTTCGAACTTAAGCCTCTTTAAATTTGAAGAATTGATTTCCAGATGACGCAATCCATAGAATTTAGAAAATTCAAGGATTTCCAATGCAGGACAACCTGAGAGTATGTTTACAATTATGTCATCATTTAACTTAATGTCATTCAACTTCAAGGTCTTTAAAAACTTCCAATCTATGGAGAATTCTTCTTTAAATGTACAACACGTGAGATACAATGTTATCAAGGTAGAGCACTTGTAGATAGTGTCAGGCAAGTCAATGGATTCATAGTTATATGAATCTGACAGCAATACAACATTTTCAACATTTTTTTTGACAGCAGTAGAAAGCCATCGGGAGATTGGGAACAATAATTCATCATCAACAAATTCGAGTTGTGACTCGTATTTGGACAAGTGAGTGAAATCCAGATGAAATTTTTTAATTTTGGAACAAGTAGAATTATCTAATGCATAATCCACAAAGGATATAAAGTTTTCCCTTTGTGATTTATCTTCACACTGGATAAATAAGTTATCAACCGAAGACCATAGATACTGCCACCTTTTGGAGAGAATAGAAGTTGTGAAGGCATCTTTCGTTGGCAAAAGGGAGAGAATCTGGATAATAAGAGCGTCCGGTAACTTACTGATTCTATCATTTTCAACTCTTTTGCTTCTTCGTTTCTTTGAGAATGGAGGCCACAAATTCATCTTTTGGGTGCAGAAAGGCTAGCTAGGGTTTGAATGATTTTTCCTTTTCTATCCAACACAAGTTTTTCCTTTGGGTTTTGCTGTTGTTTCACAATGAAGACTATATATACAATGAAAAATAATTTATTTTCTTTGTTTAGTTTTTGTTGTAGAATGTACTTAGACATGTCTACATATAATGTATATAGGTAGAGATATTTAGGAATTTTTCTAATTTTGTTTCCTTAAATAGATTTACTTGATTTTCTTTCCTAAAATAGACATGGAGGCCTCTAGACCTGAATGAATAAAGTACCAAAAACTCATAATGATGTGCTAAAACCATGATCGACACGATAAGAACCATCTACATACAAAAGGGGTATCATTTATTCTTCTTTTTAAGAAATAATAGAATTAGAAATTTATTGATGCATCAACTACTCATGACAACAAGATAACTGATATTTCTCAATAAGTACTTAATTTGCATTTAGAAAATGATATCATGCTGTACTAAGTTGTTTAGTGAAACCATGTGAATTCTCAAGAATACATTTTGTTGCATATAACATGTAGCAGTTGCCTCATGTTCGGTAAAATACTCAACCTGACAATATTTTCTAAAATTCTACTTCATATTTTATGATTTTATATGTACTCCCTCCGTCCACTTTTAATTGTCATGTTGCGCTTTTCGAAAGTCAATTTGACTAATTTTCAAAGTTAAATTAGATTTCATCAATTCGATATTTTAAACAAAAATTTTAGATATTCAAAAACTATACGAAAAGTACTATAAATTGCAAATTTTTGCATATCAATATGATGAAAAATACATCGTAAAATGTTAGTCAAAGTTTTTATAGTTTAATTGTAAAAATGAAAATTATGAAAATTAAAAATGGACGGAGGAAGTATCATTTAAGTTCAAATTCATCAATATAGTCGAGATTCAGAGGTAACACAACATTCAAAAATTCATAGGAAATCAAATTTGAAAAGTCTAATAACGGGAAAAACACAGAGAAAAAAATACAATATACACATCCTTCTTAATTAATTAGTTATTTTATAATATACTAAATTAAGTGTAGGGGTAAAATGATATTTCAAATTTTACTTTTGTGGCTTCCCACTTTTAGTATAACCAGTTTCTCGACACGTGCCTTGCTATGTGTCCCATGCAATATTTTATAAATTCGTTAGGACGATTATAATTTAATGAAAACATGTGTGTAATGAGTACTAAAATGCAACAATCTCAAATAAATGCTATGCCAATAATTTTCTTATTAAAACTAAATTAAAGAATACTAATAGAGAGCAAATATATAAAAAAATTAACATACACATTGTTCTTATGATTTTAATCATAACAATATATACATGGAAAAAGAAATACAAAATGGGTACATAATTTTTCGAGTTTTTGTCGACACCATCTCTCTTATCCAATCAAAATTCAAAAGTCTTTTCCATCAAGTCAAACAAAAGCATGAATCAAATAGAAAAATCACTTCATTTAGTAAAGTGATATATATATAAATAAGACTAAGGTAGATATATCATGTACTTTAGATGTTGATGGCTTTCACTACTTTAACCTTAAAATGAAACTGATAATATGTGTGAGTTTTATTAAACAAAAAAGATGAATTTATATAGATTAAAATAGAGGAATACCAAAAGAGATCTTAAAGTTTTAAATTAAACATTTGAAGGTTATGAATATGAAAAGCATGAAGGTTATGGACATTAAGAATGACAATTGAATAGGTAATTAGATATAAGTTATGAAAAATATATTTATTTAAAACAAATAAAGAAGAATTTTTTTAAATAAAAAATGTAGATAAGAAAAAAGATAAGTGCAAATAATATTTAAGTGTAACACCACTAACAGTGGAATTTCAAAAGGTCAAAATATTAAATATATGCAATTAAACCTTCAAAATATGGAAGAGTAAACAATCCGGCTTCCTATGAGCACATGAACTCTCTATTTACTTGTTGTGGTAATTGATTATCACTAATATTTAAATAGTAATTAACTAAATATTTATATTATTTTAATTTAGTGTTGGGGTAAAATGATATTTCAGCTTTCAACTTTTTTTGTTTCCACTTTTAGTAATATATGATATCACTAATATTTAAACATGTAATTAACTAAATATTTATAATATTTTAATTTAGTGTAGGGATAAAATGGTATTTCAACTTTCAACTTTTTTTGTTCCCGCTTTTAATAATATGATGATATGATGATGAAGCTTAGTGCAAAATTTTCAAATTGTCTATCAAAGATTAACAACTTAAAAGTTGTAACTTAAAAATCAACAGAAATATACTTTGAATCCAATAGTACCTGATAGAAGCTCTATTGAAACAAACAAAGAGATCTAATCATACATGAGGCGAGGCTCCCAACATGATAGCTGCTCCATAGAAATAAGACTTTGTGACAAGCAAATCCAGAGTTAGACTTTGCATTTCAATTCTGGAAGCGACATCTCTTCAAACTGCATCTGTGGTACTGATGAGGTAATCCCAATGAAACTAGTGAACGATCGAGAAACCAAGAACAATCAAAAAGGAAGAAAAATCCCATATAGACTGATAATTTTAAGCCAAATCTGACCATCTAACAATGTAGCTGAATAGTAGAAGAAGTACCCGACTTTAGAAAGTTGACTGAAAGATTGCAAAAAGTCAAGAAAGTTTTGTATTAGCACCAGTAGTCTTTGTATGATGTGTAAAAGTTCTCAAAATTGTGTTATATTCTAAAGGGGATGCTATCTCTTTATGTTATCTATATACCAAAGAGAAATAAGGTCTTCGTGAAAAAACAAACCTCAGTGAACCAAGTTCCAATCGTTAACTCGGTTGCATAGCTCAATTTTTGAAGATTATCTTAGATGAGTGTCCTTATAACTTGATGTTCTTCAGGATGACATGTGGCACTAGCACTAAAGGTACCACTAAAAGTAACTCGAGCAATCCAAGCACAACTCATTCGGAATGTAAGCTTAGCAGTACTGACCACAGAGGATACATTACTAGCCTACACCAGAGATCATACATATCTTCAGAGATCTCCAAATGTTGAATATGCGGGGCAAAAATATTCAAAGACAGATCATCAGAGTCATCATCGTACGACAAATAATCTTCAAACTTAAGCCTCTTTAAGTTTGAAGAATTGGTTTCCAAATGATGCAATCCGTAGAATTCAGAAAATTCGAGGATTTCCAAAACAGGACAACCTAAGAGTATGTTTACAATTTCTTCATCAGATAACTTCATGTCTTTCAACTTTAAGGTGTTTAAACACTTCCATCGGGAGATTGAGAGCAATAATTCATCCTCAACAAATTCAAGTTGTGACTCATATTTGGATAGGTGGGTGAAATTATGATGGAATTTTTTAAACTTGGAGAAAGTAGAATGATCTAACGCATAATCGACAAAGGATATAAAGTTTTCCCTTTGTGATTTATCTTCACACTGGATAAAGAAAGTATCAACTCAAGGCCAAATATACTGCCACTGTGAAATTATGAAGTTGATTTTTTGGAACTACAAAAAAATCCTAGATTTTTAGGAAAGTTTCTAGAATAATATAGTGTAGTCACTTGGATACGTATCTTGTAGAAATGTCTAGATATTCTAGAGTAGAAGATAATGTTACTAGATTTTTCTTGTAGATGTTCTAAAGGAATTATATATTTGTAGAGAATTATGGAATAGTCTAGATTTTGTAGTAACTAGAACCATCCATTGGTAAGTATAAATAGGGGATGGTATTGTAGATTTGTAAATAACCTAAGAACAACCCAAATAAAAGAGTTTTCTTCCGTAAACAAGTTCTCCTTTCTAGCTTCCTCTTCTTTAGTTGAATCTTTCGATCTTAGTTAACGATCTTGGGCTAGCAGAAGGTTCCCTGATTTTACTTTTCTTCTGCTATTCTCTACATGGTATCATAACCATAGCCGTAGATGGGCTTGCAGGTGTTATTTCAAGATCAGGTTGGTGGTAGATTCAACTAGTTTGTGTAAATGGATTTTAGCGGTCGTGTTAATGGACTAGGGATGAAGTTGTTGAATCATTCCCATTACAAGGTATGAAAGACATGTATGGAATCATACCTTGTGGGAGGATTTGTGGGATGTTGTTAATGGGAATGACACAAGTCCTCCTGCTGACGGATCATAAAATAACAGTGCATACACGAAGTGAAAGAAGATTAATGTGAATGCGGAGTTCATTCTGAAGAGGACAATCTCCTTCGATTTTTTTGATCATATTATAAGGTGCAAATCAACTCATGAAATATGGAGGACCATCGATCTCTTGTTCAACAAGAATAATGAATCTCGGCTGCATATATTGGATAATGAATTGGCTAGCACCACTTAAGGTAACCTTTCTATCTCTGAGTATATTTTAACGATTAAGAACTTATGTTCTGAGATATGCTTATTGAATCCGAAAGAAGCTATTTCTGAAGCACGAATGAGAAGAATAGTCATTCGTGGGTTGAAACCTGAATATATTCCATTTGTGACGTCAATTCAAGGATGGACTCAACAGCCATACGTGGTGGAATTTGAATTTTTTTTGTCATCACAGGAATTACTAGCCAAGCAATTGGCTAGTGCGTTTGTAAAATATGGAGAAGGAGATGCTCTTGTAGCCGACAAGATAAACTTCAAAGGAAAATCAAGAGATATGTTGCACTCTCGATCCTCAGGTGATTCAAGCTTTCCTGGAAAGAAGAAAGATTCTTCTAACTATTATGGTAAGAAGCCTCTTAGATACAATCAATGTGGCAAAATAGGACACATAAAAAGATATTGTCGAGCCAAGGAGAGTAATATGCCTCAAAAGGTTACCGAAGAAGAAGAAGAAGAGTGGGAGAAATGTTTAGTAACTGAGGCTCGAGCAATAGATGCTATGATTTCCATCAACCTTGAAAAAGACTGGATCTAAGATTCAGAATATAATGCAGTCAATCACGTGGCGAAGCAAAATATTGATGTCATCAGTATGAAGCAAGAAACTATTAAAGATATTCATAGTGGTGATATGGTAGCTTCTATCGAAGAAATCAAGGAAATAAATTCTGAACAAGCAGTGTCTGGAGCTATATATGCCGATGGTGACCTTTATGGAGAAAGATTGAGGAAGATGTATGGGAGGTTGAAGTCTCTGATCAATCGCCAGCCATACCGAGGTCAATCATTGGCTTAGATCAAATACTGGATGCAAATGGAGATGATGAATATCAAATAGATAAGGAAGCTGACCTTAAAGGCCAATCTTAGGCGGAACGACAGACGATATAACTTTCGAAAGCTCTAAAGTTGCTAAACATGTTATTGAAGAATTAGAAAGGGAATCTGGTGATGGATCCTCTTATGGTGCTGAGGCTTCACAGGAAATTGACCATTATCACTAACTTAAATAAGGAGGCTTATATGGACGAAAACTCTTTTTGTTATAAAGTTGCAGGTTCCAAAATCTTGAACCTTGGAGTTCCAAACTTGCCTTTCACAAATGTTTACATGGACTATTCGATAACGGAAAATCTTTATCATTTTAAAAATCAAGAGGGGTCTGAAAGAAACTGCTAAGATTTGCACCAAGACGTGGCTCAAAACTTTGTTTGAGTTCTTCCGCTACAAACTCAGGGTAGTTTTCAAAAAATCACTTTAAGGGGGAGTGTGCAATTATAAATTTGATTTTTTGGAACTACAAAAATCTAGATTTTTAGGAAAGTTCTAGAATAATCTAGTGTAGTCACTTGGTTAAGTATCTTGGGGCAATGGATTATAGGTGACAAATAAGAGTTGAAATGTAAAAAGAGTGACTCAAGTTTTCTCTTATTATATAAGAGGGAGTTTATGATGGGACATTGTAATGTCCAATCATAAACTCCCTATATAATATATAATATAATAAATCATTTTTTCTACTATATAATATATATTTATTCTCTTATTATATAAGGGAGTTTATATAATATATAATAATATAATATAATAAATCATTTACAAATGACTTAAAATATTTCATATTTAAAGGATATATAATAAAATAGGTTCACTCTCAAAATTCTATCCGGGTCACATATATTGGGACAGAAAAAATAACATATATCATTTTAAAATTACCAAAAAAGTATTATAAATAATAATAATTAACAACTTAAAATATCTTAAAGACATTTTAAAAGGGTTAATTTTGTAATTGTAATTTCTACTATATAATAAAAGGGAGTTTATATAATATATATTCTACTATTATATAATATCATAATAAAACCCCTTTTATTATATAGTAGAAATAAATATAATATATATATATAAATATAATATAATATATAATAATATAATATAATAAATCATTTACAAATGACTTAAAATATTTAATATTTAAAAGATATATAATAAAATAGGTTGACTCTCAAAATTCTATCCGGGTCACATATATTGGGACAGAAAAAATAACATATATCATTTTAAAATTACCAAAAAAGTATTATAAATAATAATAATTAACAACTTAAAATATCTTAAAGACATTTTAAAAGGGTTAATTTTGTAATTGTAATTTCTACTATATAATAAAAGGGAGTTTATATAATATATATTCTACTATTATATAATATCATAATAAAACCCCTTTTATTATATAGTAGAAATAAATATAATAAATATATATATATAATATAATATAATATATAATAATATAATATAATAAATCATTTACAAATGACTTAAAATATTTAATATTTAAAAGATATATAATAAAATAGGTTGACTCTCAAAATTCTATCCGGGTCACATATATTGGGACAGAAAAAATAACATATATCATTTCAAAATTACCAAAAAAGTATTATAAATAATAATAATTAACAACTTAAAATATCTGAAAGACATTTTAAAAGGGTTAATTTTGTAAGTTTATCCATATCACATAAATTAGGACAAAGTGACCAGCAATGTAAGTTATTTGAAAGTTACATAAAAATATTATAAATCACAATAATTAATAACTTAGAACATTTTTTTTTAAAATGCAAATTTGGATGACTCTTCAAATTTCATTTGTGTCACATAAATTGAGACAACAAAAATAACATATATTGCGTCCATTTTAATTTATTTGTCTTAATTTTTTTTTATATTTAAAAATTGCGTAAAAATACTATAAATCATGATAATTGACAACATAAAATATTTCAAAAATAAATACATATAAAAAAATTCGATTAATTCTTGAAATTAATCTATCGTTAAAAATTATGTATAAAATACAATAAATCGTGATTTTGACCACTTAAAATATTTATTAAAAAAACAGAAAAAATAAATTGACTGATTCTTAAAATTAATCTATCAATGTCACATAAAATGAGACAAAAGTAGTAATATGTATTGTTTAATGTGAAATTATTGAAAACTACGTAAAATGTATTATAAATGTTAACAATTAACAACATTTGATTGAATCTTGAAATTTTATCAATGCTACATACATTGAGACAAGTGGAGTAATATATATTAAGTATTTAAAAATTACGTACAACCATATTGCTTTCTGTAGGCTTCGAATTATCGTGGTCATTTTTTAGGCTGATACAAGTTTTGTACTTTTTTTTTAATATTATAAATCGCAATAATTAATAATTTAAAATATTTTTAAAAATATATTAAAAATTTAGTTGGTTTCGGGAATTTTATTTATACTATATAAAATGGGACAAAGGAAGCAACATATATCATTTACAAATGACTTAAAAAGCATTAAAAATTACAATAATTACCAATTTAAAATATTTAAAAGCTATATAATAAAATAGGTTCACTCTCAGAATTCTTTCAGGCTCACATATATTAGGACAGAAAAAATAACACATATCATTTTAAAATTACCAAAAAAGTATTATAAATAATAATAATTAACAACTTAAAATATCTGAAAGACATTTTAAAAGGGTTAATTTTGTAATTTTATCCATATCACATAAATTAGGACAAAGTGACCAGTAATGTTGGTTATTTGAAAGTTACATCAAAATATTATAAATCACAATAATTAATAACTTAAAACATTTTTTTAAAAAAAATTAAAATTTGGATGACTCTCCAAATTTTATTTGTGTGACATAAATTGAGACAACAAAAATAACATATATTGGGTCCATTTTAATTTATTTGTCTTATTTTTTTTTGGGTTTTTTATATTTAAAAAATGCGTAAAAATATTATAAATCATGATAATTGACAACATAAAATATGTTTTGAAAAAAAATACAAAAAATTCCACTCATTCTTTAAGTGAATCTATCGTAAAAATACTATAAATCATGATAATTGACAACATAAAATATTTCAAAAATGTTGTATGTGGATAGTCTTATTGTGCCTTGAATAGCGTCAAATAAAGTACAAGTTTGTGATAAAATAACTTATTCCTTTATCCACGCAAACAATCGCTTCAAAATCTCCGTTATTAGCCTCAAAACATACCATTTATATTATTGGGCCCGTGCCCGTGCATAGCACGGGCAACATTACCTAGTTAATTATTAAGTGAAGGTGACAAACTTGTAATCAACTTTTAAAAATAATTGACTTTTTCTTAATAAGACCTCAAGTTTTTATTTTAACACTTTCACCCGAATTTTAACTAAAACCCTAATTTCTAAAAGAGGAAAGCCCAAATCAGTCTTTTTTTCTTATTTTAACCTTCCACTCAAAGCTCTTATATTTCTCTAGCTTTTTTTCTTCTTCTTCCTCCTTCTTTTTCTTCTTCTTCTTTTTGTTGTTCTTTTGTTGGTATTGCAACTTATTGTAGATTTCTTATTTGAAGAATTTGAGAAGGAAAAATCTCAAATTTTAGATTAACATGTGATTTGAAAAGGTTTAAGCTTTAGAAATTACTTAACGAGTAATTTTCAATCATTTTAATAAGTGAATAATATTGTTTTGTGTGTATTATTCATTTAAAATTTTGACTTTTTTATTATTGTTCTTGCCACTGATGTATAATAATTTTCAGCAATTTACAACAATTACTGAATTATTTGGTTGTTGAATATATTTCAGCAACTGCTATATCTATTTCAGCAGCTGTTGTATAACTTACAACAATTGTGATATTTTAATAAAATCTTTTTTATGATCAATTTTTTTGTTCTAAGTTATAATATTTTCAGGAGATAGAAGATCAGTAGGGATTGATTGTCATGGTGAATGGGTTGAGTCCAACAATCATTATATTTGGCGTTGGAAGAGTAAAGAATCGGCCTCAACAATTGCGATGATTGTGCATTGAGATATCACATCTGATGATTTTGCAAATAAAATCATTATTTGTTGTAAATTAAATTGTGAGTTGGAAGACATTGTCATCACTTAAATGCACAGTTGTGGTGAGAAGTACAACAACTTTTGTACTTGCTGTAGATAATTTCAGCAATTGCTATAAAAAAAAAGATAACTTGTTTAATTGTTGTAGGAAATTTCAGCAATTGCTATAAAAAGTACAACAATTTGCTTATAATATGTAGCAAAATCAAATAAAATTACATGTCAATTCTAGATTTTCTTTTTAAATTAGCCAAAATAATCATATTTATTATTAAATATGATTAAATATGATTGATATAACTAATTAATGATCAATTTTTAATTTAAGATGATTACATGTGAAATTAGTTAATTGGTCATTTAATATCTCAAATTACCATTTTTTTGTGTAAGATTACTAGCAAATCTACATTTTATTTATAAGTTGGAACAAGACTACTCTATTTATCATTACATATGAGTGTTATAACCAATAAACGATCATTTACTCATTATAAATTGATTACATGTAAAATTGTTATAGAATTGATCGACTGGTATCTCAAATAACTATCTCATTATGCAAGATCACTATCTAATGTAAATTTTATTTTTAAATTAGATCAACACTACTCTATTTATCATTAAATATGAGTGTTACAACCAATTACCTGTTAATTAATCAATTAACTTGCATACTTGTTAAAGATGATTTCAACAATTATTATATAAAGTACAATAACTTTCTTACTTGTTGTAGAAAATGTCAGCAATGCTATGAAAAGTACAATAATTTTTGTACTTGTTGTAGAGAATTTCAGTAATTGCTATAAAAAATATAACAACTCATTTAATTATTGTAGAGAATTTCAGCAATTGCTATAAAAGTACAACAATTAGCTTATTTGTCGTAGCAAATTCAATTAAAATTACAATCCATTCTAGATTTTCTTGTTAAATTAGCCAAAATCATCATAATTATTATTAAATATGATTGATGTAACTAATTAACGATAAATTTATCAATTTAAGTTGATTACATGTGAAGTTACTTAATTGATATTTTGATATCTCAAATTACTATCTTTTTGTGTAATATTACTATAAAATCTATCTTTTATTTATAAGTTGGACCAAGACTACTCTATTTATCATTACTGTCTCGACCCGAGTCTACACCCTGGACGTGGCCGACACTCAAGAACCATTGTTGGTCCCTAAGCGAACCCTCATCCTGGCTGACTACAAGCGGAAGACTAACTTAAGGATGCAAAAGCTTAAAACTGAATAAAATTCAATAAACTCAACTTTTCAAAACTTTAACTCAAATGAACAACTTAGAATAAAAATAATATATTCAACTCGCCATAAAATAGGCAACTTAAGTCTTAAAAACATTTAGTAAGATAAATGAATAAACATTCTGAAACTCTACTGTCTATCTATGAAGCCTCTAACTGACATAGATAGAAGTCGGGACAAGACCCATGACATCCTAACAACTGATATAACTGAAAGGTAAATAAAATCCTCCGGAAGCAAGGAGGCTCACCATAGCTAACTCGAACTCTCGAATGTATCAACGAAGCTCCTGTTGATTATCATGAATACCTGTGTCTGCATTATGAGAAGATGCAGGTCAAATGACTCAGTACGTGGAATGTACGAGCATGTAAGAGGAATTCTAAAGCATAAACATAAGCTTGAAACTTGATAAAAATGAAACATACTTACCTCTTCTCAAACTTACTCAACTCAAGGAATACTCAAGGATACTCAAAACTACTCAACTTACTTAACTCAGAAGTACTCAAGGATAAGATACTCAACTCAGAGATAAGATACTCAACACAAAGATATGATATTCGACTCTGGGTACTCAACTCTGGATACTCAACTCAATATGACTGAACTCATTTCAATATAAAATAATTTAAAACAAGTGCAATATAAAGAAACAAACTGTTTAAAAACATGCTGTCAACTCTGTGTCTATGCAAGGATACAACATAACTCTAAAATGTATGTAAAAATACAAATAACTGTGTATATAAGAGTACCATAACTTATGTGAGAGTTTCTCTAACCGACAACCATCATATAAGAGCTATAGTGATGATACAACGATCTATCTCACGCTGCCAGCGCATCTTATACACGGCCAAAGGTATAAGACCTGAACTGCCTAATGGATCAACTAGTCTATTTCGAAAAGGATTCATCTAAAAAGTATGACCCTTTTTTACCCATGATGGCTACATGGTTTTATAGTGACGTAAGTTATCTGAACTTATGCTCGTCCCCAATTGGTGCTCAATACTACTCCCAAAATATACTAGCTCTTATGTTTTAAAAACATACTTCTTCTCTAATTTGAGATTAGTGCTAAAAAACTTAGCTCAAAGGCTATCTTGGAAATCAAAGTTTCCCCTCTTGCTTCATTTAGAAAGCAATTACTTTTTTCTGAAAACTAGCCCAAAGGTTCCTTGGAAATCTCAGTTTTCGTTCTTATTTAAATGTGAAAACATTTTAAATCTCTTTGGAAATACTTAGTCCCCATATACTTTTGAAGAAATGAACTTCAAACTTTACTCTTTACTCTTTACTCAACTCAAAACTTAAGTCTTAAAACAAAGTTAAAACGTTTGTAAAAGACTTCTTAAAATATGGTTCATGCCGAATTATGGACATGAACGACTCAAGGTAGGGTTTTTAAATAACACATAGATAGACCTCAAATACTTGGAACTCAAGAACTTCAATGATACTACTAATTTCAAGAATCAACTCAGAGGGTTCATGCAGAATTTATGAGCATGAACTACTCAACTCAAGGACTCAAAGATACTTCTCATCTCAAAATTGTTCGACTTATAATGTTCATGCGGAATTATGGGCATGAACAACTCAATTCGTGGACTTCATGGGTAATAGGTAATAGTCCCATGATTAGGATTATAATCTCAAATGGGTTAGAAACTCAATACTTAAGACTTAGGACATGGAGATATTACTCCTCTCATAGATACTCAACTTATAGAGTTCATGCGGAATTTATGGGCATGAACGACTTGACTCGAAGGTCTACAAACTATATGGAACTCATGTATACGCCACTTCTCATTCTCTTATTTACTACCTCAAGACTTAGTTCAAATCGATGGTTGATCTCAAAGGATTCACAATTGAACTCAATGACTTTCTTGAACTTTACTTTTAACTCTCTCTTTAATGTAAATTACAAATTCAAGAGTTATGGTTTACGATATGAAAGAACTCATGATGACAAAGTAGACTCATGAGTACATTTTCCTCATCCTCACACTCACTTGCTCGAGTTTTGAAACAAGTTACTAGAAGTTGTAGAAGACTCAACAAAAAAACTCAAAGGGACTTTCTTAGAATGTTCAAAAGAATTCTCAAAACTTAACTCTCAAATCTACCTTGAATTTGAATTATGAATTCAAGGTTATGATCATGTTAGGAATGATTTTAGGTGCTTAGAAGTAGCTTAGAGTAGTTAGAATCGAAAAGGAGTGAAGATGCATTTTAAACGAACTCAAACGGGGCAACCAACGACAAACTAGATGGGGCAGGCGACCCTGACGCTATGGGTGGCGCGGGGCACCAGCCCCTAAACTTCAGATGAGGGTTTGGGGCGCTCTGGCTGGTGCATCGCGCCAGGTCCCAACCCAGAAAATCCAACGAAATTCTTTGCTCGTTTTCTCACCCTATTTCGCCTAGAATCAAATGGTTTCTTCCCCAATCACTTGGATTCGATTACTTAACATAAGTACACTCTAATATACTCAATACATCCCGAAAAACAATCACTTTAATCTCAAGAAAATCATCAAAACCCAACACAACAAGATTTAGAATGATCTTTAAGAATACCTATCAAAAACTCAAATCTTTCAACTTCAAGAATGAAATTTGCGCTGAAAATAACATGTTTGGCATGTGGGTGAACAAACCCAACACTATGGAAGCTTACATACCTCTTAGGGATCAAACCCATGGCAACAACCCGCAACAACTCTCAAGAATCTCGACGAATGCTTGATCCTCTCATCTTTTCTCCTATTTTCTCTTCTTGAACTCTCAACTAAAACCCTAGGCTAATTTTAGGATTATAAAATTGAACCTAATAGGATTAGACCCTTAAACCTTACTAAAAATGAATCAAATCTGATTGGGTAAGGAAAAGACCAAAATACCCCTCTAAAATCCAGTTTTGACTTTTCTTATCTAGACACCCCAACTTCGAATGGATATATCTCCCTCATACGATATCGAAACTGAGAAAACTCAGTGGCGTTAGAAAGATAATTCAGAGTTCTTTCCTACAGTATCTGATAGCACACCTAACTCATTCTGAGCTAGGAGTTATGATCATTTAAAGTCAACCCATACTTAGCTTAACGTGCAAAATTTCAGATTTTTGCTATGTCCAATTTAGTTCTTTTTGAAACTCAAGGTGCTACATCTAGTGACCTGACCTTAATACTTAATAAATTTTAAATTCTTTAGTAAAATCCTACTCACAACGAAGGACGGTTCAAGTCTTAGCTCAAAAATTTTCTTGGGTGTTACAATTACATATGAGTGTTATAACCAATAAGCAATCATTTACTCATTATAAGTTGATTATATGTGAAATTGAACTATCTCATTTTACAAGATCACTATTTAATGTAAATTTTATTTTTAAATTAGGTCAACACTACTCTATTTATCATTAAATATGAGTGTTACAACCAATTAACAGTCAATTTATCAATTCATTTGCTTTACTTGTTAAAGAAAATTTCAGCTATTGCTATAGAAAGTACAACAACTTTCTTACTTGCTGTAGAAAATTTCAGTAACTGCTATAAAAAGTACAACAACTTTTCAGTATTTACTATGAAAAATTCAGTAATTTTCATACTTGTTGTACTGAATTTCAGCAATTACTTTAAAAGAAAGCAAAAAATGGGTCAAATCCTCTCCTTCAACTAGTTCACTAAGAAAATCACTATTCTTTTTCGATAATCTCAACATCACAATCAATTCAACTACTATTCAAAACCCATGAATATCAAACTCAACTAAAAGAAAACAAAAATATCAATTCATCAATTTCAAAATACCATATTCACAAAAGTACAACAAATGTGCATTAAAAATGTAGCAAAATAGCAATAAAATGCATATTCACAAGCAGCCCCTTCTTCATTACGCTTTCAACTCCTTTTTGAATTCGAATCAACCCACTTCATTTGTAATATTTTTTAAAAATGAATTTCACGTGTAAAAGTGAAATATATAACACAAGAAAAATGTTCCAAAGATGATTAGAATATAATTTTACCTTTACTATGCATTATCACCGGACACCAGTTCTCCTTTTTTGAAATGAGTATATCATCTTGTTCCTCCTCAACTGGTCTATAATCTCTTTCTACATTTGTAGAAGAAACATCTATTTCACGTTCTCATTCTTCTTCTTCTAAAAAAAATTTCAAACTTGTGTTTTCTACTTCTTCTTCTTCTCTTTGTCTTTGTGTATTGATTCTCCTTTTATACTTTTTACTAGGAGTTGTTCGTTTTTTCCTTGAAGTCATGATTTAAAACTAATAAAATCAAAATGTAACAATACAAAAATACATTCATTATCCATTTAGATAATCTTGAAAGTTAATTCAAAACCACAAAAAAAAAGAAGGTAAACTATAATAAATGTAACAACTGTTGATTTATAATAAACTATAAATCAAAATATAATAATACAAAAATACATTCATTATCCATTTAGATAATCTTGAAAGTTAATTCAAAACCACATAAAAAAATAAGGTAAACTATAATAAATGTAACAACTGTTGCTTTTCAAAATTATATTATAGCAGTTGTTTTCATAATCACAACACTTACTGTAATAATCACAACACTTGCTATAATAATCACAACACTTGTTGGAATAATCACAACATTTGTTGTAAATACAGGCATCATCTTTCTATGAACTCTTTCTATGATCTTATTAAGTAAAAAAATGTAAACATAAAATGTAAACAATACAAGTTTTCAGTGCAAACATATATGTTGATGAACAGACATGCAACCAAATAACATTTTTGAAGAGTTGGAACAACATAGATGTTGATGAACATTTTCGTGTGCTTAGACAATTCTAATATAGTTACATCTACTGTAAAGTATCAAACAAAGTAAGGAAAAAAGGGAAATAGTGAAATCTTTCAAGTAAAAAAGAAAGAGTATACTCATGTTAAACAAATGTCAAAATCTATTAGAGTTGCTAAATTGATGTGATTACCAAAATTCCATCTGTCTTCTCTTCACACTCCTTTTTAGTCCTAAAAACAGACTTTAAATATATGTCCTTTGCCTCAATTTCATCTTAAAAACACATAGTAAATTCACTTATAAGATGAAAAGCTATGTGGAATGGTATTCTATCATTATTATGTTGACGATAGACTTTGCTTTATCGATTAGTAATATACTTTTCAAGAAGACTATCATGGATGATTTGAACCATTTTTTATTCTTTGCTTCAGCTTTTAGCTTGAGTTTTGATGATTGATTGATAAGAGGAGTTTTCATGGAAGCAAAATATTATAATTCAAAAATAACATAAAAATTTATATACAAAAACAACTCAATCGATCTTCAACCTTTACAATCTCAAAACCCTAACTATGAAAGAAAAGAAAAGAGTGTTACCTTGAGGGGTAGATGAAGACGACGGTGAAGAAGACGAAGATGAAGACAACAAATTGAAGTTGTCACAACTTGAGAGGAAGGTTGGGAAGTTGCAACAATGGTCAAATGGAGACACACCGAAGGGCCGTAGTCACAAAGATACACGTATTTGAGAGAATGGGGAAGAAAATTGGGAATTAGGTTTATTTGATATCTTTTAAAAGTTTAGAAGTTTTAAGAATTACATTTTAGACCCCAATTATCTTAATCACTAATTAAAATATTTTTTGACTTTGAATCAGTCAAACTTGTCCCCAATTTTAATTTGAACTCTTTTTTGTCACCTTCCCCTCAATTTTCTCAAGTATAGTAATAAAAATTACATTTTAGACCCTAATTATCTTAACATTATTTAAAAAAATTTGACTTTGAATCAGTCAAACTAGTCACCAATTTTAATTTGAACTCTTTTTTGTCACCTTCCCCTCAATTTTCTCAAGTATCTTGTAGAAATATCTAGATATCCTAGAGTAGAACATAATGTTACTAGATTTTCTTGTAGATGTGCTAGAGAAATTAGATATTTGTAGAGAATTATGGAATAGTCTAGATTTTGTAGTAGCTAGAACCATCCATTGGTAAGTATAAATAGGGGATGACATTGTACATTTGTAAATAACTTAAGAACAACCCAAATAAAAGAGTCTTCTTCCATAAACAAGTTCTCCTTTCTAGCTTCATCTTATTTAGTTGAATCTTCCGATCTTAGTTAACGATCTTGGGCTAGCAGAAGGTTCCCCGATTATACTTTTCTTCTGCTATTCTCTACAGCCACCTTTTGGAGAGAATAGAGGTTGTGTCTTTCGTTGGCAAAAGGGAGAGAATCTGAATAATAAGAGCATTCGGCAACTTACTAATTCGATCAACTCTTCTCATTTTACTTCTTCGTTTCTT
The DNA here is from genome assembly GCF_019186545.1 of Solanum stenotomum. Classification (NCBI taxonomy): domain Eukaryota; kingdom Viridiplantae; phylum Streptophyta; class Magnoliopsida; order Solanales; family Solanaceae; genus Solanum; species Solanum stenotomum. The sequence goes on along the minus strand of NC_064283.1, from coordinate 9,716,947 downwards.
TGGGATTTGGGAATAGAGACCATAGATCCATCTTTTGGGGGCTAGGGTTTTAATTGAATCTCTATTATTAGTGTTGAGCTATATATACTCTTTTGGCTGCCGAAAGGCTTGCTAAGGTTTTGATGATTTTTCCTTTTCTATCCAACACACCTTTTGGTTTTGATGATTTTTCCTTTTCTATCCAACACATCTTTTAGTTTTAATGATTTTTCCTTTCCCATCCAACATACCTTTTGGTTTTGATGATTTTTCCTTTTCTATCCAACACACCTTTTGGTTTTGATGATTTTTCCTCTTCTATCCAACACACCGTTTGGTTTTGATGAATTTTCCTTTTCTATCCAACACACCTTTCCTCTTTGGGTTTCGTTAGGGTTTTAAATTGAACGAACACATTTGTTCATGAAATAGCATGACTATTATGAAACATTCACGGAAGATCAAATCAAAACGAACAAGTTGTGCATTGGTGTTTTCTTCTGCATGCCCGCTTCTGGAGAGCGCTGGTCGTTCGCGATCAAGAGCTATTTCTTTAAGTTTCATGTATATAAAATTTCCCCCATGCAATGCATCTTGAGAATCAATGGAACTGGATGGCTTATTTTAATTTCCAAGTCTTGTGGTTCAAAAGATCTATTTTCTGCTATCTCGTTATTTGCAGGTGAGCTTTGGATTACAATGGAACTGGATGACTTATTTTCCAAGGCTTGTGGTTCAAAAGATCTATTTTCTTTTATCTTGTTATTTGTAGGTGAACTTTGGATTATACTTCTCCGGAGTGCTGGATAATGTGGTGTGCTACTCGGAGCATATGCAAGAGATGAGAGTTGCGAGATCAATTTACTAGATTGAGTATGATCTAGATCAAACCAGAAATGATACTGCTTAAAATAGTTATCCTTAATTATTGGTCTAAACATATCTTCTGGCAGTGGTATACAATGTAGAATGGAAGCTCTATTGAAACTAAGGCAAAATAGAAACCATTTCTCACGACAAGTTACACTAATTTTTGAAACTCCTCATCGTTCATCGTTGTCTCAGCCATCTAAACTGCTTGAAGTATAGATATTTTAGGCTAATCAAACAAAAAGATCTAATCATACATTCTTATATGACTTAGAAGTAAACAAACAATATAGACCTCCTCCTTCCATACAAAAACTCCAAAATCAGAACCATTACACAATCGTAGACCTCGAAGCTATTGCCAATTCAAGGTGGCAAAATGTACACAACATATCATACAGCTAATATCCAAGAAGATGGGAAAATAGCTTTAATATTACGAATAACTTCTATTACTGAAAAGGAAATTACCAATTGAAGTCGAAAGATAAATCTTCCTTTTAGAGAGAAGACATGATGCGATGACATCTTTAGTCAACAAAAGAGAGAGAAATGAATACTATCATACAATTGAAAAAGGCACTAATAGAACAATAATTAACTAAAACATATTTTAAGGGAAAGTGCGAAATATCTAAGAGATACCATTTGTTGGCTAAGAAGAGATGCACACATAATTGACAGTGTATAAAGTTTAAAATCTTTTACTTGAGACCAACTATGTGAGATAGCTTAGTAGAATTTTTTACAAAGCAATAACTGGTAAAACGTACATTTTTTCCTCTTAGTTTGTTAAAAACTGAAAGAATATAGAGAAAATGATAAGATTGTATGAGAAATTTTCTGAATTGTATTTTTCCTTATGTATCTATTACAAAGTTACTGAGTGTTATATATCAGTAAGAGCAGCACTGAAATGTAAAGAAAAAAAAGTATGTAACTATAACTACAGCTGGATAACAACAAATATCTATACATGTGTGTTTTTACAGCAAAACTGGAGAACTTAAAAGAACTGGGCCTAAATTAAATTTGTTCAATGACGCGCAGATTTCAAATGAGCCCAATCAAGATTTACTTCAGTCCACATTAGATCCCTTTTTCTTCTTTCCTCTTCTGAACATCGTCTTTTTCCTTAGTGCTCATTAGTCACCGGAAACATATAACACCGAAACTCGCACCCGATGTCGCTTTAAGAAAGAGAAATGCAATGGGGCCATTATATATAGAATGGTAGGCTAATGTACAGTCCGGCAAGAAAATGTAGCTAACAAGGACCTTTTTTTCTTGACGACCGATACATTTACTTTATCAATTTGTCGTGTGTTTAGCAACGACTTGTCTTTTTTTATGAAAAGATAAGTAACTGATGCTCAAGTAAAAATTGAATTTCTGTATGATTATCATCAACATCTCCTCATTTCTCCCTTGTCATATATTAGCTGAAGAAACAGATTGTTTTTTCGTCTCGAACAATCCTCACTCAGTGAGTTAATTATTGGAGTAGAGTCTGATCCAAAATCAAAATTCCTTTTTACTTTTATTTTTTTCCTCTCATATATGTGGAATTTGATTAATTAAATGATCAATCTGTAATTTGGCTTTGTAATATTTCATTCATCTTTTTGTTCTTATTAGCCATACACACAATCAAAAACTTCAGCAGTAGTTTAATAAGCTTGAACAGCTGATGCTCAAATAGCCGATGAGTTACCACCAACGGATGTAGTGGAGTGGATGAGATTGTTCCTAGCTTAACTAGAAGTCTCAATTCTAAGCCATATGTATGGAAATATCTTTGGTATGTAGCATTAGGGGCGTATGCAGGAGGAGGTCACTAGGTTCACATGAAACCCATGCTTTCCTCTCGAAATTATATATAGTAGTGTTATATTTTTTAAAAATATTTAAATATAGATGTATGAACCCACAAGTATCATATAATGCAATAGTGATTGGAAATTTGAATCTTATATCTATCTAGTTTATTTTTCTTTCTAAAATTGGATAACACCTCTGTAAGTGGTTATTGGTAACATTTTATATAGCTTTAATATTTTCAAAGTTTTCAAGTTTGTCGCATTGGAAATTCCTAATTTTTTTAGCACTGAAATTTTTTATATAATTAAACTAAATGTGTATATTAAAACTAGTAGTACAGGATGATATAACATATGATCAATGGGTTCAGTCAATTGATTTTAGTGATAAAATCCTAAATATCGAACCGATTAAATTTATATCTTAGATTCACATTTTTCGTAATAGTGCACCCATCATCTCAAAATCCTGAATACGCCGTAGCGCTACCCCCGAATGGGCCCTACCTGGCACGAATCCATAATAATCAGGTTCTAATGCAGGTAGCGGATACCACCTCTTTGAGATAAACAAACAATACGAACCTCTTTCTTCTCTGAAAATGTCTATAAGGTACCACCTCCCAGTAATAATACCTTGTTGTTATCGACAAAGTTTAGAAAACACAGAATTTAATGAGCCTAATTAATAATCAGACGAAAAGTGTGGCTTGTTGATCTAGGGAAACAAGCCTAGCTACAAATTCAGAAACACAAGTACAACATATAGAAATGTTTCATCAGAAACCAAGCAACCATAAAATTTGGGATGTCATAAGGGCAAAGATAACATTTCAGGTACATGGAAACAAAATACTTGAGATTTTGTCACGGAAAACTTTATCCTTCAAAGTGATCGCACAACTGGTTGAGGATTTTGGGCAACCTACCAATTTATGAAACAATCGAATAAGATATTGAGCAACACAGTTCATTGAACAGCTCTTGCATGTTTCTCTCCTTGATATAATTAGAAACGACTCCAAAATCATTGCATTCTTTAGTAGAAACTTTGAAAGTTTGAAAAGTTCATCATAATCCCATTCAAGATGCTCCTTCAAACGCATATTGGAAGAACGGACAATCTTAACATTCTTGAGGTTGGGAAACCTGACGCTTGACAGGAAATGAATATCATGTTCTTTGGTCAAATATCTTAACTCAAATGCGCATTGATCAAGATCCAACTGGAGAGAGAATACAGTCAAATGAAAATCATAATGTACAAAAGTTACAAAACAATGATTTACAGTACAAGTATCTGGTACAAGAAATTACATTCTCTGCAATTTGCACTATTTGGGGATTGACATATTATATGTTGTTTAAATTTTAAGTTTTTTGCTATTTTATTCTTACATCTTATTTCTTGGCAATAAAATTAATTTTGAGTTTTCGAGTTATTGTCTGATGCCTTATATAAAGGAAAAAATATTTATTAACATTTTAAATTAGGCTACTGAGATTACATCAAAATAGTCGAGTGGTGATAATGTATTCTCTCTTTCCTCTTACTAGTCTAGCATAAATTATGCACTCCTTTTGAAATATCATTTATGAAGTACTTATTTTACACCGTTGCATGTATTTATTTGGATTTGAAATCTAACTTAGATTACTAGTAATGTATTCCTATAAATTTTGGGAAATAATTAAATAACAAGGGTTTAAAACTGAAAAAAAAACCCGTTAATTTGTTAAAATAAACAAATTAAAAAAAAAACATGTTTTTGATCATTGGACTAGTAAAAAGGAATGGAGGGAATACTTGAATATGTTTCAATCATGTAATTTGAATTTTGCTTTTTTTTTTTTATTATTATTATGATGTTATAGTGAGTTGTTCATTTGTCGACACTCTTTAAAAAAATCCAACGTACCCTATTGTTTGCATCCCTTTTGATAAACTGTTCCTTGTGGGAAGGGGGAGCAATGTTAAAACTTCATAAAATGAATGTGCAAATAAAAGAGCAAAAGTTGCAGGGAGTTATCGATAGTTTCCATATTTATGTTGAGTGTTTCCACATGAGGCGAGCCTCCCAACAGGATAGTTACTCCATAGAAATAAAACTTTGTGATATGCAAATCCAAAGTTAGACGTTTGCATTTCAATTCTGGAAACAACCTCTCTTCAAACTACATCAGTACCTGAGTGGCGATCCAGATGAAATAATTGAAGGATCGAGAAACCAAGAACAATCAAAAAGGAAGAAAAATCTCATGTAGACAGATAATGTTATGGCAAATCTGACCATCTAACAATGTAGGTGAATGGTAGAAGAAGTACACGAAAGACTTTGAAAAGTTGATAAAAAGATGGCAAAAAGTTTTGAGAGTTTTGTATTAATACCAATACTTTGTATATATAATGAGTAAAAATCCTCAATTTGTGTTATTATTTAAAGGGAAAAGGCCCAAATATGCCATCGAACTTTCAGAAAAGGTTCATCTATGTCATATGTTAAAAGTTTGGTTCATCTATGTCATTGTTGTTAAAAAATATGTTCAACCATGTCATTTTTATTAACTCGGGTTTTGCAAAACCATTTTTTACATCTCAAACAACTTTTAACACTTTTCAATTGGAGTTTTTGGATCAAATGTACTCTTTTTGCCTCTTCTTCCTTAAGAAGACCAAGAACGCATAAAGAACATTAACAAATCCCAAATTTCAAACTTCTTTAATTTCTCCCGAAATTACCTCAAATTTCAAGAGTAGTTTCCCTCCGAGCTAGATACCAAACCTCTTTTGTAGCGCTAGCCATAGAATGAACTGATGTTATGGGATCAGTCACTTTGCCATAGTAAGTTTCTTCCATGTAACTTTAGGCAATTGTGGAAGAAATGAATTATAGGCTCTGTTGATGTTGAACCCACCTTTGTCGATGAAACTGTCAAGCGCAGTGTGGCAGGGGGTCCCCGTAGTCAACCAAGATCTTGCACCTGGTGTTTTCGTAACCACCCATCTTGCTTGCGTAGGAGTAGGAACATTGTCTATAGAGTTCCCTTTTACGTGGAGCGTATGAACCCATTGAACCCTTAACTTTTCTTTCTTATTTGCTATGGCCCATAATAATTTGAGTATTGCAGCCTTGTTCCAGTGTGAGAAGTTCAATATATCAAGCTCCCCAACCCCCACAGACTTAGGTAAGCACAATGTGTCCCATGCCGCGAGAGCTCTCCTAGTGTATTCTCCACCCCCTGTCTATAGGAAGTTTCTGTAAATCCCAGTCACTCAGTTGATAATCTTCTTCAGCAGGAGGAATACCTATGCCCAATAGGTTTGCATTTCGAATAATACACTTTTTATCAATTGAACTCTGCCACTGTAGGATAGCAATTTGGATGTCCAGTACCTCACTCGAGCAACTATTTTATCAACTAGTGACATACACTCATTTATGATGAGTTTCTTGGCAGACAGGGGTACATCCAAATATTTGAAAGGCATAGTGCCTAAGGAGAACTGTAGTTCAATTACAATTTGCTCCTTGACTTCATGAGTTACTCCGGCAACATAGAAAGAGTATTTTTTCCAAAGTTGCCTTGTGTCAAGATTCATCAGAGAAGTGCTCAAAAGCAACCAGCATCAGTTTGATTGAGATCCTATCAGCTCTACAATACAACAGTAGGACGTCTGCAAAGCTAATGTGCATCAGTTCCATCTTCTTGCATTTAGGATGGTAATTAAAGTCAGGATTTTGATTCAGTTGCTTCAGGGACCTGTTTAGGTATTCCATGGCTAAGACGAAGAGGTATGGGGACATGTTCTCTTTCACACATTACCATGTGCTGTCTACAAATGGTATTACTGACAACAAAGGCAATGCTGCTTAAAATGTCCTTCTTTCTATGATTCATTCCAATCAAAAGGTTGCTTTGCAAATTGCTAGAAATGAGCAGTTGAGGTAACAAGTCACCAGTCCCAGTGGCACCAAATAGAAATGTATCAGAAGGCTTCATTAATTGATGCAGAAGAAGACAAGGCCACTGTTTATTTCTGCCGTGCAAATATAGAAGCAACGACACAGAAAATTTATTACTGATATTTAAAGATATTAGCATTCTCCTTCAGAAACAAATTCTCAGGAGGGGTAGTTAAACTTCATAAACGAATGGATGTGAAAAGAAGAGAGTAAGTTCCAGGAAGTTACAGGCTAAATTGACATATATCTATATTGAGTGTCTCCACATGAGGTGATGTTCACAGAAGGCCAGCTTCCTCACATGCAACTCTAGCATCAGTTATTCGCATTTCATTTCTGGAAGCGAAATCCCTTTGATCTGCAACATGCATAGAACCTGATGCAATAATCCCAATGAAAATAGTAATATAAAGAATGGAGAAAGCATTAACAAAAAAAAGGAAGGACTCCAGGATGTCTTTGATACACAGAATGTTGAAAGTAAGCTTAGTTGTAACCGTGGCAGACACGTTTACAAGCATACACTTGAGATCATACAGATCTCCTGAAATTTCTAAATGCTGAAGGTACGGGGCAAATATTTCAAAAAAATACAAGAAAATTGAAGACCTACTTTCCAATGTTCTTGCAGCTTAAGTGTCTTTAGTTTTGAAGACCTAATTTCTAGGCAACAAGGACTGCCTGACATTTGCAACTTTGCCATTGTCTAAAAACAAGCTCCACAACTTTATGCTCTTTAGAGACTTCCATGATATGACCACGTCAGCATCAAAGTTAAAACGACCCAAAACTAATGATATTATTGACGAACAGGCGCAGAAAAATTCATGCAATGTGATTAAATCAGTGGACCAGAGTACAACATCTTCTACTTTTGTTTTAACAGCAATACTAAGCCATTGACTGATATGTGATTTGTATGGATACAGATGATGTTCGAGCTCAAATTTTTTTATGTTGGAAGAAGCAGAATGAGCTAATACATAGTCAACAAAGTCTTCTTAGAGAGAATAGAGGTTCGTGAATGCCTCATGTGCTGGCAATTTGAACTAAGAGTCTGACAACTGACTAATTTGATTTTGGATGATGGATTTCTTAAATTACTTCTTCTATCAGTTCCGTCATTAACGCCAGAAGTCATGATTTTGGTCCAAAAGAATTTGGAATCGCCAAGTTAATACTTTGTTGTCTTCTTAGATCGTCAACTCTTTTTCAAAAAGTCCTCAATATTCCCACCCGGAGGTTTGGACATAAACAATTTTTCAAATGACTTCAAATTAGTGTTTGTTTATGAATTTGGTCCTACGTTTTAGAAGGCTTTTTCTGAGACTCGCTCATGAGGCGGAGAACTTGCAAAACGTCATTACACTCACGTATGGGACTTAATTCGGTAAGGCTTACTCCCCAGGCATCTATCTGTGCGCTCTAAATACACCTAAAGATCAATGCTTTGGACTTGTTCAAAATACTATAAAGCGACAACATAGAGACTAACAGTAACGCCCACTCATATCATATGTTATCATCTTAAAGTTTCTATCACAAGAAAAAACACCCAGAATTTATTAGCTTCATTTACATCAGGTGAGGAAACTAAAGTTCTCTTAGAAATCAAACCTAAACTGAGTACACTCATGGTAAGCCTAGATCGGACAGCATCAGTTTGTGGGGAATTTTCCTACCACACATTATATTCAACCTGCATTATTCAGCCATGACCCCCTAATAGTTGTTNGGATACTATTTAGTATTCCTATTTCTATTCCTATTCCTATTCTAATGGGATTGTATAAACATATTCCTATTCTAATAGGATTGTATAAACCTATTCATATTCTAACACTCCCCCTCAAGCTAGTGCATACAATTCATGTACCTAGCTTGTTACAAAAGTATGTAATACGAGGACTGATGAGGGGCTTGGTGAGATATTTGCAAGTTGATCAGTTGACTTCACAAAATTGACAATCAATCTCAATGTGCTTGGTCTTCTCATGAAATACTGAATTTGATACATAATGTCGATAAAACAGAGTGATAAAATTACAGTGTTGGAACTTCCCAAACCAAGCTTGCAAAGACTATTTCAGACCATAGAGTGACTTACGTAATCAACATACAAGGCCACTAAACTCCCCCTGAGCAACAAAATTAGGTGGTTGCTCCATATAAACTTCTTCACAATGCAACGGACATTGTAAGTGCTCAAAATCTAGTATAAAATATATGGATCATGTTGGAATCAATAGACGAGTCGATATTAAACAAGTCACCAAAAAACTGGTCGAAACATGCTCATATGCTGGAGTATTAGATTCGATGGCTAAAAGTGGTCACAATCTAAGAAATAAAATTATATGGGTAGGGTCGGAATGATGTCACGATCCAACTAGAAAATAGAAATTATATATGATAGTTTGAATTGATGGAACGACCCCATTGAAAAAGAGAAATAATATGGGTAGGGTCGGAATGATGGCACGACCCTACTGGAAAAGAAAAATTATACGGGTAGGGTTGGAATGATGGCACAACCCTACGCAAATCAGATTTGAGGAGTCACCGGAAATACAAATGGAACTATGCAAATCAAATCTGATGAGTCACTGAAAAGACACATATGCTATACAACTCAGATATGAGAAAATAGTTCGGAAAAATCCACGGTACTTCACAAATTAAATATGAAAAGTAGTCTGTAGAGATGCACGGTGCTACGCAAATCAGATATACAAAAAAAAGATAGTCACCGAAAGGATGGCATGGTGCTACACAAATTATATATGAAAAAAGTAGTCACCGGAATGATGGCACGATGCTACACAAATTAGATATAAGAAAGTAGTAACCGAAATGATGGCACGGTGCTACACAAATTAGATATGAGAAAATAGTCACCAGAAAGATACACGGTGACCCAATTTTTGCTAACATACTTATTGGCCGGACGGGCGGCATATATGGATAATAGCCACCCGCCGGTAGCGGAAGCTCTTTGATTCTCTACCAAGTTCGTAGAGGCTCTGATACCATGTGAGAAATATAGAAAAAGAATATTATTGAATTATTGTTGTGTCTACATTATTACATTGAGACCCTATTTATAAACCCTAGAATACAATCCTTTACCAAGTAGGATACTATTTAGTATTCCTATTTCTATTTCTATTCCTATTCCTATTCTAATTATGGGATTGTATAAACCTATTCCTATTCTAATAGGATTGTATAAACCTATTCATATTGTAACAGTGACAACATAGAGGCTAACAGTAACGCCCACTCATATCATATGTTTTCATCTTAAAGTTTCTATCACAAGAAAAAAAACCCAGAATTTATTAGCTTCATTTGCATCAGGTGAGAAAACTAAAGTTCTCTTAGAAATCAGACCTAAACTGAGTACACTCATGGTAAGCCTAGATCGGACAGCATCAGTTTGTGGGGAATTTTCCTACCACACATTATATTCAACCTGCATTATTCAGCCATGACCCCCTAATAGTTGTTGGCCTTGAAGAATACTGCAAGCATGCATTATGCACGGTTGTTCCCTAAACTAAGCTGGATCCAGAGCTCGCATTTGAGACATTTTGACATACACGTAAGTGCAGATGCATAAGACAGTTTCTGCACAATCGGCTTGTAACTCATGTGTAGGAATGTCACATGATTTCTGCACAATCCATCATGTAGGAGGAGTTGTCTCCATTGTGGGATATCCGGGGGTATCACATAAGTAGGATCCCTGTTGGCGTGCCATGACTGGCCTTAATGTCGCTAGGTTTACTTGCGTGTACAATTGAATTTATAAGGAGCAGAGAGTGGTGTTTTTATTCAACACAAATGCTAAGCAACATTGTTTGGCACTTATCAAAAGTTCAGTACATATATAGTTATTATTCTCACAAACATCGTCCTACAATAGATTGCCTTAAACTACCTAAATAACAGTAGTTAACCAAAAATAAGGGGATAAAAGATACTAGTAATTGTTTTGCATGGGATTTATCAAGGTCGGTCTGTGATTTTTTTTACAACCCCGAGCAAGCTATTTGAATTGAATCAAATTTGTGCCTGATAAATGACAATTTCAGGTGAATCAAGCAGATGTATCATCATGAAAGTACAAGTAAAAGCATTCAACTGCATTGTGAGTTCAATCACAATTGGCTACAGATCACATGCGATAAACAAACAGTACAAATCTCTTCCTTCCAAGAAATGCCCAAAAGGTAACTATCTCCAAGCTAAGTCATAATACCTTGATGTCATATGGACAAAGGTAGCAAAACATAACATTTCATAACCATATTTATCAGAAAAAAGCATTGCTTGTAGATCTTCCCATCTTGACAGATCTAGGGACAAAAGCCTATGAAGTCACTCCAAAACATATGTACAACATCTAAAGTGCAACACAATAAAAACTTCACGACAACTCAAACAACAATAACAGTTGGTATGTCATAAGGGATATGTAAATAAGGGAACTCTTGGAAAAAAAATTAACTCATTTTTTATTATGTAAATGGATACATACTTTTAACCAAAATATAAGGCTTGTATAACAGAGCTAATGTCAAACACTTCATTTCACAATATTATCATTCACTGTAATAGAAGAGAACAAAGAAATGAAGTTGGATTTTTCACAACCCATTATAACCTGTCCCAGCCAACTAAATTCTGCCTTAAGAATAAATATTCTAGGCAAATCAAACAGATAATGAAACATATCCTTGAAAGGCGGGAACAAAAAGAGAGAAGAAGAAGATAGAAAGGTTTGGTCCTAATTGGTCTCGTCTTTATGACCTTAGCGTTAAATACAAAGATTCAACAACAAGCTGGCTGGTAAGATCTCAATCTACGTAAAACAAGAGTTTCTGGATAGCCATTTGACTTTATTTCAATCTATCTTGTACACATGCATTCATTACTATTCAGTTGAGTCTACAGAGTTATTCATTCAGCTCTTTAAATTCAGTTTAGCAAGTTATTTCATTCAGAGAAGAAAATCATGCACAATCATCTCTTGTAATAACAGTATCATCAACATAGACAACTAAAAGAATAATACCAGTAGTTGATTGTCGGTAGAATACTGAGTGATCACACTAGCTCTTTTCAACCCAAATTCTTGAAAAACATTAGGATAACCCAACAAACACAAAGGGAAATGCGTCTTGCATAGAAAAGGGAAAATCATTCAAACCCTAGCAAACCTTTCTGCACCCAAAAGATGGATCTACGGCCTTGCAAAAGAGTTGAAGAGACAAATAAGAAAGTGAAAAGAGTTGAAGATCATAGTCGAATCAGTAAGTTGCCGGATTCTCTTCTTATTCTGATTCTCTCACTTTTGCCAACAAAAGATGCCTTCACAACATCTGTTCTCTCAAAAAGGTGGGAGCATCTATGGCCTTCAATATATAGCTTCTTTTTCTCTTTTAAAGATAAATCGCAAAGGAAAAACTTCATATCCTTTGTCGATTATGTATTAGATCATTCTACTTGTTCCAAAATTAAAAACTTCCATTTGAATTTCACCCACATGTCCAAATACGAGCAACGAGTCGGATTTGTTGATGACATAGTAGATTTCAAAATCAGCCGATGGGTTCCTACTAATGAGGAGAAAAATAAAAATAAATTATTGTTCCCAATCTCCCGATGGCTTGCTACTATTGTTGAAAAGAATGTTGAAAATATTGTACTGTCATCAGATTCATATGAGAATGACTCTATTGACTTGCCTGACACTATCTACAAGTGTTCTTCCTTGATAACATTAGATCTCACGTGTTGTATACTTGATAAGGAAGTCGTCATAGATTGGAAGTCTTTAAAGACCCTACGATTGAATGACATAACCTTAGATGATGACAGAATTGTAAACATACTCTCAGGTTGTCCTGCTTTGGAAATCCTCGAATTTCTTGAATTCTCCGGATTCCGTCATATGGAAATTAGTTCTTCTAATTTAAAGAGGCTTAAGTTCGAAAATCATTTGCCGTACTATAACTCTAATGATCTCTCTTTGGATATTTTTGCCCCACATATTCAACATTTGGAGATCTCCGGATATATGTATGATCTCAGGTGTAGGCTAGTAAATGTATCCTCTCTGATCAGTGCAAAGCTTACTTTCCAAATGAACTGGACTTGGTTTGATCAAGGTCCTGATGAGCATCAAGTTATAAAGACACTCATCGAAGATTATCTTCAAAAGTTGAGCAATGCAACTGAGTTAACGATTGGGACTTGCTTCATCTAGGTTTGTTGACCTTATTTGCTTTTTAGTATATAGATATCAAAAAGAGAAAACACTAAGAATATAACACAATTTGAGAACTTTTAAACTTTTTACAAATACAAAACTCTCCTGACTTTTTGCAATCTTTCTGTCAACTTTCTAAAGTTGGGTACTTCTTCTACCATTCAGCTACATTGTTAGATGGTCAGATTTTCCATAACATTATCTGTCTACATAGGATTTTTCTTCCTTTCATTTGTTCTTGGTTTCTCGAACGTTCACTAGTTTCATTGGGATTACCACCTCAGGTACTGATGCAGTTTGATAAGATGTCGCTTCTAGAATTGAAATGCAAGTGTCTAACTCTGGATTGGCATATCACAGAGCCTTATTTCTATGGAGCAGCTATCCCGTTGCGAGCCTCGACTCATGTGGAGACACTCAACATAACCATGGCAACTACTTCTGTAACTTCCTGCAACTTTTGCTCTTTTATTTGCACATCCATTGTAGGAAGTTTTAACATCCCTCCCCCTTTCCTACATTGAACGGTGTTCCAAAATGGATGCAATCATGTAAATATATCTTTGATTATCAACGAGAGACGTTTGTCACTAGAAAACTTCATGTTAAAAAAATTGTTGACAAACTTAAGAGTTGTTACTCTTAGCTTGGTCTACCTATTCCAAGATTCATCCTAAGAGGAACAACTTTTGTAATCATTTTCCCAGAACCATTGAAGATTGGTCGATTCAGAAATTGTTCTATACCAGACACTTGTCCTATGAAATCACATTTTGTAAGTTTTGTGTATTATGATTTTCATTTGACTATATTCTCTTTCCAGTTGGATCTTGAGCAATGCGCATTTGAGTTGGGATATTTGGCCAAAGAACATGATATTCATTTCCTGTCAAGCTTCGAGTTTTCCAACCTTTAGAATGTCAAGGTTGTCAATGCTTCCAAGATCTGCTTGAAGGAGCATCTTGAATGGGATTATGATGATCTTTTCAACTTTTCAGAATTTCTACTAAAGAATACAAAAGTTTTGGAGAAGTTCGTAATTATATCAAGGAAAATTTGTAGTATCTGTTCAATGAACTGTGCTTCTCGATATTCATCTCGATTGGCTAAGAAATTGGTATGTTGCCCAAGATCCTCAACCAGTTCTGTGATCATTTGCGAGGAGGGAGCTTTCTGTGACTAGATTGCAAGTCGTTTTCTGTTTCAGTACCATAAATGTTACTTCATATTTAGCTTTTGATTTACTGCTGGTGAAAATCTTGAATTTGTCTATGTAACTAATAACTATTTGTTCTTGTTATCATGTCCTTGTGACATACCAATGTTATGGTTGTTTGGTTTCTCATAAAACTTTTCTTTGTCGCATTTTAGATGTTGTGCATATGTTTCAGAAATTCTAGCAGGTTGTTTCCTTAGATTGACTAGCCATACTTTTTCTCATAATTAGGGTTATGAAATGATGTGTTTTGCAAACTTTGTCAATGACATCAAGGTATTATTATCAGAAGGTGTTTCTACTGTTAATTTATCACAAAGATTCTGTAGTCAATTATGATTGAGACTTACAATGCAGTCAAATGCTATTTTTTTAACTTAAGGTCGTATTATAAGAGGGTTATGATACATCTGTTTGATTCACCTAAAATCTTAATATATTAGGTAGATTTGAGTTGGGCTTAAATAGCTTACTAGAGGTTGCAAAATATTTGTGGAACAATAGCTTATTATATCAAAGATAAGAGAGTGCCGGAGATGTACAATGAAGTATGAACTGTGAAAACCGATATTATTTTTGGTTGATCGAGAAATTGTTAGGTTGCCCAAGATCCCCCACAAGTTCTGTGATTATCGTCAAGGTGTGAGCTTTCCATGACTAATAACTGCAAACAGTGTGCCATGTCAGGATGTGGTAAATGTCGTCTTATGTTGAGTTTTTGATAAACTGCTCATGCAATCATGAAACTACTCTTTAATATAGTCCTCCTATATAGTACGAACAATTTCATCACGTTGAACATGAATTTTCCGATAAGATGATCGAGAAGACGAAACAACATTATTACTTTTAGTTAAGGCTTTTTTTTTTTTTTTTTTTTTTTTGGAAAAGAGTCAACAATACTCTCTCGCTATGGAATACGTCCTCCGTTTATATTTTGGTCAAAAGATGTCTTTCAATATTCAAAAAACAATCTTATTATTTAATGAGTCAAAAATACCACATGACATTTTCAAAATAGAAAAACTCAATTTTCCCTATCGGTGCTTTATTTCCTCATTTGTTAAGAGACAATTATAATGTCTTACGATTTAGCTGGTTTTATTTGTTTTTCAATGTAATGTTATGCTTCTTTGCAGTTAATTATGAAATTTTAACGGAATAATGATTGTTTTGTATGTGTTCAAAAATTTGTGTGCTTGAATTAGAGGGGAAAAGTTAACAAGTAATTAGAGAATCTAGAAGCTAAAATCAATTATAGTGACCGGATTTGTTATCGTCATAAAGGATTTTAACGACTGGAATAATAATCTACAAAGGACAAATTTGATCGCTAAAAATGGAATATAACAATCGGAATTTATATCGTCCCTAAAAAATCTCTAACAGCAAAATCCAATCGTCAACTCTTAACTTCAAAACTTTTATTGATTATGCATTAGCTCATTCCCTCTCTTCCAAATTTAAAAAGTTCCAACTCGAATTCCATTAGACTACGATCTCTGGTCTGACTACAACTCCTTAGTCAATCGCTGCTTTAGTTTTACTGTTGAGAGGAAAGTGGAAAATGTTGTATTGTGGTCATATGATGAAAAGATCTCATTTCCTGAATCTCTCTATAGACTACATATGTTCATCCTTGATATCTTTAGATGTTCAATCTTGTCCTTTTGATCTTCCAACGGTCATATCGTGGAACTCTCTAAAGAGCATCAAGTTGGGGATTATGGTGTTAGACAATAGCCAAATTGTGAAAATATTGTCAGGTTTCCCTGCATAGGAAACTTGAACCATTATTGGTTTGATCGGCGGGAAGATTGAGAGTCAGAAATTTTTGACCCATATCTTCCGTATTTTGGAAATATCTAGAGATATCTACAATCTCAGGCGTAGACTTGTAGATGTATCCTCCATTGAAAGCACCAAGCTTACTTGATTGACGTTTCAATGGTAATATCTGGTAGCTTAGTAGAATTTTATACAAAGTAATATCTGGTAAAATGTTCAATTTGCCTCTTGGTTAAAGTTTAACACCAAAACTCACGCCCGGTGTCGCTTTAAGAAAGAGAATGGTAATGGGTCCATTACATGTTGTAGAATGGTAGGCTAATGAACAGTCCGGCAAGAAAATGTAGCTAACTCACTGCTAGTCTGCAGCCAAACAGACAGAGAAAATGTAGCTAGGCTATTTATATATACTAGCAAAGCTTAATGCAAAAAATTTCAAATAGTCTGTATCAAGGATTAAAAACTAGGAAGTTGTAACCTTAAATCGACAGAAATATACTTCAACTCCAATGACAATTTTGCAAAGTTCATTAAAATCCTGTTCAGCAAAACAGAACAGTAGCTCTATTGCAACAAAGGTAAAACAGAAACTATTTCTCGAAACCCCTTATCGTCATCTAAATTTTGCCTGAAGAATGGATATTTCAGACGAATCAAATAAAGAGATCTAACCATACATTCTTATATGACTTAAATATAATGATTCATCAGAACTGAAAGCTTCAAGAATGAGAAACTAAGACATCATAACATTTGGTATGCCACAAGATAAGTAATTAATTGCATAGACAAGTTAAAGTGTCATGATTGTATGAGTATTCACCAAAAACTCAATATAAGGCAACATCTCGTGTATCCTAAGATAGAAAACTACTTGCAGTCTAATCATCACAAGCTCACTACTAGTAGATAATCACACAATTTGTAGAGGATCTTGGGCAACAAAACAATTTCTCAGCCAATTGAGATAAAAATGTGGACACACAGTTGGTTGAACATATCTTGCACATTATTCCCTTTGATATCACGAACTTCTCCAAAACTGTTGCATTGTTTAACAGAAATTCTGAAAGTTTCAAAAGCTTGTCAAAGCCCTGTTTGAAATGATCCTTAAAGCACCGCTCTCCGGGGGAGTTGATAATCGTAACATTCTTGAGGTTGGGAAACCCAAATAAAATCCAATTTTGCAAATCAATATCATCTCCTTTGACCAAATCTGATAACTCAAAGTGGCAGTGGGTATCTTCAAGCTGGAGAAAGAGAATTTAATCAGGACTAAATTCAAGTTAGCCTCATGGATATTGCACAAAAGTGGGGAAAAAATGATTTCAGAACCAACAAATCTTATTGGTACTTTTTAAACAGATTATGATGATTGTTCCTATCTTAAAGATTCATGGCCTACGTAACCCAAGCAAAGAGTGGATGGCACCCAACCCTTTCCATTTCAGACCTCATTTGCCTCAAAGAAAGCAACAACACCAACCAACTAATGTTAAGCTTTGCCGTGACAAAAGAAAAATTCTAAGGAGGGGTGATTAAACTCATAAAATGAATGGATTTAAAAGAAGAGAGGAAGTTACAGATTTTGTTGATAAATCTATGTCGCGTCCCTCTATGTCTAGTGCCTCCGTATATATATTTATGTTGAGTGTCTCTACATGACTTGATGCTCGCAGAAGACCAGCTACTCCATACAAATTAAACCTCTTCACATGCAACTCCAGCGTCAGATATTTGCATTTCATTTCTGGAAGTACAGTCCCTTTGAACAGCAACATGCACAGAACCTGTTGCAATAATCCCAATGAAACTAGTAATATAAAGAATGGAGAAAGCAATAAGTACAAAAAGAAAGTACTCCATGGCAACATAAGTTATGTGACAAATCTATTGAATTTCTTTAACAGTATATGCAACACGACAGTAATCAGCAGACATCTTTATACAAGAAAATGTGGGTAACATATAAGAAATAAAGTCAAATACAAGAATAACAAAAATTGACACAACAAAACAATTTGCTTCAAATCTATGAGCTAAACCAGTTCATCTCCTGCAAAGGAGCTCAAAGCATTGGATGAGTTATATGAGCCTCAAGCAAAACTTATTTGGATTGGATCATCATCTCGGTGTGGTTTTACGCAAGTCTCAACTCATATTCACCAGCCATGGTAATATACCGCACCCAAGGAAGAGCCTGATATCCACTTTTTTCTATTATCTTCAAGTAGCGAACCTAATCATCTAAACACTTTAAGCAACAATCGACACAAAAGAATCCGTGATTTCAGATACATGTATTGCAGATATGACAAAAAAAATACCCGACATTCGAAAGTTGACAAAAAAACACAAAAAAGCCACAAGTTTCTGCAACTCATCCAGTTGAGTTTGTGAAATTTGAACAAAGGTTAATTCTCAACCGTCCAAGGAAAAGTACTCTGAGATAAAAACAGACCTCTGTTAACCAAGTTCCAATGGTTAACTCCTTTACATTACGGAACGTTAGAAGGTAACCGTGGACGAGGGACCTAAAGAATTGATGATAGCCACTACAACTGTCTTCCTCAGGATCAAAATGTAGACCATAATTATCGTTGATGTCTTTGATACACATAATGTTGAAAGCAAGCTTCGCAGTAACCACAGCAGACACATCTACGAGAATACACTTGAGATCATAAAGACCTCCTGAAATTTCCAAATGCTGAATGTACGGGGCAAAAATTTCCACACAACGAAGACTTCCATCATTAATCAACCATTGACCATTCAGCTTCAGTGTATTTAACTTTGAAGACATAAATTCCAAGCGATGAGGGCCATTAAGCACAACTAAATCATGTAATTCCATATCTTCCAATACAGGGCAGCCTGACAATATTTTTGCAATTTTGTAATCATCTATAAGAAAATTCCCCAATTTTAGGCTCTTTAAAGACTTCCAGGCTATGACTGTGTCATCAAAGTTAAAACGACCCAAAACTATTGCTAATGTTATCAATGACGAACATTCGCAGAAAGATTGAGGCAATGGGAAAGGGGAAGTGATTAAATCAGTAGACCAGAGTAGAAGATGTTCCACTTTTCTAGTAGCAGCAAAATTAAGCCATTCGGTGATTTGCCAGCGGCTTTCAACATCACAATAACTGTAGTCGAGTTCGAATTTTTGTATTTTGGGAGAAACAGAACGAGATAATATATAGTTAACAAAAGATGTGAAATTTTCTCGGTAATTTGTATTAGCAAAACTGAAGTTACGAATGGAAGTCCAGAGATAAAGCCACCTTTTAGAGAGAATACATGTTGTGTATGCATCCTTTGTCGCCGAACAAGACAGAATTTTGATCAGAAGTTCATCCGGCAACGAACTGATACGGTCCTCTAGGGTTTCTCCAACTCCGGTCATTGGAATTGGATCTAATTTCGAATTGTTTCCTCAAGCAAAATAAGGATTTTGAAAAGAAGGCATAATATATGGAATTGGGTTTTAGTTCACATTTACGTTTATGTCCTTCAATTTTTAGATAATTAGACCATTAAATTTGTATAAATTTAAGCAAACAGATACATCTGTTCTACATAACATCCTATCTGACAATTTGAGTCTTACATGTATTATATCACGTATGACTCACATATATAATATACATATATAAAATATATAATTTAATAATAATAATGTATAATAATATATGTTTATAGTAGTGCGGTTTACCTCTCCTATGTGGTTTGCGAGCTATTGCATAGGAGTGGGGGTTTTACCCTGTGCGCACCCAAAGGGTAGCGGCTGCGGGTTTTCCCTTGTCATAAAAAAAAAATATATGTTTATAGAAAAAAATCCAGTATGGCGACCCAATTTTGGTACTGATCCGATCTGGTTCTAAACTAGTACCTATAGGACCAGATCGGAACTTTGGAAAAGTTTTGGTAAACCCGATTCCAATAGGATCGGTTCTGGTAATTTTGCTCGGTATAGCAAAATCAGTTATGATACTGATAAAATCGATTTGATTATGTCTGATCCATAGTCAGCCTTAAGATTTGGGCATATATTTTCAATTCATGCAGTAGACATTGTTAGAAAAAGCTATAATTGTACAGTAATCAGAAAATATATTCTTTTTTAGATAGGACTAATTTACAAAATATACATTTATAACCATATCTACTCCTTCCTAGAATAGAACTCTAACTCTCCAATTGTATAGCTATAAATATTTGCTTTTCTACTGTATCATGGATGAATAGAGAAAACTATTTTTCAGAATATCTTTTGTCTCTCTAGCATGGTATCAAGAGCCATCGTTTAAAAAAAAATTGTGTTCTTTGCTTTCTTTACACATGTACCTTGTTACCTTCTTGCATTCCTCTTGTCTCTTTATTTTCTATACACAGGCATCTATCCCTTTTTTTTTCTCTTTCTCTCTTGTATTTTGTATTTTGTCTCCTCAATGAATTCACAATCATCTTCGCACGATTTGCTCTCCACAAAATTGGATGGTTCCTATTTTTCACTATGGGAATCCACTTTGGAATTTTTGTTCAAGGAAAGGGCCTTTTTGGGTGGTAAGATGGTTCTGTTGGTCTACCAACAGATGAAAAAGAGTTAAATCGCTGGAATTTGAATAATGCAAAGGTAATCACTTGGATGCTGAATTCGGTACATGTTAACATTGTTATGGGACTTAGACCATTTAGTTCAGCTTCAGAGATGTGGCTCCACCTGCGTAACGTTTACCAACAAAGCAATCTAGCACGAAAGTTTGAAGTGGAACGCAACATTGTTGAATATACACAAGGGGACAAGAATGTTTGTTCCTTTTATGCTATCTTGCAGCTGCTTTGGTCAGAACAAAATCAAATTTCTCGGAGAAATATGTCTACCGCAGGGCTCAAGGAAATGTTAGGAGAACGACAAAGGACAAGAATGGTACAGTTCTTGATGAAACTCCGGCTTGAATTCGAGTCGATTCGTGACAGTTTGTTGAACAGAGAAGTCACACCTGCTCTTGATGTTGTGTTGGCAGCTATGTTGCTTGAAGAGACCAGGCTTGGAACTCAGGCGACCATAGAGTCGATCCCATTATCCGTTGTTGCATTACTTGCACAAAAATCAACTATCAATACTTCATCAAGAAATGCTAAGAGAAGTGTCCAGTGCTATGAATGCAATGATTTTGGTCACATAGCAGCTAAGTGTCCTAAGTAGAAGAAATTTTGTGCTTACTGTAAGATTACTGGCCATTATATTTCGGACTGTCGTCGCCGTCCAAATCGTTCATGGTCTGCTCACCAAGCATACCAGATGGATGTCACTAAATCGACTGGTTCCTTCCCTTCTAGACATGATCTTGAAAGGCTGATTCAAGATTCTATAGCAGATGCCCTTCCCGGAGCCATCTCAAGTGCACTCTCGGCATCCTCAGGTACAAGTAATTCTATTAAATCTACTTGGCATCTAGATTCGGGTGCTTCCAATCATATGACCGGAGATCTGTCCCAATTTTCTTCATTGTATGATGATGTTTCTAAATATGTTATCCATACGGCAAACAGACATACATTGCCCGCTTCGGGTATTGGTTCTTTTGGAAATTTGTCTAACATACTTTATGTACCTAATTTGAAGGCTAATTTGGTTTCGGTAGGTCAGCTAGTTGATCAGAATTGTGTTGTAAAATTCTCACCTAATGATTGTGTTGTTCAAAATCTGAAAATCGAGATGACCATTGCTAAGGGTCGTAGAGTTGGCAAAATGTTTCTTCTAATGTTACTCGCTCGAATAANGCTTACTGTAAGATTACTGGCCATCATATTTCGGACTGTCGTCGTCGTCCAAATCATTCATGGTCTGCTCACCAAGCATACTAGATGGATGTCACTAAATTGGCTGGTTCCTTCCCTTCTAGACATGATCTTGAAATGCTGATTCAAGATTATATATGATGTTTCTAAATATGTTATCCATACGGCAAACAGACATACATTGCCCGCTTCGGGTATTGGTTCTTTTGGAAATTTGTCTAACATACTTTATGTACCTAATTTGAAGGCTAATTTGGTTTCGGTAGGTCAGCTAGTTGATCAGAATTGTGTTGTAAAATTTTCACCCAATGATTGTGTTGTTCAAAATCTGAAAATCGAGATGACCATTGCCAAGGGTCGTAGAGTTGGCAGAATGTTTCTTCTAATGTTACTCGCTCGAATAAGTTGCTTACTTTTTGGCATAATAGGATGGGTCATCCTCATTCCTCTCGACTTCAACACATGCTCAAATCATGTATTCCATCAACACATGACATTCATTCAAGTCTCCCTTTGACATGTTCTAATTGTGCCGGTTTGAAAAGTCACAAGCTCCATTTTCTATCCAGTTCATCTTCTTATGACGATCTGTTTGATTTGGTACATAGTGATCTTTGGGGTCCTTCTCCTACATTGTCAAGGATGGGATATAAGCACTTTATGTTATTTATTGATCATGTATCTATATACACATGGGTGATTTTTATTCGAAATAAATCTGAGGTTCCGACTCTTATTATGAATTTTTTTAAGTATCTGTATACACAGTTTCATAAAACTATAAAAATATTTCGTTCTGATTTTGGAGGAGAGTACACTAAGACTAATCTTGTTGAGTTTTTCAAAAAACAAAGGAATTATTTCTCAACGCACTTATCCTCATACTCCGAAACAAAATGGAGTCGTAGAAAGGAAGAATCGACATGTTTTGGAAACTACATTGGCTTTGTTGGGCACATCTAATATGCCTAAGAGTTTCTGACCTGAAGCAGTACATACTTCTGTATATTTGATTAGTAGACAAACTTCCCCAGTCATTGTTAATGAGATACCGTACTTCAAATTATTTCATAAAAAGCCTGATTATTCTCGCTTGCGAGTTTTTGGTTGTGTTTGTTTTGTCCATCTTCCAGCACATGAACTACAAAAGCTTTCAGCAAAGGCAACACAATGTATTTTTGTGGGCTACAGTGACACACAAAAGGGGTTCTATGTTATGATGCATCTCGTCACCAGCTTCGTGTATCTAGACATGTTATTTTTTTTTTAGGGTCAATTTTCTTACAAACACAATTTTAAACATGCTTCAGAATCTGTTTCCCTTTTGTATAAGTTTGGTGATAATGTGGTAGCTACTGATCCTCCGGAGCAGCCCATGAACTATGATCATGATGATCTCCTGTCGTCCTGTTCTTCGGTTATTGACTCTACATACGCATCCTCATATTTCGAAGAGGAATCGTCTCACCCAGTTACTCCCCCATGCCGATCTAGTCGGACAGATCGCTATGCTCCTGAACGACT
Organism: Solanum stenotomum; assembly: GCF_019186545.1. Classification (NCBI taxonomy): domain Eukaryota; kingdom Viridiplantae; phylum Streptophyta; class Magnoliopsida; order Solanales; family Solanaceae; genus Solanum; species Solanum stenotomum. Next base: position 9,693,697 of record NC_064283.1, on the reverse strand, counting down.
CGGTTACTCTCTAGGGAAATTTGGTAAGTCTTATTCTATGCATACCATACTACATTATGTTGATGTACCTACATCTTACTCTCAGGCTTCTACACAAATTTGTTGGAAAAAGGCAATGTCAGAAGAGCTTCATGCATTGAATGAAAATTCTACTTGGGAATTTGTTAATAAACCAATAGTTGGAGTTCTCATTGGAAGTAAGTGGGTGTATTCCATTAAACTTAAGGCAGATGGTACAATTGATCGCTACAAAGGTCGATTAGTTGCTCAAGGGTACAAACAAAAGTATGGGGTGGATTATGAGGAGAATTTTGCACCTGTTGCTAAGATGACAGCGGTACGGACATTATTAGTTGTGGTTTCAATGAAAGGTTGGACCTTACATCAGATGGCTATGAAAAACACATTTCTCCATGGCGATCTGGAAGAAGTGGTGTTTATGAAACCACCAATTGGGTGTGTTCTGCAAGACCAAATGCAGTTTGTCATCTTCGAAAATCTCTTTATGACTTAAAACAGGCTCCCCGAGCTTAGTTTGATAAATTTCTATCCACGATTCAAACTGCGGGCATCTCTCAGAGTTCTTCAGACCATTCTTTGTTTCTTCGTACTTCTCCAGTAGATATCACATTCTTTGTTTCTTCGTACTTCTCCAGTAGATATCACAATATTTCTCATCTATGTTGATGTTATCATTATCACAGGAAATGATTCAGAGAATATTACTAAGTTGAAAGAATTATTGCATACCTCATTTAAGATGAAGGACTTGGGACGACTGACATACTTTCTTAGACTTGAGGTTCTATACTTGCTTACTAGGATCATGCTTACACAACAAAAGTATGCTTGTGATCTTGTTGCAATGGTTGGTTTTATTGATGACAAGGTTGTGTACACTCCAATGGAGATTAATACGAAGTACAATGAAGTTGATGGAGAACCATTCAATGATCCAACATTGTATCGACAGTTGGTGGGATCATTAGTTTATCTCACTATGACAAGGCCAGACATCTCATATGCAGTACAAGTTCTAAGTCAGTTTGTGGTTAATCCTTACTATATACATCACACTGCATTACTTTATGTCATTCGATATGTTCGTGGTTCTATGAGTCAAGGTGTTCTTTTCCGTTCTAATTCTTCTATACATCTTGAAGAATATACTGATGTAGATTGGGTTGGTTGTCCTAATTCTTGTCGCTCTGTTACTGGTTGGTGCATGTTTCTTGGCACATCCTTGATATCTTGGAAATGTAAAAAATAGTCCCGTACATCTAAATCATCTACAGAGACTGAGTATCGTGCTATGTCGACAGCAAGTTCAGAAATTGTTTAGCTACGACGGCTATTAACTGAGCTCAGTATCGCTATTCAATCTCCTACAGTGCTACATGTTGATAACACTAGTGTAATTAAAATAGGCACAAACCCGGTGCAACACAAAAACACAAAGCATATAGAGGTAGACTGCCATTATATTCGAGAATTGGTTATCGATCGTCTCAACACTCTACAATGCATTCCTTCTCATGATCAACCTGCTGATTTGTTTACAAAGGCGATGACACGAGCGCGACATCAATATCTTATCTCCAAATTGATACTTTGTGATCACCGGTATCAATTTAAGGGGATGTTAGGAAAAGCTATAATTGTATAGTAATCAAAAAAGTTCTGTCCACTGAACTCATCAATCAACCTTGACTGATTTACAGAATATACATTTATAACCATATATACTCCTTTCTAGAATAGAACTCTAACCCTCCAATTGTATAGCTATAAATATTTGCTTTCTACTGTATCATGGATGAATAGAGAAAACTATTTTTCAGAATATCTTTTGTCTCTCTAGTAGACATCACAAATTTTATGGATTTATTAAAATATGACTTTACAACACGAGTTCAATCTTTCTTGAAATCTACTTATCCTGAAGGCCTGAACTCGAAGTTACGCCTATAAAAGTAACAGCTTTAAAGAATTACTAATTATACTAATATATAAATAAAAAGTCTAGAAAACAGGTGTTTGTCAACATTCATGCTTCTTAGACAATGACAATTTGATATTTTAATTTGTAATTTTTCTATTTTAATTTAAGATAATCTTCAGACCCAAAATATATTAGTAAAAATTTATATAAAAAGAATTATATTTTTACTTGTACTATTTACTAACTAAAAAATTTAGAGAGCCAAAAATTTTCAGTGAAATAGTTATAGTCTTACCTTTGCTATTTACTTACTAAATATTTTAAGGAGTGAAGATTTCCTTGCCTTTACTTTCATTTGTTTTTGGCGTGTAATGTGAAAAGATTTACTCATTTATGCCAAATTAATAAAGAACATATATTTTTATTACTAAATTACAATTAAGTAATTAGATTCTCACCTAATAAATAAATCACTTTCCAAAACTCTCACCCTTTTTTTTTTTTTTTTATAAATAGTCATTTCATTGTCCATTTTTATACTAGTAAAATATATNCCAAATGAATAAAAAACATATATTTTTATTATTAAATTATAATTAAGTAATTAGATTCTCACCTAATAAATAAATCACTTTCCAAAACTCTCACCTTTTTTTTTTTTTTTTTTATAAATAGTCATTTCATTGTCCATTTTTATACTAGTAAAATATATTGTCTTCTAATCTTTTTTTTTCCTTCATCCAGTTCTTCACTATATTCACTAGGAGAAATACTTTGTTTGTTTTTTTCTTACGATTTTTCTATAGATTTTTTATATGTTTTTCCATAAGAAAAAAATGAAATTTTTGAATGTTGACTGTTTTTGTCTTATGCTAATTCTTTTGCACTTTTTATATTTTAGTTTGCTTGGTCTTTTTATAAAATCTGCATTAGTTATGGGGATTGAACTAAAATTTGCAAGTTTTGTAATTATCTGCAGTTGGATGAGTAATTCTCCTCCTTCATGGGTTTGCTAAATATAAATTTCAATCGTAGAATTTAATTTAATTCAAAGTTTAGGATTAATAAAGCTTATGAGGGTTTTTGTTACTAAAAAACTAAAAAAAATGACAACTTTTATCTGGTCCTTTTCTCATGTGATGAATACAGAGTAGCTCTTCGGTTGTCTTTAGGCGATGACCAAATTGTGAAATTACTGTCAGGTTATCCTTTATCGAAAACTATGAAAATTATATAAGTTTGAGGTTTCTGTCACTTAGAAATTAATTCTTTAAAATTAAAGATATTCAAGCTAAAAGATGATTGGTTTTAGAAGCTGGAGGGGCCTTGTAAATTTTTTCCCCATAGACTTGTAGATTTGTCCTCTATGGTTAATGCAAAGTTTTCATTCAACATTACGTGTATCAATGACATCAAGGTTGAATGGTTAACACTAAACCTTGATGTATTTGATACATGTATTGTTGAAAGAAAGCTTAGTATTAACTATAGAGGATACATCTACAAGTCTATGTTTGAGATCATAACAGTCTCAAGATATTGAAAAGTTTGGGCAAAAAATTTTAAGGAGGCATCTCCAGCTTCTGAAAATCAATAATCTTTCAGCTTTAGTGTCTTTAATTTTAAAGAAAAACATTAATTTTCAAGTGACGGAAACACTCAAACTTTATTTTTTCATAATTTCCAATGAAGGACAACAATAATTTCACATCTTTCATCCACGAATTAAAGAATCATATTCATACATGCATAAAAAGCTTTGATTTTTATTCAAATGTTAAATTTGACAGACAAATTACTCTTATTTCAGGATGGACTTTAATTTTCATCCCTCAAATCGATGTTTTTTAATTTTTGCACTTGCCTTTCATTTAATGAAAATGTGTAGGCCTAAGTACCTCTAACTATGGCCTAATTTCGCAAGATAGGCTTTAATTGTGTAGTATCTCATTTACAAGGCAAAATTTTAGAAAATCTTTGTCTTGTCCAATAAAGTAGCTCTATTGCAACAAAACAGAACAGTAGCTCTATTGCAACAAAAGCAAAACAGAAACAAATTCTCGAAACCCCTTATTGCTGTCTCAGCCATCTAAATTTTGCCTCAAGAACAGATATTTCAGGCGAATCAAACAAACAGATCTAATTCTTATATGACAAATATAATGATTCATCAGAACTGAAAGCCTCAAGCATAACTGCTAAAAATTATCTGATGTAAACAAAAAATGTAGACCTTCTCCTTTCAAGAAAAAAGCCAAAATGAGAACCATTACACATTCATAGACTTCGATGCTATATCATACAGCTAAATATCATTAAAAGAATCTGGATTACTGCTCATCTTATCAGGTCGAGGAAAACAAGAGTTGCAAGAAATGTTAATATATATGTACAACATCTAAAATGCAACATACAAATGCTTCATGAGAAACTAAGACATCATAACATTTGGTATACCATAAGATAAGTAATTAGTTGCATAGAAAAGTTACAGTTTCATGATTGCATGAGTATTCACCAAAAACTCAATATAAGGTGACATCTCGTGTATCCTAAGATAGAAAACTACTTGCAGTCTAATCATCACAAGTTCACTACTAGTAGATGATCACACAATTCGTGGAGGATCTTGGGCAACATAACAATTTCTCAGCCAATTGAGATAAAAATGTGGACACACAGTTGGTTGAACATATCTTGCACATTATTCCCTTTGATATCACGAACTTCTTACATTGTTTAACAGAAATTCTGAAAGTTTCAAAAGCTTGTGAAAGCCCTGTTTGAAATGATCCTTAAAGCACACTCCGGGAGAGTTGATAATCTTAACATTCTTGAGGTTTGGAAACCCATACCTTAAAATCCAATTTTGCACGTCAATATCATCTCAAAGTGGCAGTGGGACTCTAACAGCTGGATAAAGAGAATATAATCAGGACTAAATTCAGGATATTGCACAAAAGTGGGGGAAATTGATTTCAAAACCAACAAAATCTTAATGGTACTTTTTAAACAGATTATGAATATTGTTCCTATCTTAAATCATGGTGTACATAACCCAACCCTTTTCGTTTCAGAGTTCATTTGCCTCAAAGAAAGTAACAACACCAACCAATTAACGTTAAACTTTGCAGTGACGAAAGAAAAATTCTCAGGAGGAGTGGTTAAACTTCATAAAATGAATGGTTTTAAAAGAAGAGAGAAAGTTACAGATTTTGGTGATATATCTATGTCGAACGTCTCTACATGACTTGATACTTCCAGACAACCAGTTAGTCCAAACAAATTAAACCTCTTCACATGCAACTCCAGCGTCAGATATTTGCATTTCACTTCTGGAAGCAAAGTCCCTTGGAACTGCAACATACACAGAACTTGTTGCAATAATCCTAATGAAACTAGTAATATAAAGAATGGAGAAAGCAATCATAAGGTAACTCTGTTTTCAGATTAATAAAAACAAACCTCTGTGAACCAAGTTCCAATTGTTAACTCCTTTGCATTACAAAAAATTACAAGGGAATCGTGGACGAGGGACAAAAAGAATTGATGATAGAGACGACAACTGTCTTCCGCAGGATTATAATCAGACTGGATGTTTCTGATACACACATTGTTGAAAGTAAGCTTAGCAGTAACCACAGAGGACACATCTTCAAGTATACACTTGAGATCATAAAGATCTCCTGAAATTTCCAAATGCTGAAGGTACGGGGCAAAAATTTCCATGGTACGTCCAATTCCATCAGTAATCTTCCAATGACCATTCAGATTCAGTGTCTTTAACTTTGGAGAAGTAATTTCCAAGAAACAAGGACCCCTAAGCACAACTAATTAAATCATATAATTCCATAGATTCCAATGCAGGACAGCCCGACATTAATTTCTCAATTTTGTAATCATCTATATAGAAATCCTCCAACTTTTTGCTCTTTAAAGACTTCCACGCTATGACCACGTCATCAAAGTTAAAAAAAGGATCCAAAACTAATGATATTGTTATCAACGACGAACATTCCAAGAAAGATTGAGGCAATGTGCATTCGTCCCTCATTAAATCAGTGGTCAAGAGTACAACATTTTTCACTTTTCTTTTAACAGCAAAATTAAGCCATTGGCTGATTGGCGAGCGGTGATCAGCGTCCTGATAACTGTAGTCGAATTCGAAATTTTTTATGTTGGGAGAAATGGAACGAGATAATATATAGTTAACAAAACGTTTGAAATTTTCTCCATAATATCTAGTAGTAAAACTGAAGTTATGAATTGAAGTCCAGAGATAACGCCACCTTTTCGAGAGAATACATGTTGTGAATGCATCCTTTGTTGGTAAAAAAGAGAGAATTTGAATGAGGAGTTCATCTGGCAAATCACTGAGACGATCGTCTAGGGTTCTCCAAGGCCGCACATTGGATCCAAACAAAAAAGGATTTGGAATCGTTTCTTCAAAGAAACAATCATAATATTAAAAAAATTCTAGTTATCTAACAGTGGATCTATTAAAGTGGGACTCTACAAAACGGATCCAATCTCTTTTGAATTACTTACCGTGAACCTAAACACACGCTTATAAAAGTAATAGTTTTGAAGAATATAAAGAGATAAAACTTGAAGAATAACATGAATGGTTGTTACCCATTGTATTGTATCATAGTTCAAATACCATGTTTGTCTTGATTGTTACATAAATTGTATTGTACCGTATGGTATTGTTCAAATCTATCCTTGGGTAACAACTTAGATAACAATGGAAGGTCTCATTTTATGTAACATTAATTTGGTGTGATCGTTATTCTCATTTTATATTTACCTATATTATTTAATTATCCTATTTCATCCTTTATAGTATATATAATTTCATAGTAGTTCTACTCATACTTCACCTTTTTTTGAAGATTTATCATTTAAATTATTGAAGTGTGATATTATGTAATGACAAGAACAATCCAATATACAATACAATACATTATAAACAATACGTAAAAATTGTAGATCTAATAAAGGAATACAAACTATAGCAATTGGTATGTCATTAGGGTAACATAACAAGAACAAAAAGTTATTAATTACATTGACAAGTTAAAATATAAGAGGTAAACTAAACACAAATCTACTTGCAATCTAATCATAGAAAGTTTACTTTTGCAAAACGAAGTACATAATTGGAATTTAATCATAGAAAACTCACTTCTGCAAAACTAATTACATAATTGGCAGAGGATGTTGAGCAATCTATCAATTTCTTAGCCAGTTCAAATAAATATTTGGATGCACAATAGCTCGGCCACAGCCCGCACTGTTCTCTTTGATATGATAACATTTGCATTCTTTAACAGAAATTCTGAAAGTTTAAAAAGCTTGTCCAAAACCTGATGATTCTTCTCTGATATTAATTCTATCTTTATTCATTTTGTGTAATGCAAAGAACATAACGTAAAATAAGTTATAAAGAGATTAATATTTTCGTTTCAAAACAAAAAAAAAAAGTTTTTGTAGAATGTGATGTAGTGGCCTTTAATGCCATTAACATTCATAATGCTTTATCAAAATTAACTCTTGACTTTTCAATAATTCCTATTGAAATATCCTATATAAAGAGAGAAAAAAATTCCTCTTTTTTTCTTAGCTTATTCTTAGAATATTTTTTGGGTAATTGCTGGCCTGTATTTCGTCCTGATGCTTAGCATTTGGTGCGTGGGTAATTTTTGACCCGCCACACACCCTGTGTTTAGTATTTGGTGTGTGGGCAATTTTTGGGCAATTTTTATTTTTATTTTTTGGGGGCCCAACATTAGGTGAGATGTATCATGCTCTGATACCATGTTAAATTAAGTTTTTGGCCTAAATTACACTCCAAAAGCTAGCTCAAAAGAATAAGGATTGTTCAAGCCTTATAAAGAGTCCATCCCTTTCATTAACCACCAATGAGAGACTTTTTGCTTTAACAAAGCTTTTGTTTATTGTACATATACACATTCAGATTTCCTTGCAACTCTGTTTTTCCTTGACTTTACCAAGATGAGCACATCTGCAAGCCACATTTTAATTGTATCTTTTGCTATTGCTTTGTCATACAGTACGAAGGTCTATGATTCTGAAAAGTTGTTGGGGAAAAACAGCTCTCTCGATAAATGTAGCATCCAGTTTTCCTGCGATTCAAAATTGCGCGTCCACATGAGTTTCAAGAAGCAGTAATAACTAGAATATTGAATCTTCATACTTGAAAAAAACAGTAATTAATGGAAAAAAGAGAAGCATCACGCTATCTTGTGCACAACTTAACTAATTCATTCGAACAGTTTGTTTGGCCTAGAAACACAAGTTGTCGAGGTTATCCTCTCACTGAGATTAAAGCACATTAGCTCCATTGGTAACAATTTGTTTCTACTTTTCTATATAGTTGAAAGTATACTTGTCGAGTGTGGGAACTCCATTATGCCTGTAAGGGATAAATTTTTCGTTTTATTTCTTCAATTAGGTACTCTTTTCAAAAGTTTAAACTAAGATTTGCGTAGACTCTAGTCACTCTACTATACTTTGCAGCAGTAGCAGTTGTAATGACAATAAACCAAAGAATTCTAATCAATGAAACACGTGGAGTGAGGGAAACTTTGAAACTGTATCCTTTTATGCCAGACTAGCTAGTGTTATGAAAATTTAATTCACTTTGGGGTCGTTTGGCAAAGCGCATTAGAAAAAAAATGATGCATGCATTAACTTTATGTATTGTTAATATCTTGTTTGGGACATTTTTTAAAATTATGTATGACCTCTATTTGATATTAAGGTGTGTATAAAGAATACATGATAATATATGGTAGTAGTAAACAAAGGATTTTAATGCCTATGTTATTAGAATGACTAAAGACATAATTGTCCCTCAAAACTTTTTCCACCATATTTGTGAATGGTATTTTGTAAACAAATATTTTTTTTATTTTTAATACACCAAATCAAATACTACATAAAAAATAATCTCAACACAATAAATACAAACATAACTAATATCAGCATTACTAATATGCCCAAAACATTCTTTAACTAAAATTCAAAAATGTCTGCACTATGTCTTTGCCATATGGATAATTTCTTGACTTTATGTGATAAGAGCTAGCTGTCTATACAGCATCCAACTGTTGTAATGAAATAACCTTAATTGGATAGGGTCATTCTTCAGTTTATGTGGTCAATATTAATGTTTAAGGTGTTCACTGAATTGTTGACTTGGTCATAGGAGGCGGGGGCGGAGCTATAGCATCAAAACATTACGTGGTATATATATACATCAAATTCTGCATTTAAAGAATATATATTTAAAGTTTGACACTCTTAAAAAAAGTTATATTTTTGATGTAATGGTGATGAATATCCATTCGAATCAGAACATTTTGAATTTGAACCTGACTCCGCTACTAGGCCATTTTTTAAAATTCTTCCGTGGATTAGGATATCGGTGATTTTTAGTACATGAGTACTAAATAATGACATGAACAAATAAATTATCTAAGTAATATATATCGTTAGGCTAAATATTTATATAATATATTTCATTTTCTAAGTAAACAAATTCCATATCTTTCCGATAATCTAATAGTTTACAAAATTATTTGCACTAACAATATATAAAACATAAGCTCAAAAATAAGATATACAAGACTACCAACTTTTGAGTACTACAAAAGAATATTTTTCCTTTTGAATAATATTAAATAAAATTAAGAAAAATGTACCAATTTTTTTTTTATGATAACTAATTAGAACATCCACTAGTTAAACCAGAGAGTAACATCAGAGCAAGTTCTTCTTCAAACATAGTAAACCTCAGTCCTTCATCTTTAACTTTCCGGTGAACATCCACCATATTTTCCGGTATAATCACGCTCCGGCAAAGCGGACACGTGGCTTGTCCCTTCCCGTGCATCAACCACTTATCTAAGCAATTCTCATGGAAAATATGACTGCAGCTTACAATTTTCCTCCCTTTATCTCCGTGCTCGAAATCTGATAAACAAATTGAGCAATCAAGCGATTCAGTAGCGACAAATCCAAGTAATTTCCGCTTTTTGTAGACGAATTTAGTGCTCTTTTCGTTTATAATTTTCCTGCAATTGTGTTTTTCTCGTTTTTGTAGGAATACACTGATCGAAACAAAAAACACAAGGATTAGGAACTTTAATGCTTGAGGAAGCCATGAAAAGAAGAAAATATTGATACGTTGATTGAAATATGAGAAGAATTTAGTGAATGCAGACATTTTTTACTTTTATTTTTTGAATTTGCTTGAAAGAAGAGAAAACAGAGCTCTATTAATAGTTTATAGTTGTGAAACTGTATAATGGCGTCTAATGGTTTTAGAAAACACATTTTAATAATGTATCAAATTAATAATTAGTGAGTACTATGAAAGAGAGTATTAGTACATTTTTTAATTTATACGGACCGAAACTCCAATGAAGTTTCCTTTTTCGAAACACGTTTATTTATTTTTCAAATTATTTAATATCATTGTTTGAAATTTTAACATGTCGATAACTTAGTAGTTGTATGGAATACCCAAAGAGGTATGGAAAAAATAAGATTAAAACACGTGAAAGGAATTTAAGTATTAATTTTCTTATATAAGGACTAAAATTACTTGTTTCGATTGTTATCTTTACTAAAAATAGACGATCTATAATAGTTATCATTTTAAAAAATTAAGATATAATTGAATGCATATTTTTTTCATTTTATCCTTGATATTAATTATTTTTGGAAGTAACAAATATTGACTAATTAGCATAGAAGATATATACTGTAATTATATCCTTTTTCATTGTTATTGCATGAAATTAGGAGCAATGGTGGCGATCAAATCCAAAGGAAAAACTTGATAGAGTTGGTAATTAATTAAAGGAAAACTTGATAGAGTTGGTAATTAATTAAAGGAAAACTTGATAGAGTTGGTAATTAATTAAATTACGGATGGTGGTACATTTTTTTAATATAAATTTTTAGGGTCTTTAAACAACTACTAGAACTTTGCATACTAAAATTCTTATTCCCAATTTTTTTTATAGGGAAGTCTAGAATTTATTACTACTACTTAAAAGGAAAAAAACACGTGCATTTAAAAACTTTATATTATTATATCTTTTGCAACTTATATAAATATAATTAAGATAAGTGGTAAAATTTGTCATACAAAGAATCTAATTAGTTTATCAGAATTCTAAACATTACCGTGCAGCCTACTGTTTTTTATTTTAATTTGTGATTAGCAACACAATTTAACAAAAACTTTTTCCCCAATATGTAAAAAATTCATAAACAGCCCATAACTCAGCATGCATCACCTACATTAAAGGGTAAAATTACAACAAGTAATTTTTTGTAAATAAAAAATATGTCATTATCATAAAATTATATTATTATTTCTATAGATGAAGTTCAAGATAATTATTATTATTACTGTATTTATGAATCGACAATTCATTTCTCGTTAAAATTATTTCTTTCAAGAATATGATTGAAATGGTCCTCAAATTTTAAAAAGAAATACCCTACATATATATGAGGAAAAAGACACGTGTCATCATCAATAACAAGTCCAAAATTTTAACAACCTATATGAATGGCTCAGTGTTAGAAACTTTAATAAATCGAAAATAAATCGTGTCATTTGACCTTCCTTATATATATATACAAATTTGAAGAAAATGCTGACAATCTTCTTCAGAATAATACAACACGTACGTTCACTAATATAATAGAGAAAGGGAGGGGAGCCTCACAATAAACTTTGATGAATTGAATAAAATAATTATGATATAAAGTTTCATAGTATTATTTAATTTGTCTTTTAAATCATACTTAACCAATTCTAATATAAACTATAATCCACCAGTTGTTGTATTATTTTGAACAAAACTTAGGAAAAGAAGTTGTATTCACCATATTATATACTTATTCACACTACTAATTAATTATGATCTAATATGACATGGAATTATTGTACGTATGAATTAATTAATACATGAATCACATATCAAAACACAAAAGTATTGAAGAGTCGTAGGTAAACACTTTATATTATAATATTATATTGATATAAAATCATGTATGGCACCTAATTAAATTTAAACTGAAGTTTTATTTATCATTATAAAAACATTATGGCACCTTGTTAAATTAAATTCAAATTTTATGTATTAATAGTTGTAAAATTATATCACTTTTATATAGTTATAAGTAAATCTCTTAAAAAGTATTCATTAGTACCGTACACAGTAAAGGTGATAACCTATATGTTATCATAAACTAAAATTTATTGATGTTATAAAAATATGTTTTATGTTATTGATGTGTATACTTATAATAATATCCTTAATTGAAACATGTTATAAAGAAGCCGCATCCGTAATTTTATACAATTAATTTTCTCGTAAGCTTCCTATGAATTCTTTTTAACCTATTTGTTAGTAATTAATTAGGACCAAGAGTTGGTACGGCGCAATAATGGATAACAGTTACATATTAGTCCAAAATGTCGAGTAGAGCTTGTTAGCCACTCTTGACTTTTCGGGTAGTTGGTACAAACATTGATAATGCAGGGATTAGTAACACGTAGATTAGCAATACAGAGATAAGTAATACATGGATTAATAATACTGAGATTATTTTTCATCAAATGTTTGGTTCATTGCTTCCCACTTAATCTTGTGTTTGATTTAAAACTCTATAGGAAAAAAAATATTTCCTGTTATACCATTGTGTTATTATGAGATTGTTTATTTCATGTAATTGGGTCAATATAGATAACCATCGGACAATTTTTTTTTTTTTTAGAATTTTCTATTTCATTTAACTAGTTAAGTTATATATATATATATATATATATATATATATATAAGTTAAAATAAATTGTTATAAATTTTGAGGTGTTATGTCCCACTAAGGAGATTCTTGATGGCACATGTATTTCTAACTTTTTGTTGGTTAAATATTTCTTAAACTTAACATAGCTTTAAGGCTACTTAAATTGTTCAGTACCTAAAGCTTATTAAAAAAACAAATAGTTCAAGTGGTTAATCGACGAACTACATTGAATTAAATAAATTCAAAAAAAAGTGAAGAAAAAAATATTAGTGAAATAATCAAATTACACTAAACGGATATGGAGAATTAAAAAGAATATTTATAACCATTCCAATATAAATAAAAAGGAAATCAAATAACAAAAGAAGTTTAGGAAAAGGAATAGGGGGATAGTTTAGTAATTTAGGAGCCTTATCCAAGGATTATTAAACCTTGGATTAATTTTCCCACCATTTTCTAGGGATAAAATAAGACCACGTATGATGTATAAGTAATTCATGGATTAAATTAAATAAAGTAACCAAACAATGTATTAGATGGATTAAAATTTACTCTATGGACTTTTCTAATTAATACCGCTTATTCATGTTTTCGTTCATTTTTACTTGTCATATTTTATTTTACGAGAATCAGTTTGATTAATCTTTAAACTTAATTATTAAATTAAGTTAAATTAATATTTTAAATGTAAATGTTCATAAAAATAGTGTATGCCTTGATTCTTCACTTATATTAATATGATAATAAAAATGTGTTTTAAAATATTAATCAAAATTTATATAGTTTGATTAATTTCATAAAGAAACAGAACAAATAAAAATAAATGAAGAGAGTATTACTTTTATTCTAAATATTGGAATTTTTTTCTCCAAAGTACTATTATACCACTATAAGGCCATCTTCACCCCATCTCTATTTTATTCTCCGTTCTTTATATTTTGAGAGTAAAATAGAGAATGCCCTCTCCAACCTCTCTCCAACTAACGATATATGCTATGACAATTGTTTGTTGTGTTACTTTTCAAAGTATCCTTGTTGCCACATATATTAGAAGTTATAAAAGAAAAGAAAATATTTAGATTATGAAATAAGAGAATAAAAATGAAATGAAAATAATAATATAATATTGAAGAGAGAGAAAAATATTCTTTTTTAGAGAGTAAAATAGAGAATTGAGTTGGATCTGATTGTCTAGAAGAAAAAAGAGAACTCTATATTTAGAAAGTGAAATAGAGAGTAGGGTTGGAGATGTCAATATATGCTATGACAATTGTTTGTCGGTATATAGTGTGTTACTTTTCAAAGTGTCCTTATTGCCACATATATTAGAAGTTATAAAAGAAAAGAATAGATTTATATTATGAAATTAGGGAATAAAAATGAAATGGAAATAATATAATATAATATTGAAGCGAGTGAAGAAGATTTCTTTTTAGAAAGTAAAATAGAAAATTGGATTGGATTTGATTATTTTGAAAAAATAAAAAATTCTATATTTAAAGTGTAAAATAGAGGATAGGGTTGGAGATGGCATACTAACAATATATGCTATGACAATTGTGTGTCGGTATATAGTGTGTTACTTTTCAAAGTATCCTTGTTGCCACATATATTAGAAGTTATTATGAAGTATTAATAAAATTGGAAATATCAAGGAAATAAAAGATGTATTCAAAGAAAATTATTGAGGAGAGAGAAAGATTTAAAATTGTTATATATGTAAAAAAGAAAAGTAAAAAATTTGGATAGACTTGGAGCGTGTTTCAAATTGTTGTGAGGCCAAAAGTGTTTTTTTTCATGAAAAAAAAATATTTCTTTTTGAAAAACTAAGTGTTTGGCAATATTTTAAAAGTGTTTTTAAATGTAAGTAGAAGCAATTTTTCTGCTATTGCGAAAAAGCTAAAATCAGCTAAAAATTTCAGCGTTTTAACAAAAGTAGAAACAAAAAATTATTTTTTTAAAGACTAAAATATCCCTTCCATATATACATATTCATCAATATATCTCTTAATAATTACTTAGCATATCTTATAAGTTTGGTTAGGGGTGTGCAAAAACCGAACCGAAAAAAGTGTTATTGACTTATCGCTATTGGATTATTGGGTTAACGGTTTCTTAACGGTTTTATTAAAAAAAATTATCGAGTTATTGGTTCGGTATTGATTTTCAATATTGGGTTATTGGGTAAATCGATAGCCCATTAAGAGATAATACTATAGTAATTTAATACTTTTACATATACATACATATTAATAAATATTAATCTCAATATCTTAATAGTTATGTCTTTGTCATTTAGCCATCAATTCATACTTCGCTGTGACTTTGAGTTCATAACTTTATATTATACAAATCGTCAAAACCTAAAGTAAGAATCATATTCCTCTTTATTTCTCTTTGTGTTACACATGTATAGTTCTTTTCATGTTTGCTAATATTATTTCTATGAGTTTTTGTAAAGTTACATTATTGTCTTGTTGTGTCAAATTTATTAGAGAAGTCATATATTTATTTTATAAGCATATTCTTATTGGGTAAATCGAAAACCGAACCGTTAAGGACCAAAATCGATAAATCGAAAACTGATAAAAAATTATCTTATTGGTTCGTTATTGATTTAGCGTATTTAAAAAGCAAAAACCGATAAACCGAACCGATAATTCATAAAACCGAACCGATCGATGCACACCCCTAAGTTTGGTTAAGTTTCATTCAAGTTTTTTTTTCTTTTTATATCATAATTTATAGGATTATTTTATATTTCATAATTTATATTTTATATACTATTTTACGTTTTATTTACATCATTAGAAATAAAGGTAACAACAATATTTTTGTAGGATTAAAAATATGAAGGACTTTATTTATTTTTGTGGTGAATTTTTCGTATTGTAATGATTTACTTTTTGGGATGAATTTTAAATTTATTTTGCTTGATATTTTTAATTATATTTAAATCATCAAATTCATGTTATATTAATATTTATTTAATCTATTTATAATGTTGATTGAAAGTTGAATATATGCATTTTAATTTAATTAAAAAATTGTAATAGATATTTAAAATAGCTTTTCTCTATAGCATAATCTTAATATTAGATATACATTGATACTTACCTTTTTTCGTAATTTGACTCTCAAAAACACTTTTTAAAAATGCTTAGCGAAACATCATTTGCTTATCAAAAGCACTTTTCAAATGAATTAGTCAAATTATTTTTTTTTCTCAAAAGCACCTTTCTAAAAAGTCATTTTAAAAAAGTGCTTGTAAAAATAAATAGTTTTTAACAGTAATGTCAAACAAGTTGTTAATATGGATTAGTGGAAGTACTATTTATATATATATATGTATGTATGTATGTATGTGTCATATCTTAATGATTCATTTAATACTGATTAGAAGGAGTATAATTTATATGCTTCCTCAAGTTCGTGAATTGTCGAGATTTTTTTTATAGTTTAAAATAAGTAATTATTCAAAGTTCAAGAATTTTTTTATATATTTATCCTTCAAAGGTTCTTAACTATATTACATTTTTCTGAAGAAATAATTTGAAATAATAAAAAAATAATATTAAAAATAACATCTAATGTAATCCTTGCATATTTTTCTTATACATGTGTTACATTCTAATAATTTACATAATATGAACTAGCTAGAGGGAGTAAGAATAAAGAGCAGATGATGCTTTGAAAGATATTTATGAAATGTCTGTTTGATTACAAGTTTATTTAATTACAAATTTATTCAATTATAAGTTTATGCGATTACAAACTTACAAGACATTGTTTTTGACAAAAGTGTCATATCGTGGAAATAAAATTTGGTTGCTGGCAAGTGGCAACATGCACATGATTCTGATAGAGACCTATAGTAGTACAATGTATAGTGCATAGTGTTAGATTCTTCATTATGGACTTTTTTTTTTTGGCTTTTCTAGCACTCCTAGTGTATATGCATACACTCACAATAATTTAATGTTTTATTGCTTTTAATTTGCCACTAGCTAGCTAGATAGGTCCGATATTATAATAAAAGAAATATTAATTAATTTAATAGAAGGAAATTAGCAGTGTCGCTTTAAAAATATTTGGCAACGAGTTAATGTCATTGCATTCAAACTCATTAAAGTCTTTAACGGCATTTATAAAAAAAATATTGATTATAGTGTTATATTATATTTGCTATATTCGAATAAAATATTATTTCAAAATAAGTGTTTGCTTTTTAATTCAAAACAAAAATAGTTATCATTTTCAACTATATATAAAAAGAAAGATTATTACTTTTTGATAGTGCTCATTTTCTTTTTGTTAAGTCCCGGCAACGGAATATCTTTTAAAAAAATAGTGTTCATTTTCATAAATATTTGATAAATAGAAATAATTTAGTAAATTAAACTTTATGTTTCGTAATGGGTGGAAAATGAGTTAACGCGACACTTATTTTGGGGTGAAAAAACTAAGGAGTATTAGGTATATACTCCCTTCGTCCACTTTTATTTATTCTCTATACTAAAAACCTATGTTTATTTTTACTTGTCCAGGTTAGAACTATAATTATTTCACAATTCATATCCTAGAATGTTGATTTTATTATATTTAAAGAATAATATAATAAAATTATTATTTTATTTTATCACACCTTAATGTGTGTCATGTTAATGTTAGTCAAGTAAAAATGAATAAATAAGTAAAAGTAACCGGATAAAATTCTAAATTTTGATTATATAATTTGATTGGGGGTATGTGAGGAAAAGTTACAACTATTAATTAAATGTTTTGTTTCTTTCAATTTGTCACTAGCTAAGTCCGATGCTAATCAATTTGGTTGACTATTTTATTCTAAATAAAAAGTATGGTTTACTTTTCTTCCTTTCTTTATAACGATCGATTTTGTTTGGAATATTAAAATTTATGTGAATAATATTAATAAATAACAAAAATGGTCAAAAATTTGGTCATGAGAGTTTTTCATTTTTTTCTTACTTTATTTTAAAATTTTGTGTTTGGCCATAAAAAATTGAAATTTGGAAAAACTCAAAATCTTGTTTTCACTCTTTGAATTTTTTTATTTTCAAACTTATCCTAAATTTTTAATTCTTATAAAATAACCTCGTTTGAATTATATTTTTCATGTTTAAATCATGTTTTGTGGTTTTTTTAAAAGTACATTAAATTTCTAAATATTTTTATTAATACTAAATGTAATTAGTTAGTTAGTTAGTATGACTGTTAGTGGAGTTGGTGAGCTGTCATTGAGTGGTCCTAGTCGAGTCTGTTAGGAACTAACTAATTGACAGCTATATATAGTCGACTGGTATGCATTGTATGGCAGACTGTAAGCATCAATAAAATGTATTCTCTTTTCTTCTTCTCAATACTCTGTATGTGTATCATCTGGGTAGCATAATTCCGCGATATATGTGTTGAATTGAGCATAATTTCACAAGGTATCAGAGTGTCGATTGTCGTTTTTGTTATAATTTTACTGTGAATTTTGATTATTTTCGAGAATCGCCATGGCAGTTTCTGGGGAAACTGGATCTGCAGAATCACCGGTCGTTGTGGTGGATCATCATCATCATCCGTTGTTTCTTCAAGCTTCGGATACACCAGGCGCAGTTACAATCCCAATCAAACTTATAGGACGGAAGAATTACACGCTGTGGAGTCGATCGATGAAGCTTGCACTTCAAGGAAAAGGCAAGCTTGGGTTCATCGATGGAACATGTGCAAAGCACCAATATAGGGGAGAATTGGCTGAATTATGGGATAAGTGTAATGCAATTGTGCTTTAATAGATTGGTTGTACAATAGTAGCTGAGTTAATGCCAACCATCATGTATGCATCACATGATAAAAAAGTTTGGATTGAGTTCAAGGAGCGTTTTGATCGATATTTGTCACGCACCGAGCCTACACCCTGGGCGAGACTGGCATTCGAGAACCATTGCTAGCCCCAAGCGAACCCTTGGCCTGACTTACTTACTCAGCGGAAGACTTAAACATAAGAGATATAGCTCATGCAATAACTTAAAAGATACTCCTTCCTGGATCTAGCAAAGCATAAACAGTAAGGTCAAAGACTTGGATCATACCGGTGACAATATCTGGCGAATCCTCTTGCTCTTGGCGACTATTAATAACACATAAGCGGTTTGTTCCTTCGCGAATTCCGGAAGTAGTCCCTCTAGGTACAGCTCTGTCTGGTGGAGCAACTGAAGAAGAATGGGCTCTGTTGCCTCCATTAGCTTTACCTTGCCTGTGTTCTCAAGACAATCCCTCATAAAGTGACCGTTCTGACCATACTTGAAACAACCAGTAGATCCCTCATGACAAATACCTGGGTGGTTCCTACCACACTTAGCGCAAACATGAGGCTTACTACCCCTTTGCGCCATACTACCCTGAGAGTAGGCAGGCTTAGCTCTGAACTCGTCCCCTGATGTCTTAGCCCTCTTATTTTTAAACTCTTCTCTATCTTTCAGCTTATCTTCCTTAACTTGTTGTACATGAATCATAAGCCTTGCTAGGTCCATATCCCCTACCAGTATAACCGTCTTGCCTACCTTGCTTGACTGATGAGACAACCCAGCAACAAATAAACTCATCATGCTTCTTATGTCAGCAACCACCTCCGGAGAATAGTGGGAAAGTTGTGCGAACTTCATATTGTACTCATGAACACTCATAGACTGAGGATTAAGGGTGAGAAACTCTGTTATCTTTGCTTCTCGCAACTTACGGGGAAAGAAACGTCCCATGAGAGCACTCTCAAACATAGCCCAACTCACTATTGGCGCATCTTCAGCCCGATTCTTTTTTTATTGGTCGAACTAGATTCTTGCGACACCCTTCATTTGGTATGCAACTAGTTCCACCCTCTCCTCATTAGCAACACGTATCACATCAAATAACATTTTCAACTCTTCAATGAAATTCTCCGGATCCTCAGTGACACTTGAACCTGTGAAGCTTGGTGGGTTCATCCTCAAAAGCTCACGGATCCTTGAAGTATCAGTCACTTCCTATCGATTATCTCTCTGTCAAACTTGATAGGTCGCAACTTGACTTAACATCCGAATAGCTGCACAAAATTCAGCATGGGTGACCTCTCCTTGGGGTTGCACTTCTAGTGCATTAAGTACCTCTTGTTCCTCAATATTTCTCCTGACAGGACGACCTCTGACTGCTCTTCATGGAGGCATGATTATCTGAAACACGCACAAGCACGAATTAGAAGGAAACTTTTTTAGAGATAAACTCTAACGCACGAAATGAGTGTGAAAGAAGTGAGAAATTTTCCTAAATGTTGCAGCCTCCTAATTATAGATGTGGCACACTTCACACCGAAAAATAGGACTCTACAGATACGACTTCATAGAATACCTAGCACTCTTGAACTCTAGGCTTTGATACCAAGTTTGTCACACCCTGAGCCTACACCCTGGGCGAGAATGGCATTCGAGAATCATTGCTGGCCCCAAGTAAACCCTTGGCCTGGTTTACTTACTCAGCGAAAGACTTAAACATAACAGATATAACTCATGCAATAACTTAAAAGATAATAACTTAGCCAAAAATGGCAACTCAAGTCTTTAACGTATACAACTGAAATGAAGCCTCTAAAACAAACAGGGATGTCGGGACAGGACACTCGATCATCCTAACAACTGAAAAAC
This sequence comes from Solanum stenotomum, assembly GCF_019186545.1. Lineage (NCBI taxonomy): Eukaryota > Viridiplantae > Streptophyta > Magnoliopsida > Solanales > Solanaceae > Solanum > Solanum stenotomum. Next base: position 9,673,213 of record NC_064283.1, on the reverse strand, counting down.
TAGAAAACAAATGATAAAAAAGTCCTCCAAAATGCTAGGAGGTTCACCAACTGACTTGGAGTGCTGGACCTGATCAACGAGGTGCTAGATGTTGATCCTGGTTACCTGTGTCTACATCATAAGATGATGCAGGCCAACTGGCATCAGTACATTGAATGTACGAGTATGCGAGTTGGAATGCTAAATACAACATAGGCTTAAAAAGATTCTGAAAGAAACACTTACCTTGGCTCTTCTAACTCATGAATACTTAACTGAACCCATTTCATTATAAGACAATTTAAAACAAGTGCAATATAAAAAAAAGAAAAACTGTTTAAAACATGATGTCGACTTATAATCATAATATCATAAAAAACATACCATGTTCCCTCTCAAAGTCTACTTGTGCAATGCATGAATGAAGTCTCATACCCTCATTCATACTAAGCAGAACCCCTTGAGGAACCATGCAATTACTGGTGTGGAAGTTTGTCTAACCAACAACCACCACTATGAGCCTAAGTGGTGATACAACGTTTTTACCATCACGCTGCCAGACTGTCCTATACTTTGTCGTCATAGAGAACTACTTACCTTATGTGATCATCTAAATAGTATGACCCACTAATACCCATGATGACTACATAGTTTATGGAGACTTGAGTTAATATGAACTCGCATCCCCATATCGGTGCTCAATACTACTTCCAAAAAATATACTTAGCTCATATGTTTTAAAAACAAACTTATTTCTTTGGTTTGAGATAATTACTCAAAACTTAGCTTAATAGCTCTCTTGAAATCGATGTTCCCTTTTCTTGCTCAAATGTGAAACCATTTTATAAACCCTTTGGGAATACTTAGTTCCCTTATAGCTTTTTGAGAAATGAACTCAACTCTTTACTCTTTGCTTAACTTGAAACTTTAGTCTTAAAACAAAGTTAAAACGTTTGTTAAAGACTTTTGAAAACTTTGAAAACTATGCGTTGACTTGCTTCTTAACTTCTAGACTTGACGCTTAACTTCTCTTGACTTTGATCCTAACTTCTCTTGACTTTGATCTTGACTTTCCTTGAATTGGATTATGGATTCAAGGTTCATGATCTCATATTTATGGATGATTTCATGATGTTTAGATGTACCTTAGAGTGTTGGAGTCAACTTAGAAACATAGGTACATTGTTAGGGAACAAGTACGAAAAGGTGGGGAACGAATGGGGAGAACTGGAGTCCCTGGCGCTCTGAGAGGCGCGGGGCGCCACCCCTCAACATTCAGGGACTGGTCTGGGGAACTTGGCTGGCGCGGCACCCCAAGGGTGAACAATCAGGGACCCTTTTGGGGGGCGCTGGCTGGCGCGACGTCCCACCCCCATACCCAGGTGTTTGTTGACTTTTCTTCTCTATGTTTTCATCTCTAAACCTTCTGAACTCTAATGGTTCTTTCCCCAAACTCTTAGAATCCTTTATACCCTCAATATATATGATAGATNCCCCAAGGGTGAACAATTAGGGACCCTTTTGGGGGGCGCTGGATGGCGCGACGTCCCACCCCCATACCCAGGTGTTTGTTAACTTTTCTTCTCTATGTTTTCATCTCTAAACCTTTTGAACTCTAATGGTTCTTTCCCCAAACTCTTAGAATCCTTTATACCCTCAATATATATGATAGATTCAAACCAAAATTACACCCGGAAACATGAATCAAATCGTCAAGAAACCTCAACAACACAACCCCCAAGAATTCAATGAAACTTTCAACAATGTTCATCAAGAACTCAATTTCTAATCATTCAAAGACATAAATTCACTGAATTGAATCATGTTTGGTGCGTGGGTGAACTAACCCAACACTATGTAGTCTCACATACCTTGTAGGGATCACCCCCGACGAAATCCACACGCAAAGCTCGAACAATTCTTGATCTCTCTTCTCTTTTCTCCAAGCCCTAGTGTGAACTCTAACTTTTCTAAACTGAACAAAAATCTTGTTTTACCCCAATTAACTCCTAAAAATGAATTATAATAATTAGGTAAGGAAAAGACTAATTTACCCTTCCAAAGCCCGGATTTGGACATTTCCTTAATCCAACAACCCTACTTCCAAATGGGATAACTTACTCATATGAACTCGGAATCGTGCAGACTTGGTGGCGTTGGAAAGATAATTCCAAGAAATTTCCAACCATGTCTGGAAGTACACCAAACTCATAATGAGCAAGGAGTTATGGTTATTTGAAATTGACCAAAAACTCACATTTTAAACTGAACTTAAACAAATTTCTAGATTTCAATTCTTTCCAAAAATCACAATTTCCAATTCTTAGCTTCTTCTTAGATATTTTGAATTGCGAGATGTTACTATATTCTAACCAAATAAATAGAACAAAACAAAACTTTGAATAATTGTCTCTCTAGGCATTGTTTATAGTTTAAAACTCCACAAACTCCAAGTCAACTCGTAGATTAGAAACCTCTTTGATATGGATACAAAGGTGCTCTCATCAAATCCTGAAAAAGTAGTCATTTAGAAATGCATATATGCTATAAATAAATTTAAAATCCATACAAACGCAGTAAAGAAAATCCACCATAAATGAGGTGGGATATGAATCAGCGTGGCCACTTTTCCCTTGAAAGGGTTCTAAATATGTTGAGAACTCCTTGAAAAAGAAATGATTAAATAAAAGAAGAATTTGTTAGCTAAAAAGAGAATGATGCATAAAGAATAAGTCTTAGTCAAAATTGACATAATTTATCAAAATAAACGCTTACCACTGTAGGATCTGCATTAAGGAATGTTTCCATGCTATTGAATTCCTCTTCGACATTAGTATGTGAACTGCAAATTAAGCAAATAATTGAAACATGTGATTTAGTTAATGAATACGCCTCAAAATTCTAAATTTATTAAAGTAGATTGAAAATTAAATATTGATCTATAAAATTACCTTACTTCCTTGCTCTTTTTCATGATTTTGGTTTCCCTTTTTGATTTCTGCAAAGACCTTCTTTTAGCCTTCTGAGAACTTTCTAAACCACCTTTCATTCTCAAAGAACGAGAACGTCCTTTAGTAACCACATGGAGGGTCAAGCAAACTAAAATTTTCCCTTTGTTCACTTGAGTTCAAATTCATATTTGACTCATTAACTTGACCATCACATACATTATCAATCACATCCTCGTATGGAAGTTCAATAAGTTGTTCACATAATTGCAACAATCTTTCGTATGTAAATTTATAATGCTTTTTTGATCGAGTAGCTCATTCAGAAAGCCCAAGAGAATGCATCATAATTTTATTAAACCATATAGTGGAAAACTTCAGATTATCCATAAGCGATCCTGCACTTGAAATGTCATTAACTTTTTCTGTGATTGCATACCTTGTCCATCGATCCTATAAATAACATGGTAGAAGTGACTGAATCTGTTTCTTTATAAATATCATAAGCACATGTCTACATAAAATTTCCATGAACTCAAATTTATGACAAGAACAAGTAGCATTTTTTTTAATTCAAGATTCAATCTAATAATATATGTCGGTGTTTGTCTTTGAAACAAATGCACTTTACAGATATGTATTCCATCCTGAACCTCAATTTTTTTGAAATAAATTTTTGAGATTGAATCAACTCTTCTTGAAATTTGTGAAATATTTTTCTGGTATATATTTTGGCTGCTTCATCCTCCATTGGATATAATGCTTTCAAGACAGCCTTTGAATGTTTTGTCTTATAATCCTTCTCCCTTACTTTGTCATACCTAGCGTCAACAACTTTATCATATTGCGTCACAAATACACTCATTGGTGTACTAGAGTTAAGATAATCTTTAAAGTATTTATTCATACTTTCACTTCTTTGAGTTGTTGACATTCCAGCACAAAAGGTAGTTCGCACATATGCTGAAATCCATTTCTCTCGAATCGCATATATCCTACGCAACCAATTATGTTCTTCTAAATTGTACATTTTCATTATATCAATCCAAGCAGTTTCTTCCTCGGGAGTTGTTGTATAATGTAAACACTTACTAAACTCACTTTTAAAATCATCAAATTCATGAAAAATATGACTTAGATATTTAGGAATCTTCTTCTCAATGTGCCACATACAAAAATGGTGTGCACTATTTGGGAACATCTTTGCAACTGCATTTGTTATTGCAGCATCTTGATCTGTGATTATTGTACGAGGGGAAATACCAAATATAGCCTCTTGCCAAGTGTGAAGTAACCACTGAAGCATTTCTTCTGTTTCATCCAAAAGAAGAGCACATCCAAATAAAATATATTGGTGATGGTTATTAACTCCGGTAAATGGAACAAAAGGCATCTTATATTTGTTTGTCAAGTATGTAGGATCAAATAGGTCAAAATCTCTAAAATTCTTGTAACTTATCCTAGACCTAGCATCCACCCAAAAACAATTAGCTAAATGACCCTCTACATCCATTTGTATTGCATAAATGAATCTGGGGCTATTAGATTGTCGCTTTTGAAAGTATTTCAACATCAATTGTGCATCTTCTTTCTCAAGATAATTTTGCCTTTTAGTGCTCAAATAATTCTGAATATCTCGTCCTGTTAGATTGAGATTATCTATGCCTCCAGCATGAGTAATTGATAAGTCCACAAATTGGACTCATTTAGGGCTTTATTTTAATAGAAATAGTGTCCTCGAATGATTGTTTTATCTCAATACCAGATTAAAATGCTTAAGTTTCAGGTATTTGAAGTTTTATTGGAAGCATGGACACTTAGGCGTAAAACGAAGCAAAAAGGGCTGAAAAGAACAAGAAATGAAAGTCTGCGGATCACCGAGTCCAACTCGACGAGTCACCGAATTAACATGCACCGCCCTTTGTTCCAGTACATGAAGCCTTGAAGGAAGTGGATCGAAAGGCGAGGAAAGGAGCAATCGGTGAGGAAGGAGCAGTCGGCGAGTCGCCGATTAGTTTCACGAAGCAGTACTGTACCGCCCAATGATCCAGAATACGAGGATGTTGAATGTAAGACACTGAAGGCGATGAGTTGATTAAAGCGCATATCATCGAGTTCATCAGCGATCTCGACTAATGTTGCCGAACGATCCTCCGCAGCACAATCTGTGGAAACTATAAATACTAGTTAGAGTTGTAGTCTTAGGGTGGAACATATTTAGAGTAAAAATTATTATTAGTCTATAGTATTTTTCTCTCAAGTTTGGAGAGGGTTTTGTGGAGACTTGAAGAAAGGAGTTCATCTTCCCCAAGTTAGAAGTGAGTCTTCTTTATTCTTCTTCCGTAGCTTAATTCAAGGTTTAATTTCTTATACGCAGTTGATTTCTTTATCATGTTAGGTATAATTTATTATTTCTTGATTTGTGGCTAAAAAACCCCATTCTTGGGGTGTGATTTAGCAAATATGGGTTGATATTCTTGTTGGGTCTTGCTTGCTGATAGGTTAGATGTATTTTAATGGTTATTTCACCTAGTGGTTGTGGTTTAATCTAAAGGGTTTGTAGTTGAAAATACAAAGTCACTCATGTGTTTTCGGCTTGCCCGAGAGGGACCTTATTTCAATTTAAAGCTTAGACTAGTCACTATTATCTTGCAAATTTCCTATTGAAAGCATGTACCAAACGATTTATCTCAACTTGTATTGCGGTCACATCCCAAGAACCTTCCCCATACTTGATTTTCTTGTTTATTTTGCTATCTTATCACTTGTTACAAAACCCCTTTTGATAGTTGACACTTATGTGTCACCCCCTTTAATTTACAATGTATTTTATCGCAAATGTTTTTAGCTACGACTAATTCAAACAAAATTCTCATTGGCTATTGATTCTCAAAACCACTCCCTTGGGACACGACCTCAACCCTTGGTTGGGATACTATTTATCGACAATCGTAGACACTCATACCGTAGGATAGTGTCGTTGGTCACGAAAAGCATCAGTAATCAACACTGATGCAATTTTACTCGGATGAATACCAGAATTATTTAAGAGATCAATAAGATTCTTCTTAGCCTCTGATTTTTTTCTTTTTGATCGCAAGAATTTCTGACTATTGGGAGATGCAAGTTCATGATTATGATTTAAGACAAGTATAGCTATAACCTATTTTTCTTCTTCTTTCTTTTCCATATATATCATTACTTTGCACCCTTCTCTAGTCTCATTTCGTTGCTTATTACTCTCAAGACTTTTCTTTGAACGAAATCCTTCTTTTGAACAAACAAACTCTTGACCAATAATTGATTTATCTTTTCTTGATATACTAATTCAGTTTTTGCGCACACTAAAACCATTACAATGAGCATAATCAAGATAAAATTTAAATCCAATATCAAGTGATTGAAATTTCATACCGATGTGAGGCTCTCTTAATTCTTGATCACCTAATTGAGGAGTAAAAGGTACAACTGCATTCATGTTGTTGCCTATATCCTCCAAGGAATCTTCTTTTGAACAAACAAACTCTTGACCAATAATCTGTTTGCAAACCCAATCAGCATCATTCAACTCAGCTTCCTGGATAATTCTCAACGAAGGTATTTCAACTTCTGCAAGTATAACTGCTTCTGTTTATATACTAACAGGTATGGAGTAGCTCCGACTGACTTTCTGACAGTCGTTATGTATCCCAACAAAGCATAGGGCAACATCTCATGCCAACCTCTATGATTATCAATCATTTTCCTCAGAATCTTCTTAATGTTCTTGTTAGCGGCTTTTACAGCTCCATTTATTTAGGGACAATAGGCAGTTGAGTTTCGATGAGTAATCTTGAATTGTTCATATATCTCTCTCATCAAGTGACTGTTAAGATTCGCTCTATTACCAGTAAAGATGGATTCTGGTACTCCAAACCTACCTATCAAATTGTTGCGAACAAAATCATCTATAACTTCTTGGTCACCGACTTATATGAAGCTGCTTCCACCCACTTGGTGAAGTAGTCAATGACAACCAAAATGAATCTGTGTCCATTATAAACGGCTAGCTCTATAGGACCAATGACATCCATGCCCCAAGCTACAAATGGCCAAAGTGAACTCATAACATTGAGTTCGCGAGGCAGGACTCGAATCAAATCACCATGCACTTGACATTTATGACATTTCTGCACAACCTTGCAACAATCATGTTCCATAGTCATCCAAAAATAACTGGCTCGTATGATCTTCCTAGCCAAAGTGAGTCCATTTATATGAGTACCACAAACTCTGAAATGTATTTGTTCGAGGAGGTTTGCAGCCTCAATAGCATCGACACATCTTAGAAGGCCTAAATCTGGAGTCCTCTTATAAAGGATTTCCCCGCTTAGAAAGAAATTGTTAGCCATATGGCGTATTGATTTCTTCTGGTTGAACGTTGCATTCTCAGGATAATTTCCAGTCTCCAAATACTTCTTTATGTCAAAGTACCAAGGCAGACCATCTGGCTCTGCTTCTACATGTGAACAATGAACATGATGCTCTTTTACCTCTATATCCAAAGGATCAATATAACTTGTATATGAATGTTTAATCATTGAGGCAATAGTGGCAAGAGCATCGACCAACTCATTATGTGTCCTGGGAGTGTGTCTGAATTCGATCTTGCGAAATCTCTTTCACAACTTCTGTATATACTGCACATATGGTGTGATCTTCGGGTTCTTCACGACACATTCTCCTTGAACCTGGTGAATTAACAAGTCTGAATCTCCAATAACCAGAAGCTCATGAACATTCATGTTGATGGCCATCTTCAAACCAAGGATACAAGCCTCGTATTCTGCCATGTTGTTAGCGCAATCAAATCAGAGTTTAGCTGCCATAGGATAGTGCTGACCAGATTCTGACACTAAGACTTCCCCGATACCTTTTCCTTGGTAGTTTGCCGCTCCATCAAAGAATACTCTCCAACCAGGGTATGCTTCAGAAATATCTATACCCACAAATGAAACTTCCTCATCGGGAAAATAGGTCTTGAGCGTTTGATACCATCATCAACTGGATTCTCCGCAAGATGATTAGCTAAGGCTTGTGTTTTTATAGCCTTCTAGATCACATACATAATATCAAACACACTTAAAAGCATTTGCCAACATCCCAGTTGGCATTGCTTTCTGGAAAATATACTTCAACGGGTCCATCCTGAAAATAAGGTATGTGGTATAAGAAGATAAATAATGTCTCAACTATTGAGCGATCCAAGTGAAAGCACAACATGTTCTCTCGAAAAGAGTGTAGCGGGCCTCATATGGAGTGAATTTCTTGCTCAAAAAATAAATGGCTCATTCCTTCTTCCCAGTTTCTTCATGTTGACCAAGCACGCATCCAAATGTGTTATCCGAGACAGACATATATAGCAATAATGGGCTCCCTTCTCTGGGAGCAACCAACACTGGCAGATTGGACAAATAATTCTTGATGGCATCAAAAGCAGTTTGACATTCTCCAGTCCATTTCGTCAGGGTATCTTTTTTCAACAATTTGAAGATGGGCTCACACACCACGGTGGATTGAGCTATGAACCGGCTAATGTAGTTCAACCTTCCAAGTGAGTCAAGTAATCTGAACTCTCGCAGGATTTAATTATGACATCATCTACATACACCACGCTCTCCTTATGAATCATATCATGAAAAATGGTTGTCATAGCCCTCATATAAGTAGCACCAGCATTCTTGAGACCAAAAGGCATCACCCGATAATGATATACACACCAAGGCGTAATGAAGGCTGTCTTTTCTACATCTTCTTCATCCATCAGGATCTGGTGATAGCCCGCATAACAATCCACAAATGATTGTATCTCATGCTTAGCACAGTTATCAATGAGAATGTTAATGTTTGGCAATGAAAAATTATCTTTCAGGCTAGCTTTGTTGAGATCTCTGTAGTCGACACAAATTCTGATCTTTTCATTTTTTTCTTGGCCACTGGAACAATATTGGCCAACCAAGTTGGATATTGTGTCACTTCCACCACTTGGGACTCGATCTACTTTGTAATATCCTCTTTGATTTTCAAACTTGGCTCTGGCTTAAATTTTTGGGTTTTCTGTTTTACCGAACTGAAATCTGGGTTGATCAGCAGCTTATGAGACACCATGTTTGTACTTAGCCCCGGCATATCTCTGTAAGACCAAGAAAATACATCAATGTATTCTCTGAGCAGATGAACCAGGTCCTTTCTTTGAGTTTCAGTCACATGGACACTAATTCTTACTTTTTTGACATACTCCTCATCTTCGAGATTCATAGTCTCAGTTTCTTCCAAATTTGTTTTGTGTTGATTCTCAAATTGTCGAAATTCTTCGACAACATGTTCAGGTAACTCATTTCCTTCTACAAATTCTTCGCATTCATCATCACCTGCCTCATTTTGTTCACTCGGTTCATGACATGACATGACAATGACATGTTTTAAATTATTCTTACTGAAATCATAAACAAACAAAGTTAGGAAAGTAAAACATAAACAGATAAGTAAATTAACATATTTTTGATAAAAGAGGTTTTCGTTTACATTGAAAAATTAGCACAAACTTTGGCCATGGCAAGGGCCATTTCACCTTTTTTAAACATCACGGGGAAATTTAAAAACTCAAAGAAGTAAAAATGCCATAAAGGGTGGGTCTCAGGCCTTTCCGGACTACCACCGATTTTAAAAACAAATATAAACACGTGTCCTTTCTACCCAGATGAGCGGGAAATCAGGAGAGGTGCGGAGGTCTAATTTTGCAATTGCTCCTCAGGTTCTACATCACAAATGCCTAATGTCCTAGCCTCTTCCTTGATGACCGCATCAATCTCCTCAAAAAGGCCCCAGATTCCTACCCCGAGACCGCCATCATTGACATATTCTCGCACCGGGAATGACTGGTACAAATGAGGAATTGGCCTAGCCAATGTTTGATCAACACTTTTGTTGTTTATCTCTACTTCGTCATATGTTGGGACATATCCCAAACCAAACTTTGCTCCTTTGTCGAAGATCTGAATAGGCTCGACAATTCCTTGAAAATGCTTCCCCAATCCAAAACCCGGTTTGAAACCGCTTCGGATCATAGCAATAGGAATCATCTTGTACATAGAAGGCATAAGAGGATGTGGAGCCAAGTCATCACCAGTGGCATTTACCAGCTCCACCGTGTAGAATCGCAACCTTGGGAGACCTCGTCAATGGTCAGTACTTATCCATTGGAATGGCTTCCTTCACCGTGAATGACCAATTCTTGGTCCTTCCAAACAAATTTTATCAACTAGTGAAGAATAGAAGGCACAACCCCAGCCATGTGGATAAATGGTCTTTCCAGAAATAAATTATAACTGGTATTGATGTCCAACACCTGAAACTCCACATTGAATTCTGCAGGACCCATATGAATATCTAAGTTTACTATACCCAACGTGTCTCTTTGCACTTCATCAAAAGCCCTCACATTGACTTGATTCTGGTAAACCTTTCCCAAGTCGAAGTTTAGCTGCTTCAAAGTCAAAAGTGGGTAAATATTGAGACCGAATTCGTCAATGACCAAGACACAATTTATTACCTTATCTCGACACATAATGGTGATGTGCAGAGCTTTATTGTGCATCTTTCCTTCAAAGGGCAACTCTTCATCACAAAAACTAATGTGGTGTCCTCGAACGACTTGGTTTATCATGGCTGTAAGATTATCACTGTTAGTATCCACAGGCACATAAGTATTATCCAAAGCCTTTATCAACGTTTGCCTATGCAGTTGAGAATCAACAAAGCCCATATAGAAATCTGAGCGAGTGTTTTCTTTAGATGTTTCACGATCCAGTAATCTTTTGGTTGCATCTTTCTCCAGAATTCTTCTGCTTCTGCTTCTCTAATTGGCCTTTTAGGTTGATCATTTTTTCTGCACTCTCTGGGCTAACTCTTCTGGTGTGTATACCCTGGGTAGCAGTCATTTCAATGACAAACGGTCGGGTAAGAGTTTCTCTTGGCACCAAGGCAAAAGCTTGCACGGGTGTCAAAATTACAAATTCTTTCTTCTGTCTAATGCTCAATGAAGCTACAACCTTTTCCAGTTCATCAGGAGCGATCGGAACTATTGTCTTTGTCACGCACCAATCATCATCCATCTCTATCATATTGATAGTGACGCCTCCATGATTTTTCAAAGGATTACTGTTGACATTGGGCGCGACTGTCTGGAGAGAGACCATTTTCTGGTCAATCACGTCTTGGATCTTGTGTTTTACGTTGATACAGTCCTCGGTATTATGTCTAACACCGTTGGAGTGATATGCACACCTCTGATTAGGTTTGTAAAACCTTGAGCTAGTGTCAATCAGCTTGGGCCCCACTAGATGAATATATCCTGCCGCAGTTAATCGCTCGAACAACTTTGTTCGCCTATTAATGAGCGGAGTGAAAATTCTAGTGGGCTTCTTCTCAAATATAGGACAGGGGGATCATAATTTCCTTGTTGAAGGGGAGGTATTTGACGATAATTTGGAGCGTTTGGATGGGGCTTGATATCTTTGGTATGAATTGGTTTGGTAATTTGGTTGTGGAGCTTGGTAGCTTGGATGGGTGTTTTGGTAAAGTGGGGATGGGGTATTTTGGTACATTAGGGGAGGCGTTTGGTAACTTGCCTGAACGTTGACACAGTTGGGGGCAGCATTTCGGTAGTGGTGAGATGAAGTTTGGTAAACTGGATAGGGAGTTTGGTAGATAGGAGGGGGAGTTTGGTAGCTATGAGGGGGAGTATTTTGATAACTGGGGAGAGGGGTATTTTGATAATTGGGGGGAAGGGTATTTTGGTAATCAGCATGTGCATAACAAGCCGGGTATGAACTCTGTGAAGGTCGAGAACGACCTTGGTACGATGAGGATTTCTTTGGGGTCTTCTTCCTCTCATAAGAGATAGAAGAGACATCTTCTCTTTTCTTCTTCAACAAACCCGAGGATCCAGGAGAGGCAGCAACACGGGCAATCTTTCTAGTTTTTAATTCGTCTTCGAAAATCTCACCTACTTTGACTATCTCAGCAAACTTTGCTCCAATGAGCAACATGATTCTATCATAATATTCAGGTTCTTGAACCCGCACAAATACTTCGACAATTTCCTTCTCACACATATGAGGCCGAACACTAGCTTCCTCCTTTCTCCATATGTATGCAAATTCTCTGTAACTTTCATCTGATTTCTGCTTCATTTATTCTAAAGAATAACGATCACGAACGATCTCCACATTGTAGGCGAATCGTTCGATAAAGTCCTTAGCCAGAGCATTCCAGCTAGGCGACTATCTCGTTTCATGAGATGTAAACTATTCCACAACCTCTCCACTCAGACTTCGGCTAAAAAGTCGCATTAATAAAGTTTCATCTCTTCCAACTCCCATGAGCTGGTCACAATAGGCCCTCAGGTGCGCTAAGGGGTTCCCTGTTCCTCCGAAGACGTCAAATTTTTGCACCTTAAACCCTTCCGGAATGTATAGATTGGGACGGATGCATAGGTCCTCATAACTCAACCCAGCGAGTTTAGGAATACAATGCAACTCTTTCATGGCCTTTCGGATTTTTTTCTTCACACTACAAAAAAAACAACATTTAGCGACCGATTATAGCGACAAACAATATTCTGTCGCTAAATAATGACGGATTAGCTACGGAAAAATAAATTGGTCGCTAAATTTTTGAATAAAATATTGGGACCTAAAATAGCGACAAAAACTAAAATCCATCACTAAATTTAGGCGCTAAAGTTTGGCGCCTTTATTTTGCCTATTAAATTAGATAATTTTCGACGGAAATCGCGATAAACTTAACTCCGTTGCTACATTTAAGTGTTAGTGACGGAATCAACGACGGATCTTTTGTAGATAATTTTATTGAGTTTTTTGCTATTAAATTTTTTATTGTGACTACCTTTATTTTTAAACTATAGTATGATACATAGCGATGGAATTTCATAGCGACAGAATATTTCGTCGCTATCTTATATTAAAAAATTTCTAGTGCACAAATCTCACTCACACAAATTAAATCACTCACTCTCCACACTAAATACACATACATAGCAGCGCCTTCTGTGGGAAGAGATCCTTGCCAAAATCATTGGTCGTTGCTCTTTGGGAAGGAAATTCGAGCTCATCTTCCTCTTTGCTGCTTGTTGTTGCTCATTACTCTAAGGAAAACTAATTTCATTGTTGTTGGTTCATCAAAAGGTAACAATAGTGTCTATTATTATCTAAAATTTTGTAGTTATTTCATCTCTGGTTCATCTGCTACACTCTTCATCATCTTTTTCCTGATATTTTTTAGTTAGGGTAACAATGGTCACTATTATTATCTGCACTACTCTTTGAATTTTTTATTTATCTTTTTGAAGGATCTATTTTTTCTTTTCTTGTTATGGGTAAAAATATTTTCTATTTGTAGTTATTTGATAATTTTAGATCTTAAAGCTTTCCCCTTTTGATTTTATGGATAAATTTCTTTGGGGTTGATGGTGTGATTGAAGAAATGGGTCTAGGTTTTTAACTCTAGTTTCCTTTGTTTCTAAAATCGAAAGTTACTTTTGAAAATCGAAATAATTTTTCTACTATTTCAGTTCTTACGTACAAAGAAATATAACAAAACAATGTGTATGGTGCAAAGAAAAGTAACAAAACAATGTGTTAGTGTAAGTGCATACATGTATTTAAAGAAGAGACTGAAACAAATGTCTGTATTTTTTTTTTCTAATGTATTCCAGATTTTTTACATAATAGAGTAATGAAATTGTATATGAGTTGATGTACATTAAACATGACATATTCTAAAATCTCAATAAACAGATATCATTCTGTCATATTGTTTTGTTTATTTTCGTTTAACTGTTTGATATATGAAACTTAGTGAAACCGACATAAGCTAGACTTTCCCCCTTCCCTTGCTTTCTGTTGTTTTCTGGTTAATCAGACGCAATATTAGATAAAAATGTAGTACTTCTTTTCATTCTAACATTACACCACTAGTTCTGTTAACTTGTTAATTTTTGTGGTAAGTAAACAACAACTTGTTATATGTGAATTTTCTTTTAAGGAACACTTTTTATTTAAGTTTCTGGTGGTTTGATATAGCTGTTTTATGATGCTGTAAAAACTGGAAACTTAGAGGTTTTCTGAATTTGTTAAAATAAAAGCACAAGCAGATGTAACTGCTTCAGTTCTAATTTTGTAAATAACTCTAATTGTTTTGTGTTTTTTTTAACATTAAATAGGAGTCTGGATAATATAAACCGTAGTTGGATGTACACGAGATTAGATGTCGAGGGGCTCTTAATTCTAGTTTTATAGCCGGTGTAAATGACTTTCTCAAGTTTGCTTGTTCTCATAGAAACCGCATGAGTAGTGACGAAGTTAGATGTCCATGTAAAAAATGCCACAACATTAAATACATGGATGTTGAAACTATTAAACTACACCTTTTTCGTTTCGGATTTCTTGAGAACTATTTTGTTTGGACATATCAAGGAGAAAAAGAAGTGATCGATGAGATGTCTATTGATTTACCCAATGATACACAACTTGGATTGGGATATGATAATCCATATCGCCAAATGGTTTTGGATGCAGCTGGATCAAACTTTGGTCAGGGTTCGAGTTAGCAATCTTATAGTAATGACGAACCTGAGTCGTCTCATCATTGTGAACCTCCAATGGAGGAACATCCTAATCCTTCAATAGAGCAGGAACCTAATATTGAGTCACAAAGGTTTTATGATTTACTTCAAGCCGCTGATGCAGAATTGTATCCTGGTTCTTCAATCTCTCAACTTGCCGTAGTTTCTAGGATGCTAAATATTAAAATGGAGAATACTTTGTCACAGAGGGGTTATAATCAAGTGATGCAACTATTGAAAGAGGCATTACCTGAAGATAACAAGGTTCTCGATAGTTATTATCAAACCAAGAAGCTAGTGCGTAGCTTGGGTTTGCCTGTTGAAAAGATTGATTGTTGTAACTCAGGATGTATGTTGTATTGGGAAGATGATAAAGACCTAACATCTTGTAAATTTTGTGGCTATGAGAGGTTTAAACGTTGTGTTAGTTCTCGTAAGAGAAAATTGGACCCTTACAAAAAAATGTATTATTTTCCTCTTATTCCTAGATTGCGGAGATTATATGCATCTCATGCTACAGCTGCCGACATGATATGACATCATGAGCATATACAAGAAGAGGGGGTAATGCGTCATCCATCAGACTCTGAGGCTTGGAAGCACTTTAATGAAACCCATTCCTTTTTTGCTTCTAGACCAAGTAATGTGAGGTTGGGGCTATGTACTGATGGTTTTCAGCCATTTGCTCAATCTGGAAGAAAATACTCTTCATGGCCGGTGATTGTCACTCCATATAATTTGCCCCCAGGGATGTGTATGAAGGAGGCTTACATGTTCTTAACTGTCATTGTTCCAAGGCCACACAATCCTAAACAAAAAATTGATGTCTATCTACAACCTCTAATAAAGGAATTGACTTTATTGTGGGAGACAGGTGTGGAAGCATTTGACATCTCAAAAAAGCAAAATTTTCAATTACGGGCAGCTTTGATGTGGACTATCAATGACTTTCCGGCATATTCTATGTTATCAGGATGGAGTACCAGTGGAAACTTAGCATGCCCTTATTGTATGGAGGAAACACAATCCTTCAGATTACAATATGGTGGGAAGACAACTTGGTTTGATAGTCATAGAATGTTTCTTGACCAAAATCATCCATTTAGGAGAGATCGTAAGAACTTTCTTAAAGGTCATATTGTCACCAGATTGCCACCACCTGTAAGAACAGGACAGGAAATTTTGAATCAAATATGTGAGTTGGGGATAAGGAAAGTAACTGAATTATATGCAAAAAAAGTTAATAAAAGAATTTGTAAGTCTTGTGGATGGAAAAAACGAAGCATCTTTTGGGATTTGCCTTATTGGAGTTCTAATATGATACGACATAATCTTGACGTAATGCATATTGAGAAGAATGTCTTTGATAATGTATTTAACACTGTTCTTGATGTTGATGGCAAAACCAAAGACAATCCAAAAGCACGTCTAGATGTTGTAAAATATTGCAATCGGACAAATTTGGCAAGGAATCCTGATGGAAGCTATCCTAAACCTGCATATACAATAAACAAGGATAAAAAAAAGGTCTTGTTTGATTGGTTGGAAGGTGTGAAGTTTCCAGATGGTTATGTTTCAAATATGAGTCGATGCCTTGACACGGAAAAATTTAAGCTATTTGGGATGAAGAGTCATGATTGTCATGTGTTCATGCAACGACTATTGCCAATTGCCTTTCGTGAGTTACTTCCTAATACTGTGTGGCAGGCTCTTACAAAGTTGAGTTTATTTTTTAAAGATCTTACTTCAACTACTCTTCAAGTGGTGGACTTGGAGAGATTAGAGGTACACATCCCACAAATTTTGTGTAAGTTGGAATGCATATTTCCTCCTGGATTCTTTAACTCAATGGAACATTTACCAGTGCACCTTCCATATGAAGCACGAATTGCTGGTCCTGTACAATATAGATGGATGTATCCTTTTGAGAGGTAAATGTAAATTAGTTTTTATCCTTTGGTGAAAAGTATGCTAGACAAGAAATTATAAATTAATTGTTTACCTCTATAGGTACCTACGAACTCTGAAAAGTATTATTGGGAACAAAGCTAGTGTTGAAGGTTCCATTTGTGAAGCGTACTTGATGGCAGAGTCAACACAATTGTTTTCTCATTATTTTGAACCTCATGTTATGTCACGTCATCATAATGTGACCCGTAACGATGATGGTGGTGCTATGAAAGATGTTGAAGGAAACTTATCAATATTCACCCATCCAAGCAGGTTAGCGGGAGAAGCAAAAAAAAGAGATTTATCTCTTGAAGAAATTAAGGCTGCCCAAACTTATATTCTACTAAATTGTCAAGAGGTTGATCCGTTTGTGAGGTAAAATTTTAATCTTATACCTATTTAAAATAAAAAATTTGACCATACATTGTGACTTTCTATATAACTTATTTTGTTGAAATGAAGCATGTACGTGCAACGTTTGCAAGAAGAGTTCCCGAATCTACCTCAAGATCAAATAGATGAGAGTCTCGAATCATATTTTTCTATATGGTTCAAGGAATATGTAAGCCTCAAACAATCACTATTATTTTAAAAAATGATTTTTTTAAATTATCTTGTGAATTTAGACTAAATTTTATAATATTTTAACTAGGTTCGATCCAACCATATTGAAAATAAATACTTGAGTAGTATTGCTCATGGACCACTAATAAGCGCATGCGCTTATCCAATATGTTTTGTTAATGGATACAAGTTTCACACAATACATCGCGGTAGTGTAAGATCAACAACGAACAGTGGAGTTTGTATATCTAATCCAAATGTTGGTGATTACTATGGAAAGATACAAGAAATTATACAATTGGAATATCATAGAGCACCTTTAAAGCAAGTTGTATTATTCAAGTGTGAATGGTTTGATCCAACAATGAATGTTGGTGTTAAGGAGCACAATCAATATAAATTGGTCGATAATAATCATCGTTGCCGATTTAAAAAATATGAACCTTTTATTCTTGCAATGCAAGCAACTCAAGTGTGTTATATGCCTTATCCTAGCACAAAGAGGGATAAGGATGATTGGTTAGCTGTATTAAAAGTCAGACCTCGAGATGTTATTGAATCAGCTGATGAGGGAGGGATCAAAATACCAGAATCAAATCTTCTATTCCAAGTTGAAGAAGTTGAAGTCCATGAGATAGATATGAATATTACTGTTGATGAAGATATACCTCTGCATGATCCAAATGGGGAGACAATTGAAATGGCTGAGCCAATTAATAATGGTTTGTTGTTAGAGCACCATGAATTAAAAGAAGAATCTACATAAGATGAAGGTGAAACTGCGGATGAAACTGAAGAGGGGGGGATGAGGATGAGGAGTTCGAAGATGAAATGGATACAGACTAGTGTATTGATAGAAATGTGCTACTGTATCTTCAGTGACTTTTGTTTATAGTACTATGTTTTGGATGCAAATTTCTGCTCAATCGTACTAAACTTAATGTTTTCACTGACTGTTTTTTAAGAAACAATATGCTTCTAGACATATTTTATATGCGAGTACTAACTTTACTCAAGTTCTTGGTCAGGTTTTGTTAAATGATTGTTGTATGTCGATTTTCTTTTAGTTAACTCTTTGTGTCTTTGTTTCTGATAGTTTTATGCATCCCTTTGATGATGCTGTAAGAGGTTGCTTGGATGATGTTTTGTCAATCATGATTAAAGGTAAAGTTTTCTTGAATCTTCAGCTAATTGAAGTCTCTGATGATATGATCTACTTGCCAGGTATCATTAGAGTCGGTATTATTTAATTTGTTCCTCTAAAAAACTGCCATGTTCGTTTCTAATGTGCTTTTAATTCTAGATTTTCTTCCTCTAAAAAATCTGACTTCTCATAAAAAAAATTCTTAGACTTAAGTGCTTGACTATCAGATATTCTTGGGTTGCATTTTGGTTACGTTTGGAATTTGTTGGAGAGAAGTAGAGCATGACTATTAATTGCTTGCTGCTTAGCAACTTCAGTTGGTTTAAAAGAAATATTGTGGTTGCAAGTTGCAATATAATGATCTGATCAATCTTTCCTAGTTGCAATGTAAAATTTTCTTTTCTTTTCCTTCTCTAATTTGGAAATGTATGGGACTATGCAATTTCAAAGTTATTTTTCTTGTAGATATGATGCGAGGCAGAGGTCGAGGTAACACAACTCGTGCAAGCAAGACCTTAATTAGAGGTCGAGGTAGCACAAGTCGAGTTAATATGCCTACTGTTCCCATTCCCATAACTAATTCACATCAAGGTGGTTTCAATTCTTCTGCTGGACCAGATCAAAATAACCAATTTCAAACATTAGCTCCTACTAGTTTGCCTCCTGTTCAAACATCAGCTCATGGTAGTACTCCATCTGTTAATTTTGAAACACCTCCTGTAATTAATATCTAATCAGAGCAATGCAATAGGCGAAAGTGCATCTACTCAAAGAAATGTGATAAGGGAGGCGACTACATCTTAGCCAAAACAACACAATAAGTGAAGGTGAGAGCCATACTAATTCTGGACAGCAGACTCTTGTTTTTCTTTCTCATTCCGTGAAAGTTTGTACTTGCACTATTTATATTTATATACTGTAATTTTTTCATTATAGATTTCATATAATATTTTTCAATTTTTTTTCTAGTTTGGAACCTTCAAATATTTGCTCTACCAGGATATGTGAGTATTTCAAGAGTGAACTTGATCCTAATGGAATTAATTGGAAAAGGGTCTCACAAGAAATAAAAAAATTTTATCTCGGAGAATTCAAGGTATATATTTCACCATTTTAATGAAGAAAAAATTACATCAAAGGTTTGTATACTAATGTTGCTTACTTATAAAATTATTTTAGAAACAATTCTATTGGGATCCTTCCATTGATAGTGAAGTGAAGATACTATGGTGTAAGAAGGCAGCGAGAAGGTACAGTGATTTTATTTCTTGCATAAAAAAAGAAGCAATTCGGCCAAAATATGTTCCGGAACAAACATGGGAAAGTTGGATGAGATTTTGGAAAGATCCCAAGGTTATTGAAAAGTCAAAAATAAATTCAAAAAACCGTTGTGGCGGTCAAAATGTTGTTGCAAAGGGGACTCACACGGGAGGCTCTATTACTATTGGAGAGCATCGCAAGAGACTTGTAAGCATATTTTCGCACACCCTTAATTTACATTATATGC
The DNA here is from genome assembly GCF_019186545.1 of Solanum stenotomum. NCBI lineage: Eukaryota > Viridiplantae > Streptophyta > Magnoliopsida > Solanales > Solanaceae > Solanum > Solanum stenotomum. The sequence continues at coordinate 9,653,435 of NC_064283.1, read as the reverse complement.
ATAATACATAGTAGTAATGAGTTCTAACAGTCCAAAAGTATGTGAATTCCTTCTCTGTTATGCATAATCTTAAACCTTTAGGATGTTAAATTTCTGAAGTTGCATTGCAGGCCACTTTTATTGAGAAAAAAGGGCTGACTGCCTTATTTTCTAAAGTGTGTTTGTAGTTTGTGAGCTCTTTTTAAAACTATCATATATTACACCATATAATTCTTTCATATTTTTACATTTTCATATGTTTTAAAAAAAATTCCTTCATAGGTTGTTTAAAAGGGACGAGATCCAACACCAAGTGAGTTACATTTGCATGTCCACACACATGGTCATGATGGAAAATCTTTTGTTAGTGAACGAGCTCGAAATGTACATGTAAGTCCAATTCTCTATAATTACATTCACTTTATATATCCGTTGGTGAAAACATTGTGTAATCATTTTATTTTTTCAGTTAACGATCTCTCTCGAGATTTTCCCCCACATTTTTAATCAAAGAATAATAGGTATATGTGTTGTGTGTACAACTACTTGTTGTTTGGACATCATAATAGTTGAATTGCTTTAGTGAATCATACAATGTTGTAAGCACAAAAACTTTATGTCCTGCATGAAGAACCCCACTAAAAATCTTGGCAAATGCAAGGAAACATTCATCAGAGTCACTATTTCCGTTGTCATCCATAATTAGTAGTGGAAGGAAGGCTAGGCCTATGTTTGTGCAATTTTTTTTGGTCTAACAGCCAACATATTCTAATTCACAAAAGCAACAGTAGCATTACATCCATATCAGGTCCAGCACGCTTGATTTGGGACACGTTGATTGCAGCACACTTCATTTCTTGAGCCCCATATCTGATAGATAATTGATGTTGTGATTGTCCATAGAAATATTTTTCTTACTTTTCCAGCTGCCTTTCTAGCAATTCTATTCCACCATCCATTTATATCTTGGTGAATTATAGTTACTTGAAGCCACTTCATTGTGTTTGTTAGACATGCTTAAGAGAAAGAACATTTGAAGAATAAATGCTCTATATTCTCGTCTTTGCTTCCACACAGTTCACATTTCATATCAGTGATCAAATCCATTGCCTTCTGTCTTTCTTTGGTTAGTAATCTTTCATGCATAGCTAACCAACATGTGAATTGATGCTTAGGGATATTGTTGTTGTTCCATACCACTCTCTAGAATGGCCATTCCACTCCATGTCCCCTTCTCCACGTATAGCCACTCTTGACAGTGTATTTCCCTGCTCATTTAAGCCACCCATTCTAAACATATCCAGATGCATATGTTCTTGTGCAATTTATTCTTGAGCCACTTTGGCAGGTTTATCAAGCTATTGTGGAAGCTGATGGAGACAAGGGGATGCTTGAGAAAGTTATAAAGTCTTTCAATTTGTCTATACCTCCCCGCGAACTTCAAAAAGAGGATCCTAAATCTGTACTTCAATATGTTATGAGTCGTTGGTTCCATTGTCCGATACCATATTGTCTATTGCTGTCAAACACATGTCTGATCAGATATCTGCTCAGTCTTCCTTATATCTCGGCTACTTCCAAAGCGAGAACTCTTGGATATAAATGGCACAATAAATACATTAAGTTATGCGTTCTCTGTGGGCAAAAAAAATGAGCAACATATATTTTAGAAAGACTTGAATATGCAAATAAAAAGCTATCTAAGCTATCAGCATAAACTTAATTTGGTTTATTGTTATTGTTGTGATTTGGCTTATTGTTATTGTTGTGGTTGTTATTAATGAATTTCACTGATTATTATTGTCTTTTATAGGAAAAGTATCTAGAAATATTACAAAATCAAACACAAACTCAATCTGATGTTGATCAATTGCAAGCATATTATCAAGCCGCAGGAGGGGAAAAGAAAAGGAGGATATATGGTCTTGGAGCGGAAGATAAATCATTTTATGGGACGAATCTTTGTGCCTCAGCTTCTGGAACAAATGTTTCATCCTCAGTACCATGTACGAATGCTCAAACAATAGCAACAGAAAATTTGGATGACTTTATGACACGATTGATTCCTTCACTGACTGCTAAAATGCTTCATGTACTTTTTGAGCATGTACGTGGATTGATTTCTTCAACCTCATCTCTGCCAAACACACATATGACTCCTGTAACTTCTACTCCAGCTAATGTTGATGATGCTCTTGCATCAGTTTCGGATGAAGATTAATGTAGTTCTCCAACCTCTCTTAGTTAGCTTTGTCGGCTAGATATTGTTTTTGTTGCAAATACTTTTAGTTTTTTTGCTTGGAAATTATTGTTAGGATTGTTTTAAACTTGGTTAAGCACTCTATAGTTTGTTATGTATTTTGGATCTTGTAGATTATTAGTTTCTATGAATTCAGTTAATTTTGCAACTTTATAAATTCCTATTTGCAATAATAAAATGTATAAAATGTAACGGCGACGGAGATAGCGACAGATTCGCAACAATATTTTTGTCGCTATAAGAAGACAGAAATATAAAAATTAATGCCGACAGACTTTGCGACGGTTTTGTAACAATATTTTTGTAGCTACAAGAAAGGTAGAAATGTATAAAAAATAATAGCGACGGAATTAATGACAAATTTTCGGTCGTCAATAAGATGACACAATGAAATAAATTATAGAATTAGCGACAAAAATTACAAATATAACGATGTTTTTTTTGGTCGTTACTTTTAACAACAAAAGATATTAGTCGCTAATGCGTTGCTAAGCTTACGACTGATTTGAATTTTTGTCGCTAAATTGTTAGCTACGCGCATAATACGTACAAATGACTTTTTGTCGTTGTTCCATCGCTAAACCAAAATAGCGACGGAATAAGCTATTTAGCGACAGATTTCGTCCGTCGGTAAAAATAGTTTTTTTTGTAGTGTTATGTCTAGTTTGGTGACCTCTTCCTTTGACCTCCACTCTCTCTCCCGTTCTTCATAATGGTCGAGATCAGAACAATTGGCGTAAGGCTCATTGGGGACTCGGATTTGGAAAGTGGCTTTTTGAGATAGAAGTGGAGTAATGAAAGGACTCTGGGTGTTTTGAGGGGTTTGATAGTTTTGAGGGAAGATCTGGGGACTGGTATGCTGATTTTGGTGGTGGAGGGAAGTGTGCGGATGGTTAACATTTTGGTTTTGAGGGAGCGGACAGGCTTGGAGGTTGGCATTTTGAGAAAGGAGTGGCGCTTGGGGGTTGGTACTTTGAGGAGGAGGTGGGGTTTGGTAAGAGGCGAAGGCATAATAGAGATTTTGGGTGGTTAGGTCGATGGTTGAGGGATTTTGAGCAGGATTGAAGGGTGGGTTTTGGGCTTGTTCTGCGTTTAAAGGAGGAAAGTGAAGTGGAGGTCTTCCGTTTGCTAGAGCATTGAAAGCAAAAACCAGATTAGGCAGATTCTGCCTTCTCTAAATTTCGACTCTCATCTCGGTGATCTGTTGCATCAACAGTATAATTAGTTCATTCTAATCAGCAATGACGGGTTGAGCCACAGCAACATTGGTAAGGCCAATCTCTTCATTGTTGTCACCCATTACTGCTTTTCCCTTCTGTGAGTATTCACCGGGGAAGGAATATTTAGAAACCTTAGATCTTGTGAAGTAGGGATGATCAGCCAGATTACCGACACAGAACAATTCTAAGTACCTGTAGAAGAAAACAACTCAAAGGCAAATCTGTTAGTTTTGATTCAGGACAAATAATGCAAAATAGCACATAGAGAGCATGTAAACACATAAAGGCTGCTTCGTTTGAGGACATGTTAACCTACGAGTAACAAGGACTAATTTTTTGAACAAGCGGGAAATTGCTCATTTTATTTTGAGGCTACTAACTCAGAAAGGTTAAATTGCGTTGAGTTAAGGTTTTCTTGCTGCATCTCTTGGCATCTGTTGATGTGAATTCAATGTTTCCTTGTAGAATGAAAGGGGGAAAATAAAATTTTAAAAATATTGGGGTCGAGCCTTGAAAGGCTGCCTACGTATCTCCCAAGGAGAATTCAGGCCCTACGTAGTTCGAATACAAAAGGAAATTCTCATTTTCATTCATTCATTTGGTTGATTACAAGGAAAGTGAAACAAAAACATGCGATAAAGCTCCTAAAACAAAGATTGTGCCTTCAGAAAGGCTTTTTCTTCTGACTCATCAAAGCATTTCGGCTGTCGCACGGCCGATCAGGGGAGAAACTCAGATTGGATCTTTCCCTTGTTGATTAGGGACTCCAGATCATAGCAGAACTCAAGGAACAATCCAACGCTGTGATCTATGGCGCCATGATAAGGGCACGATTTCCAGATTTCAATCCCAACGGGATCAAAAGTTTCATCATCCATTTTGATAGGGGTCAAGACCCTCTTTTGAACCAACTCATAATAGATATCCAATAACGATCTCTTAAAATGCGTGAAAAAGTGGCAGTAGAACACAGTATGCTTTGTGACTGATACACTTGGCTCCGGTTAGTCACAGGTAAGGAGAGTGTTGTCACCACACATATGGGGGACTTTCCCAATCCTGATTAGGTTGCGGATCTTGGCCTTAAGCCCCACACATTCTTCAGGTGTATGCCCATTTCAGTCTGGAGGCAGGCATATGTTTTACGTATATCCCCCGGCTCACCCTCGAAAGTAGTTCCCTTTAGGGGTTTTAGGATGCGTTCAATCTGAAGACGCTCATAAATGAGAGAACATGGGACGACTTTTGCTCCCATAATATATTCCTGTAGAAATGCCTCGAGGGTGATTTTCTCATTCCCTTATTTCCAATGTCCATGGAAAGGACGCCTGTAGATGAATTCTTCCTCATGTTCTTCTTCAACAGCTTCAGGTCCAGTGCCTTCGGGACCACTGATGTTAGCCTCTTGGTTAAAGAAAGAGTACTTTCCACGTAGCTTTTGTAGCCTCATGGTTATATCATTGTTGAAGACATCGTGTTACTTCCGCTTAGCAGTCGTCTCCTCGTTCATGATAGCATATCTTGCCATCTTAGCCTCCAACTCCGCATCTAGCGCTGCACTTTTGGCTAGTTCTATTTCTATTATTCTTTCTCCCATTTCTCGAATCTCTTGCTTGAATCGACGAAGTTTCATCCTTAAATTCTCCTCAGTCGTCTTCACCTCGACATTCTTGCCTTTTTCCATCTTAGCAGCAATTTTACTTTTCCTGAGATGATAGAGTAATGTCTTAGAATTTGGTAGTAGGATTTTATTTCTGGCTGAAGAACTCAAGACTCATGGAATTTTTGTTGGACATTTTGGTAGTGACTTGTATTTGGCATTGTAGAGATTTTTTTCAAAAAATTTGTTGACAAGGAGTGGGCTAAAAATGCCCTCATTCAAAGCAACGTACCACATAAACAGTTGAATCACATAAGTAAACAGACAAATATCGCGTCTGAAACATACATGTGACCCTTTTGTGCCAAGGGTAGGCCTAACGATTTGAAGGATGTATATGTATTTTTAAGCCAATTCATTATCCCCAAAATATTTCATTAATATCATTAAAAAATGTTTGACAAACATAAAATTAGGGAGAAAAGTTCGGAAAGTAGATTACAAAACAAAGAACAAATAAAGCAATCCAACGCAGGGGATGATAACAAACTTTTGCCCTGTCCTGATCCTTCACCAAGTTTGGTCCTCTTGGCAATGTTGACCTCTTCCCACATGACATACTTGTTCGCCCATAAGTGATCTCTTACCAACCGAGCCCCTTTTTTTATGTTTGAACCTCTCGATCAACTGAATCTATTGTTCCATGCTATCATATAGTTCTGACATGCATTGTCTAGCTCTTTGTAGCTCTTGCTTCAACTGAGCTATGACTTCGGCGTCTTCTGAATGTCGGCGTTGATGATCTAACTCATTTTTATCAAACTTCTCTTGGAGTTGATGAAATCGGATTTGATGTTTGGCCACAACATCTGCAATCATATGAGGAACATTTGGGCCGAACTCGATGGTTCTAGAGAGATTCTTCTTTAGCCATTCTTTGTAGTGCCTAGAACATCAAGGCGAAATCTGTTCGGTACTGGTTCACCCAACACCCTTCGTGCCCTCCATAACTAAAGTATTTTTTTAGAAAATGCGAGTTGGTCATCTTCGTAATCTGTCACAAATCTGCTCATGTCTTCAGTTTGGGGAATCTATTGTTTTCCTCCTAGTTGTCTAAGGACTCGAGCTGGAGCATACAGTCGAGTTCCTCTCAATCCGAGAAGTATAAAGAAGGGGGTCTTTTCACTTCAGATCACCATTTGTTTTGTTACTACCAAGCATTCGATCGACCACTGCACATTTTCCTCTCTCAAACCCTCAAGTGTTGGATACCAAAATTCTTGGCATCCAGTCCTGTTGAAGTGATTAAGCTGCATTCACCAATCGTAACTTTCAAGTTTGTTTGGTCGTTCTAAGGGATCTGACTCTCTCAGATTATGAGCTTTGATCAAATGTATCATCATCCACCACTGAAGTATCAGGTTACACCCTTGAAAGAAACGTTTGTCGCTTTTACACCTATCAAATGCTCTATAAATATCAGCAAGAATCATGGGCGCTAAGTTGTAGTACTTGGATGCTGACTTGTAGTCCACTCCGTAAAAGATAGCATGAGTAACCATTATTACACTTGGTTGAACAGTTTAGTTTGGTCCTTGGGAAAATATCATCGTTCCAAGTAAGCATATTGCAAAAGTGAGAGGACGTGTTTCCTTCCATTTTTCCTCCGAAACAAACTCCTTTTTGAATTTTTTGTTGGCTCTTGCACGTCCAAATCGATAAGATACTTTCAAAACAGAATGTTTGATCCCAGAAGCTTGTCCATCCATTCGGCTTTGACGAGTGACAATTTTTCTTTAATTTCGGCAAAATCTCATGTTTTTGGGAAAAAAAGATCAGTATCGAGTTTGAACCTCCTTTTGTTGCACATACCGACACTCTTAGAACTTGTAAGGACTTCTTCAATAGTCAACGTCATTTCCACTTCCCTGAACCAAAATACCATGTTGTCGCTGTTCCAGAATTTTACCATTGTTCCAATCAAGTCGAGTCAAACCACCATTTCCATTAGTGACGGGAGATGACCTATATGTCTCTGAACCTTTTTTGGTCTTTCGCATTCATAAATTTACACCAAACTTGTAGGTAAGGATGGGGTATGGTCACCATTCAAGTCCTTAAGGGGCTCATGTGTTGGATACATCCTACAAGAAAAAGAGAAAAGGTAAGTTAACCCCCACCCCCACTTGATAATTAATTTGTTTAAAATGACATATACATCCTTCAATTAAACACATAAGCAAAATTGTCTTTTATTGACAAAAATGGGTCAAATAGACACAAGGTGGGCTTCTAATGAGCCCAACACCCCTTGGGTGTTGGGTCAACTTAGTTCAAAATGCACTAAATTAGGGATTTAGTTTCGCTCTACGCTAGTTGTAAGAGTGGCCTTTGAAAGACCGGGAACCAAGTGGACAACTTAGGCTGGAACTCACAACAACCATTGGACGCATGACATACCAATAAATTGCCGATCCTTTCGAAAAAGGGTTAAGTATAAAAGTCCGGCTATGATTATGCAGAAACCATCCTTAATATACTATATATACAACAGGAAATGCCATGAATGCAATGACAGTTATATCAATTTAAACACATTAAGCGCAGATAAATAATTTAGCAATTAATAACAATTAGTCAAATAAGTCAAATCTTATGGTTAGAACATAATTAAGTCCCCAGCGGAGTGGTCATTTCTGTTTTACTCGAAAAAATAAAATAAAAATGGACTTGTTTTGAAAAATCGACTAAACTTATGACTGAAGAGAAATCGAATTTCCAAAAGAACAGAGTCGCCACTTAATTTTTTTTAAAAAAATCAAGAAAAAACATAAGGTTTTCAGAAGACTTAAACAGATAAAATTAATTGAAAATAAAAAAGGTTCGAGTTCAATGTACATCCCGAGAAGGTGCTAGACCCTCGGAATGTCCGCTAATTTGCGGTTGACTGGCGATTTGACTAAAATGACTTTCAACTAACTCTTAAAATTTTTAACTAAGTCAAAACAAATTCATTCACTTTTTTTTATTATTTATTTATTTATTTATTTATATTATTATTATTATTATTATTTATTTTACTTTTTTTTAAGGGGGACAACTAAAGGGAAATCTTCTAAAGGGAAAAACTCAAGTGTTGACAAGACTAATGTTAAAAATAAATCTAAGTATAGAATATAAATATAAAAAAAATATTTGAATATGCAAGAGAAATTGACCATCTTTGGAAAATTAATTAAGTTAAACCATAATCCAAATAAGATATTAGTTGATGCAATGACAAATAATAAGAGTAAAGAAGAGAAGTATCAATTTTTTTGGGCCTCTATTACAAATTTGAAGTTGGGTTGGTCAGCACCATTTGGTCCATGTCCTATTGTCTAATATTTGCCAAAAATGATGGGTTTTGGCCCATTTGCTCTCCTTCAATTTTTCTAATTGTTCCATTGGGCTTTGGCCCATTTTCCTGCTACTTGGACCTGCTATAATTTTCTTGGGCCTTTTGGCCCCCTTTTCATTCTCATTTGTCATTTGAATTTTGTATTTTTGCATTGTCCACCTGTATTTCAGCTTTCCCAAACCTGTATACCAGTGTATATAACAGGTATAACAGTCTTTTTTCGGCCTTTTCAAACATCGAAAATTCAACTTCCAGCCCCTGTACTTCCTGTAACCTGTTTGTCAGCTATTTTTGGACTCGATAGGAAATATAGAGTTGAGCTATAAGGCTCAATCCGCGAAATGCAAAGGGAGGGAGCCTCCAAAGACTCGGAAGGAAGCAGTTCATGCATAGAAAAAGAATAAAACATGATGGAAATTACAAATGAAGCATACTTTAAAGTTCTATAATATAACTAAGGCATATAAAAATAGAAATAAGGTGAAAACACATGTGATTGGTTCACTATGTCAACATAATGCAGAGATGACCAAAGGACTGCATAAAATACTTAGAAACTATTTACTTAAGATGAAACGAAACTCACATGATAAAATAAAATACTACAAGATGATGACGAATAAACAGTCAAACTAATAGTGATCAAATGGAGAAGATTTAGGCATAATTACTTAGACAAATATAATAACAAAGAAGTCATTGTCTATCAAGAAATGGAGCAGACCATTATAATTGATGTCATTAAGTTTAAAAAGCAATACAGATTTAAGCAAAGGCATAAATGAAACTATGTATCAATAGGATAAACTTGAGCATTTGGAACATGACAAATCAGTAAACCAAATTAGCAAATACTACTGTTTTGTAGAACTTTCAGACATGAATAAGGGAGGGGTTTTAGCATTTTTCACAACTTCAAATGAAGAAATAAAGCAGGCTCAAGCAACAGGACACCATAGTAAGCTTCAACACAAATTTTGCATACCCAGGCATGCATTCAAAGCTAAAACGAAAATGAGTTAAAACTCAACCTTAAGACTATAATCTTTCTGACATGAGAATCAATCAACAGACCATCAGAAGAGAAGAAAAGAAACAACTCATGCTTAAGGGCACATACAAGAACAAGATATCACTGTATTTCGGAAAAAAAGATTTTTTAACTCAAACCAAATATGATATTTGACTTATTTACCACCTACCAGATTAACTTCGCATGAACAGAGCACGAAAGTAAATTAACATGATTGACACAATCGACTATAGATTCAAAACAACAACTATAAAACACTAAGTGAACTTGAAATATTGATGTGTTGCTTCATTCCTCCAACTTGTGGTGAAAGAAAAAAGAAAGTGACATCTAATACTACACGATACTACAAATTCCCAATGACCAAAAGAAAACTAAGATGAGCAGAACAGTTGACAAACTAAACCAAAGGGTGGCTAGGAACACATAGAAACAGTAAAAAAAAAAGGGATAGAACAGCACAACCAACACAAATAGATATTTCATCAACTTGAACTAACCAGCTTGTCTATATGGAATAACATGGAGCATGCAGCCGACTCCATTAAATAAGAAAAAATAGCGATGTAGTAAGCAACAAATAGATCGCAACATTCGATTCGCAAATAAAAAGGGTAGAAAACAACATATTTATCAAATCATGGAAGTCAAAATCATCTTCTATAGATGATTTGGAGCTTCACTACTGAACCACAGCTTTCATAACTCATCAGTCGAGATGATAACGAAATAAGAATATTCCAACAATGAGAACATGAACTCGGGAAAGGGGGAAACATCAAACTTTCAATGAAAACGAAAATAAACAACAACTATGGACTTTCAAATAAATTCTATCACTGATTAGCAGCCAACAAAGGGTCAAAACCCCCAAATACTAACATGTAAACAACTTCATATTGTCAAGAACAACACATTACGAGCAAGATATGCTTGAAGCGAGATGAGTATTACCTTTAAGGGTGCAGCAATCAGGGACAACAAACTAGCAGCTATGATCCTTCCACCATGAAAGCAAAACCACGAACAAGAAATCCTAGCGGAAGTTCCAAACTCAAACGAATGACTAGCCTTCTTAGAAACTGGAATCGAAGAACTTTCTGTTGTCTCCGACGGGATTTCGTAGTATGTTCTAGCCATTTTGCTTAAGTTACTTTCTATTTTTCAGCTAGAAAGATTCCAACTCTCAATAGTGAATAATAAGTGACCATATATAAAAGGGAAATTAGGGTTCAGAAATGGGGGGAAAGGGATGAAATTCGAACAGGAATTGGGCCCATTTCGAAATTTAAACTCCAAAATTCTTTTCACCATTAAGGAAAAACACCCTTTTCTAAAATTTTCAACCCATTCCGAAAGAGGAAAGGGAGACAGACGGCTGGGATTGATTCGATTGTCCTTGGGAGCGACATGGCCTCATCTCGTGCTGGAGAGGACGAAACAGCAACTGAAATCGCGGAAAAGTTGTACAAGATCACACCAGCCTAAGGAAGAAGACGTTGGGATTTTGCTTTCCGTCTATTTGACATTGTGTTCGACTTCGTGAAGACGTCGTGAATCGAGCAGGCATCGTTTAGTTGCTGCGTTGATGTCATTTTGGATATGGCGTGAATACTCCATCTGCTTCTGTGATGCTGTCGTGAAGACCGCGTTTGGTCTTGACGTTGTAAGCTGATGTTGTTGTGTGTTGTCATTTTGCTGGAAATTGTACGTTGTTTCTGGGTTTCTCTTCGTGAATTGGGAATGGGCTGGGTCAGTGGAAAAAGTGACGGGCTGTTGGGATTAGAGATAATGGAATTGGGCCTGAGTTATGGGTGTTGCTATAAATTAGAAGGGGACTGAGGGAGTGGGCTGGAAATTATTGATAGATTTTGGCTAAAAATTTATATTCAAACAATAGCCTAAATAACCTCAAGGTAAACAAATCGAGTTTAATCAACGAATTTGATCAAAATTTAAACAAGACGAATTAATACAAATTAATTAAAGAGCTTCTTACTCTTAACGAAATAAAATAATTAACTTAATTATAAACTAATGATTCAAAATTATAACTATAATTTAAACTAAACTAATTTAATAAAATACTTACTAAAATTAAAATCTTTTTGAGATGATTTTCGAAATGTTTATAAAATATACTAATTCAATACAAAATTATATAATACATATATATTACTTAAAATTTATAAAAATGATAAAATTAATTAAAAGTAACTTGAAAAATATTTTGAACTTTATAAAAACTAAATATTTCAAATCGTTTGGAATTTAAGAAGCTCGATAATCAATTATTATCGGGGAGGGTCAAAATTGGGTGTCAACAATAGTATATATATTTTCATAATAGTTCTATTCATACTCCACCTTTTTTATAAGATTTATCATTTAAATTGTCGAAGTGTGACATTACATAACGATAGAGAACAATACAATACAATACATTATGAAGCAATACATAAAAATTGTAGATCTAATAAAGGAATACAAACTATAGCAATTGGTATGCCATTAGGGTAGCATAACAAGAACAAAAAGTTATTAGTTACATTGACAAGTTAAAATATAAGGTAAACTGAACATAAATCTACTTGCAATTTTTTTAGTCTACTTGCAATCTAATCATAGAAAGTTTACTTCTACAAAACTAATTACAAAATTGACAATCTAATCATAGAAAGCTCACTTCTGCAAAACTAATTACAGAATTGACAGATGATGTTGAGCAATCTATCAATTCCTTAGCCAGTTGAAATAAATATTTGGATGCACAATTGCTCGGCCACAGCCCACACTGTTCTCTTTGATATGATAACATTTGCATTCTTTAACAGAAATTCTAAAGGTTTAAAAAACTAGTCCAAAACCTGATAATTCTTCTGTGATATTAATTCTACCTTTATTCATTTTGTGTAATGCAAAAAATACAACGTAAAATAAGTTATAAAGAGAATAATATTTTCGTTTCAAAACAAACAAAGAATTTCTATAGAATGTGATGTAATGGCCTTTAATGCCATTAACATTCATAATGTTTTATCAATATTAACTTTTTTTTCCTCCTTTCTTAGCTTATTCTTAGAATGTTTTTTGGGCAATTGTTGGCCTGTATTTCGTCATGATGCTTAGTATCTGGTTCGTGGATAATTTTTTATCCACCACACACCATGTGCTTAGCATCTGGTGCGTGGTCAATATTTATTTTTTTTGGGCCCCAACATTAGGTGAGATAGGTCTTGCTCTGATACCATGTTAAATTAGGTCTTGGGCCTAACTTACACTACAAAAGTTAGCTCAATTGTATAAAGCGAGAGAGAGAGATTTGATATACATACATTTTATTTCGATTCAATTGTATACAAATTCAAATTTTATGCAGATATACAAACACATAAAATTGAATTGAGAGGCTGCTAGTGATTTAAACAAACGAGAGATTGTTAGCGATTTTATACAAATCTGATGCCCCAGTGATTTATACAATTTGATGCTCCATAGCAAACATTACAATTTGCTATGGAACGCAATTATGCAAACTATAGCTATAACATACAAATATGATTTTTATGTTTGCTAAATGTGAAAGTTGCTCATCTTTCAATTCCTTAGCCAGTTGAAATAAATATTTGGATGCACAATAGCTCAGCCACAGCCCGCACTGTTCTCTTTGATATGATAATATTTGCATTCTTTAACAGAAATTCTAAAAGTTAAAAAAGCTTGTCCAAAACCTGATGATTCTTCTGTGATATTAATTCTACATTTATTCATTTTGTGTAATGCAAAAAACACAATGTAAAATAAGTTATAAAGAGAATGGTTTTTAATGTCATTAACATTCATAATGCTTTATCAAAATTAACTCTTTTTCCTCCTTCTTTCTCAGCTTATTCGTAGAATATTTTTTGGGTAATTGTTGGCCTGTATTTCGTCCTGATGCTTAGCATCTAGTGCGTGGGTAATTTTTGACCCACCACACACCCCGTGCTTAGCATTTGGTGCGTGGATAAATTTATTTTTTTGGGCCCCAACATTATGTGAGATAGGTTCAGCTCTGATACCATGTTAAATTAGGTCTTGGGTCTAACTTACACTCCAAAATCTAGCTCAAAAGCAGAAGGATTATCCAACCCTTATAAAGAGTCCGTCTATCTCATTAACCATCAATGTGAGACTTTTTGCTTTAACAAAGCTTTTGTTTACTGTAAATATATTCACATTGAGATTTCCTTTGCAACTCTGTTTTTTCTTGATTTTACTAAGATGAGCACATATGGAAGCCACATTTTAATTGTATTTCTATTGCTTTGTCATACAGTATGAAGGTCTACGATTCTGAAAAGTTATGCGGCAAAATAGCTCTCTCGATAAATGTAGCATCCAATTTCCCTGCGATTGGAAATTGCGCGTCTACATGAGTTACAAGAAACAGTAATAACCAAAATATTGAATCTTCATACTTGAAAAAAAAAACTAAATGGAAAAATGAGAAGCATCACGCTATCTTGTGTAACTTAACTAATTCGTTCGAACAATTTGTCTAGCCCAGAAACACAAGTTGTCAAGGTTATCCTCTCACTGAGATTAAAGCACATTAGCTCCATTGGTAACAATTTGTTTATTCTTTTCTATATAGTTGAAAGTATACTTGTTGAGTATGGGAACTCATTATGCCTGTAAGGAATGAATTATTTGTTTTATTTCTTCAATTAGGTACTCTTTCAAAAGTTTAAAGTTGAAGCGAGTAAGATTTGCGTAGACTCTACTATACTCTGTAGTAGTAGTAGTTGTTGTAATGACAATAAACCAAATAATTCTAATCAATGAAACATGTGGAGTGAGGGAAACTTTGAAACTGTGTCCTTTTCTGCCAGACTAACTAGTGTTATGGAAATTTAACTTACTTTGGGGTCGTTTGACAGAGTGCATTAGAAAAAAAAAATAATGCATGCATTAACTTTATGTATTGTTAAATATCTTACTTGGTATATATTTTAAAATTATGTATGAGCTCTATTTGGTATTAAGGTGTGTATAACAAATACATAAAAATCTATAGTATTAGTAATACAAAGGATTCTAATGCATATGTCATTAGAATGATTAAAGACATAATTGTCCCTCAAAACCTTTTTGACATTCTTTCCATCATATTTGTGAATGGTATTTTGTATGCAAATAATTATTTTTTAAAAATTATATAATATATTTTATTTTTAATGCACCACACACGGCATAAATAAATGATTTCAATATAGCAAATAAAAACATAACTAATGTTAACATTACTAATACGCCCAAAACATTCTTTATATCATGTTGACTAAAATTCAAAAATGTCTGCACTATATCTTAGTCATATGTATAATTTCTTGACTTTATGTGATAAGAGCTAGCTGTGTATGTAGCTTCCAACTGTTGTAATGAAATAACCTTAATTGGATAGGGTCATTATTCAGTTTATATGGTCAATATTAATGTTTAATTTTTCTCATTCTTGCTTTCATTTTCTTACTAATTTGTTACTGAAGTTTCTCTGGCTCTTCTAAATTTTTGATTAGGTGTTCACTGAATTGTTGACTTGGTCATTGGAGGTTGGGCCGGAGCTATAGCATTAAAAAAGATCAACGTTCACAGCAAATATAATTTATATTTATTTGTTATAATTATAGTTTGCATAATTGCGCTCCATAGCAAATTTTATGTTTGTTATGGAGCTTTTGATTTGTATAATTCGCTACAAACATCCAATTTTATACAAATTGTTCAGTTTTGTGTAAATTCCTTTATACATTGTAATTTGTATAATAAGATCTGTATTTGTATAATTATAAGTGTATAAGACGAAAATATATGTATTTATATTTGTATATACACTTTTCTCTCGCTTTATACAAACACAAATGCATTTTATACATTTTATACTGAAATGTATAAAATGGCTAATTGTATACCGAAAATGGCTAATTGTATACCAAATCAGATGGCAAAAAAAGGGGATATTTTCTGCGAATTACAATTAAAATAAACTATGGCTATAGCATTTAATTTGAATTAATAGTTTGTTATTTCATACAATTTTCCCATTAAAAAATTACGTTGTATATACATGTCAAATTCAACATTTTAAGGATATATATTTAAAGTTCGATACCGTTGAAAAAAAGTTATGCCTTTGATATAGTGGTAATGAATATCCATTCGAATCAAGATTTTGAATTTGAACCTGACTCCGCCACTGATCGAAGGCCATTTTTTAAAATTCTTCCGTGGATTAGGATAGAGGTGATTTTTAGTACATTTACATGAACAATAATTTTATTTAAGTAATATATATATATATATATATCGTTAGACTAAATATTTATATAACATATTTCATTTTTAAGTAAACAAATTCCATATCTTTCCGATAATCTAATAAGTTTACAAAATTATTTACACTAACAATATATAAAACATAAACTCAAAAATAAGATATACAAGACTACCAACTTTTGAGTACTACAAAAGAATATTTTTCCTTAAAATTTTGGATAATATTAAATAAAATTAAGAAAAATGTACCAAGTTTTTTTTTTATGATAACTAATTAGAACATCCACTAGTCAAACCAGAGAGTAACATCAGAGCAAGTTCTTCTTCAAACATAGTAAACCTCAGTCCTTCATCTTTAACTTTCCGGTGAACGTCCATCATATTTTCCGGTATAATCACGCTCCGGCAAAGTGGACACGTGGCTTGTCCCTTCCCGTGCATCAACCACTTATCCAAGCAATTTTCATGGAAAATATGACGGCAGTTTACAATTTTCCTCCCTTTATCTCCGTGCTCGAAATCTGATAAACAAATCGAGCAATCAAGCGATTCAGTAGCAACAAATCCAAGTAATTTCCGCTTTTTGTAGACGAATTTAGTGCTCTTTTCGTTTATAATTTTCCTGCAATTGTGTTTTTCTCGTTTTTGTAGGAATACACTGATCGAAACAAAAAACACAAGGATTAGGAATTTTAATGCTTGAGGAAGCCATGAAACGAAGAAAATATTGATACGTTGATTGAAATATGAGAAGAATGTAGTGAATGCAGACATTTTTTACTTTTATTTTTTGGCTTTGCTTGAAAGAAGAGAAAACAGAGCTCTATTTATAGTTTATAGTTGTGAAACTGTATAATGGCGCTAATGGTTTTAGAAAACACATTTTAATAATGTATCAAATTAATAATTAGTGAGTACTATGAAAGAGAGTATTAGTACATTTTTTTAATTTATACGGACCAAAACTCCAATGAAGTTTCCTTTTTCGAAACACGTTTATTTATTTTTCAAATTATTTAATATCATTGTTTGAAATTTTAACATGTCAATAACTTAGTAGTTGTATGGAATACCTAAAGAGGTATGGAAAAAATAAGATTAAAACACGTGAATGGAATTTAAGAATCAATTTTCTTGTAGACTAAAATTACTTGTTTCGATTATAATCTTTACTAAAAATAGACAATCTATAATAGTTATCATTTTAAAAAATTAAGATATAATTGAATGCATATTTTCTCATTTTATCCTTGATATTAATTATTTTTGGAAGTAACAAATATTGACTAATTAGCATAGAAGATATATACTGTAATTATATCCTTTTTCATTGTTATTGCATGAAATTAGGACCAACGGTGGCGATCAAATCCAAAGGAAACACTTGATAGAGTTGGTAATTAATTGAAGGAAAACTTGATAGAGTTGGTAATTAATTAAATTACGGATGGTGGTACATTTTTTTAATATAATTTTTTAGTGTCTTTAAACAACTACTAGAACTTTGCATACTAAGTAGGCGTTTGGCCATGCGATACCATATCACGATATGGTATCGTGAGATGGAATCAGCGTTTGGATATGCGATTTTACACTGATTCCATCTCATGATTTCATATCATGAGAGGTGATACCATATTCTCCAAAAACCATGATATAGAATTATATGGTGATTCCATATCATGATTTGAGATATTTTAATACAATAATTGATCCATGAATTTATATTTTGTTAAAACAACCCCACATTTATATCTACTAACCATTTGTTTCATATGTATATAAAATTTATAATCACATCATTGCTTTTTAAAATTTATTATTTTCACCGACATAAAATTTATTATTCTCACCAACATATAGTCACTTTAACTCACACCTCACGATTATGAAACTTTTCAACATTCACTTGAAACAATTAACCGGCATGTTAAAATAGTTGCTGAGACAATTAGCAAGATGACACCAACATTTATACAACCAAAAAATATGACTGGTGTACATTCCAAAATTCGACATAATACTCGATTTTGGCCTTGGTTTAAGGTAAAATTTCAATCACATTAATAAATTTATTTTATGGCCTTAATAAGTGAACATTTATATTTTATGTGTAAGTTATTAGTATTTAGTTACATATTTCCTATCAACTTTGTTTTAAGAGATAATATTTATTTTATGACTTTGCATTGTCTTGGAAGCACTATTTTTATTACTCTTACAAACATTATTTTTATGAAGTGCATTCTATAATGCTTCCAATTTATTTTATGTTCACTAAACTAATATTGATGTATTTTTTATTTGGTAGGATTGTGTTGGTGCGATTGATGGAACATATATAGAAGGGGAGGTTCCTAAAGCGGTGCAACAAGCATATCGTAATCGCAAAGGAAGAACATCACAAAATGTCTTATGTGCTTGTGATTTTGATATGCGATTTACCTTTGTTGTTGCTGGTTGGAAAGGTGGGCATGATAGTAAAGTACTTGAGAATGCACTTGTTGAACCAATCTCACAATTTCCATTTCCACCACATGGAAACTTTAAATTACATCCTTAGAATAAATATTATTTATTACACAAAGCTGTCTCATTTACGTCACATAGGCTTTTAGTAATTCTTTATAAAATATTTTTTGGTAGATAAATATTATGTTGTTGATGTTGGTTTCCGAAACACAAAAGGATTTTTAGCTCCATACAAAGGACTACGCTATCATTTGCAAGATTACCGAGGAAGTGAAAGAGAGCCTCAAAATGCCAAAGAACTATTTAATTATAGGCATTCATCTTTGCGCAATGTGATTGAACTGGTTTTTGGAGCTTGGAAAAATAGATTTAAATACTGAAACAAGGCATGAACCATTATGATATTGATACACAAGTGAAAATTGTCATAGATTGTGCAGTGTTACATAATTATTTGCAAGAATACCAAAGTAGTGATGAAATATTTATGGTCTATGAACATGAAGATATAGTTGCGGAGGATATTGACCAACAAATGGCTCAAAGTAACAGTGTTGGTTCGTCTTCTCGGTCACATGATCGAGAAATGCAACCTAAGTTCAACGTGAGGAAATTGTTCGTACTATGTGGGAGGATTATATTAAAGACTAGTACGTACACTACAATTTATGTTCAATTTTTTTTATTAAATTAAAGTTAGATGAAACAATTACTTAAGTGGAGAACAAATAACTTTGTAATAATTTATTATGCGATTTTATAATTTTTTGTTTATTTGATAAGATTGAATAAACAATTGAGGCTATTTTAATAGTTTTACAACTTATGGAATTTTTATGTTTATGAGAAAATATACAATATAAAAATTTCATATCGCATGTTCAAACAAATCTTCAATTTCATCTCATTATTCCATATCATGATATCATATCATGATTTCATACCATGATACCATATCGCATTGTCAAACGGGCTCTAAAATTCTTATTCCCCATTTTTTTTATAGGGAAGTCTAGAATTTATTACTACTACTTAAAAGGAAAAAAACGCGTGCATTTAAAAACTTTATATTATTATATCTTTTGCAACCTATATCTACTTCTACTACTAATATATAAACCATGATAACCACACACCTCACGGTCGACATGCCTGCCTGGCATTAAAAGGCCAGGGGTAATATGGATATTTACATTAGTATTATGCTTAACTACTGTTGTACATCACTGCTTTAGCCCGCCTTTACGACGTATATTCCCATGGGAAAATTGTATATAATAGCAAACTATTAATTCAAATGAAATTTTATAAATATAGTTTGATTTAATTTTACCTCATAGCAAACTGTTGCTATATATTTCACCGCTCTCCTATTGAATCTCCCTCGTCACTCTCGTTCTCTCCCTCCCCTCTCTCGTTTTTTATACAAACGCAAGTGTATAAAGTGTGTTTGTGTTTGTATAAAGCGAGAGAAAATTGTATATATACATATATTTTCGTTCCCCTCTCTCCCCTCTCCCAGATCTCGCTCGCTCACTCGTCTCTTGCACTTTATACAATTGATCTTTTTGTATATTTATACCAAAACAGATTATACATCTGCTTTCTTTTGTATATGTATAGCAAAATATATATATTTATGTTTGCTATGGAGCGCAATTATGCAAACTTTGTTATAGCATACAAATATAAATTTTGTGTTTGCTATATGTGAAAGTTGCTCTATTCCCATCCGTTGACATAAAAGCCCGTCTGTGTTTTGTTTTTTACTTTGCTTCAGCCGAAAATTTCTTTGATTTCCAATGCATGTAGGTCCCTTGTGTCTCTCTATTTAGCTTCTTTCCAATTTTCTTTTCACTATTACCCAAATGCCTCTTGCCCACTTGAGCAATTTTCATTTCCATTCTCTTTTGTGTCTCCTGACTATTTCTTCAAATTTTTTCACTTTGTTTATTTCGTGGAAATTAACTTTTTTGTAATTTAATTGCTCAATTTCTTATATTTTAGTTACAAAATATATTAGAGGTACAATTTTTATAAAAAAAACTAAAATTTTGAAAAAGATTTAATTGAGTCTTGAAATTTTATCAGTGTCACATGAATATAAATAGATGGAATAACATATATTATTAAAAATTACGTAAAAATATTATAAGTCACTATAATTAGCAATTGAAAATATTTTGATTTCCTCTCTAATTTCATATGTCCCATTTACAATGAAACAGAAGAAGTATCATATATTATTTGAAAATGAAGTGAATGCTTATTTCTATACATGTGTCTCATAATAAATCATAAATATTTGTGCTGCTATAAATCATTTTATTAAATATTGAAAAAGAATTAAATTGATAGAATAAGAAATCTAAAAAAATTACAATTTTTTTACATAAAATACTATAAATCACAACTTAAAATATTTCAAAATCATATACGAAAATTGACGACTATCTAAATTTCATTCGTGTCACATAAGTTGGAACCAAGAGAATAACATATTATTTTGAAGTTATGTAAATTCAATAGGCCACAATAATTTATAACTTAATTATTTTAAAAACTATCTAAAAAAATTGAACGGCTCTCTAAATTGTGTCACATAAATTACGACAAAATAAATAACATATGTATATCTAGTAATTAAGATAAGTGGCAAAATTTGTCATACAAAGAGTCTAATTAGTTTATCAGAATTCCAAACATTACCGTGCAGCCTACTGTTTGTTATGTTAATTTGTGATTAGCAACACAATTTAACAAAAACTTTTTCCCCAATACGTAAAAAGCAAAATTCATAAACAGCCCATAACTCAGCATGCATCACCTACAGGCTACATTAAAGGGTAAAATTACAACTAGTAATTTTATGTAAATAAAAAAAAATGTCATTATCATAAAATTAATTTTTTTTTTTATAGATGAAGTTCAAGATCATTATTTTTATTGTATTTATGAATTGACAATTCATTTCTTGTTAAAATTGTTTCTTTCAAGATGGTTGAGATGGTCTTGAAATTTTAAAAAGAAATACCCTACATATATATATGAGGAAAAAGACACGTGTCATCGTCAATAACAAGTCCAAAATTTTAACAACCTATATGAATGGCTCAGTGTTAGAAACTTTAATAAATCGAAAATAAATATCATGTCATTTGACCTTCCTTAGAAAAAAGAATTATATATACACAAATTTGAAGAAAATGCTGACAATCTTCTTCAGAATAATACAACACGTACGTCACTAATATAATAGAGAAAGGGAGGGGAGCCTCACAATAAACTTTGATGAATTGAATAAAATAATTATGATATAAAGTTTCATAGTATTATTTAATTTGTCTTTTAAATCCTACTTAACCAATTCTAATATAAAATATAATCCACCAGTTGTTTGTATTATTTTGAACAAAACTTAGGAAATGAAGTTGTATCCACCATATTATATACTTATTCACACTACTAATTAATTATGATCTAATATGGCATGGAATTATTGTACGTATGGATTAATTAATACATGAATCACATATCAAAACACAAAATTATTGAAGAGTCGTAGGTAATTAAGCACTTTATATTATAATATTATATTGATATAAAAACATGTATAGCACCTAATTAAATTTAAACTGAATTAAGTTTTATTTATTATTATAAAAACATTATGGCACCTTGTTAAATTAAATTCAAATTTTATGTATTAATAGTTGTAAAATTATATCACTTATAATTATATAGTTATAAGTAAATCTCTTACAAAGTAATTAGTGCCGTACACAGTAAAGATGATAACCTATATGTTATCATAAACTAAATTTTATTGATGATATAAAAATGTGTTTTATCTTATTGATGTATATACTTATAATATCCTTAATTGAAACATGCTATAAAGAAGCCGCATCCGTAATTTTTATACAATTAATTAAGTTTCTCGTAAGCTTCCTATGAATTCTTTTTAACCTATTTGTTAGAAATTAATTAGGACCTAGAGTTGGTACGGCGTGATATTAGATAAGAGTTATATATTAGTCCAAAATGTCGAGTAGAGAGCTTGTTAGCCACTCTTGACTTTTCGGGGTCGTTTGGTACGAATATTGATAATGTAGGAATTAGTAACACTGGATTATTAGTGCAGGAATTATCAACATAGGAATTAGTAATGTTGAGATTATTTTTTATCAAATGTTTGGTTCATTGCTTTCCATTTTATCTTGTATTTGATTTAAAACTCTACTAAAAAAAAATCTTTTCTACTATACCATTGTGTTATTATGAGATTGTTTATTTCATGTAATTGGGTCAATATAGATAACTGTCGGACAATATAAATTTTTTTAGAATTAAGTTAAATACATATATATATTTAAGTTAAAATAAATTGTTATCAATTTTGAGGTGTGATATACACTAAGGAGATCCTTGATGGCACGTGTATTTTTAACTTTTTGTCGGTTAAAAACATCTTAAATTTAACATAACTTTAAAGCTACTTAAATTGTTCAATACCTAAAGCTTATTAAAAAAACAAAGAGTTCAAGTGGTTAATCGACGAACTACATTGAATAAAAAAATTCAAAAAAAAAAAGTGCAGAAAAAAATATTAGTGAAATCATCAAATTACACTAAACGGATTTGGAAAATTAAAAAGAACATTTATTACCATTCCAATATAAATAAAAAGGAGATCAAATTACAAAAGAAATTTAGGAAAAAGAATAGGGGGTAGTTTAGTAATTTAGGAGTCTTATCCAAGGATTATTAAACCTTGGATTAATTATTCCTCCATTTTCTAGGGATAGAATAAGACCACGTATGATGTATAAGTAATCCATGGATTAAATTAAATAAAGTAACCAAACAATGTATTAGATGGATTAAAATTAAATATACGGACTATTCTAATTAATACCGCTTATTCATGTTTTCGTTTATTTTTACTTGTCATATTTTATTTTACAAGAATCAGTTTGATTAATTTTTGAACTTAAATTATTAAATTAAATTAATATTTTATATGTAAATATTCAAATTTATATAAAAATATTATATGCCTCGATTCTTCTCTTATATTAATGTAATAATAAAAATGAGTTTTAAAATATTAATTAAAATTTATATAATTTGATTAATTTCGAAAAGAAATAGAACAAATAAAAATAAATGAAGAGAGTATTAGTTTTATTCTAAAAATTGGAATTTTTTTCTCCAACGTACTATTATACCACTATAACTAACGATATATACTATGACAATTGTTTGTCGGTATATAGTGTGTTACTTTTCAAAGTATCCCTGTTACCACATATATTAGAAGTTATTATGAAGTATTAGTAAAACTAAAAATATCAAGAAAATAAAAGAAATAGTCAAAGAAAATTATGGAGGAGAGAGAAAGATTTATAATTGCTATATATGTAAAAAGAGAAAAGAAAATAAATTGGATAGACTTAGATCCTGTTTCACGTTGTTGTGAGTAGAAGTCTAGGGGTGGGCATTCGGTTTTTTGGTTTGATTTTACACTATTCGGTTTGGATTTTCGGTTTTTGGTTTTGTAAAAGTGTAACCCAATCCGATCCAAAATAAATTTAGTTTGGTTTGATTTTCTCTATTCGATTTGGCTATTTTCGGTTTGATTATTCGGTTATGTCAATAATTAATAACATATATAACCAAAGTAATAATATTTAATCCCTTAAATATACTTTCTAATATAAATCATAAGTAAAACTTAAAACACAATACTTATAAGTATGGCTGGCAACGGGACCGGAACCGGAACGGAATCGGGCACCACAGGCCGGAATCGGGACGGACCGGAACCGGTAATTCCGGAAAAAAATCAGTGTACCCGTCCCGGACCGGTAACGGACCGGACCGGATCAGAAACCGGGTCCCAACTGTTATAAATTATAATTTTTTTATTAAAATTAAAAAATTAGGAACATTACACTTAAAAATTTATACTTTTAAAGTTTTAAATACAAACTTTCAAATTTTAAAAGTATAAAAGTTTAAATTTCACAATTTAAAACTTTGAAAATTTAAATTCAAACTTTAAAACTATAAAACTATAAAAGTTTGAAAATTTAAATTCAAACTTTAAAACTATAAAAGTTTAAATTTCACCCTTTAAAGTTTGAAAATTTAAATTCAAAGTTCAAACTTTAAAACTATAAAAAGTTTAAATTTCACACTTTAAAAGTTTGAAAATTTAAATTTAAATTTCAAACTATAAAAGTTTAAATTCACACTTTAAATTTTAAAAGTTTGAAAATTTAAATTCAAACTTTAAAACTATAAAAGTTTAAATTTCACACTTTAAAAGTTTGAAAATTTAAAACTTTAAAACTATAAAAGTTTAAATTTCACACTTTGAAAGTTAAATTTGAACTTTTGAAGACAATAATAAAAAAAAAAATTAAGGCGAATAGCCTATACTTTTATTAATATTAATTAAATAGTACTAGTTGAGTTACAAAATATTAGTAGAGTATTAAAAAATCTAATCTACACAGCCACCTTCTAGGAAGGGTTCTGTTTGAATTAGACCTCGAATTATTATACTCATACTAATAGACATTTAAATTTAATAGTTCATGCTACCAAGGAAATCTTTTTTTAAATCATTTAACATTTATCTAGTAACATGCTCTAGAATTGGTTGATTAGCTAGTTCTTCCATGGCATCAATGTTGTCATCACTAAAATCTTGCATTATTTCATTAACATCATTTTCAAATTTGGTCGGTAAAGGTGAACGACCATAACTCCTTCTCTCGCCATTAATCCAATCTCTAAATAGTACGGATATCTCCAAGCTATCTGCTGCTAATGAATATCTATGCTCTCCAATTTGAAATCTTGCTGCACTAAAAGTGCCTTCCGAAGCTACTGAAGATGCTTGAATAGCTAACACATCTCGAGCAACCGGTTGAAGTTTTGGAAATCCTTGGCCGCAATTGCTCCACCATTCTAGAAGATCAATAGTAGTAGGTTCTGTATTTTGATTAATATATGCATCAAAATCATTTATATCATTATGAGAAAGTTCAATAATACAATTTATCCTATCATCAATATCATCTTCATTATTATATCTACTCCTAGAACTTTGAGGCTCTTCGTTATGTACTATATACCTTATATTAGAATTATACAAGTCGTACAATTTTCTAACTTCAATTTTTATACTATCTTTAACATCTTGACAACTAGGTGTTTCATCATCTTCACTATCAATACCCAAATTAAAATATATTTTATCAACCATTCGTGATGCACCTTCATCTTTGTAATGTGGGTTTAACAAACAAGCAGTTAAATAAATTTGAGGAATAGAAATAAAATATTTTTAAAATTTTTCAATCATTTTCTTAACAGATTCTTCAAATCTTGGTTTATTTTTGAATTTATAAAATTTACTAGAAATAGCACAAATATTAGGTAAAACAGAGCAAATAGTTGGATAATAAAGTGCAGATATTTTTTTTGTAGTTAAATAAAAAACTTTTAAGAATTCTATAAGTTCTTTTATGTCATTCCAATCATTATCATCAAGTCTATATGTCATATTTGAATTATGAGCATTCCAAACCATTTGTAAAGGTTTCCTATATTCATAAGCAACTTCAAGCATTTCAAATAAAGAATTCCATCTTGTACACACTGATTTTGGAATTTTTCTAGGTGGAAGATTAAATTCACGACAACGATTTTCAAAATCTCTACGTCTAGACTTAACTTGACATTTAAAAATAAAATGACATGCAGTTTCAACTTTTGTGCAACCATCATCATATATTGCTATACCATCTCTAACAATCAAATTATATATGTGTGCAGCACACCTAATATGAAAACCATCAATATAAATAGGGCAAAGAGACGGTTTTAGTATTTCAACAGCATTACTATTATTAGAAGCATTATCTAATGTGACACTACTTATTTTATCACAAATTCCATAGTTTTGCAAAACATCTATAATTGTTTGAGCTATATAACTACCGGTTTTATGCATTTCACAACATTTATAACCTAAAATTCTTTTTTGCAAAGTCCAATTTTCATCAATCCAATGCGCAGTAATTGTGAAATAATCATTACCATTTACACTACGGCCCATATCAGAAGTAATAGCTATTTTACAATTGTTATAATAAAATAAACAACGAAGATATTGAAAATGTTGAGCTTGATAATCAAAGATAGCCTTTTTAATTGTATTTCTAGTAAAACCTTTAAAATGTGGATTATACACAATTTGAATATAATGAATAAAATCGGGATTTTCAGCAAAACTAAATGGCAAACCCATAACAACAATCATTTCAGCTAATTCTTCAAGATCTTTTTCTCTACTATATGACCGTTGTATACTAGAACCAGAAACATTAGAAGGATTTAATTGAGTTTGAACCATATTAGAGCCCTCTACTCCTACATTTTCAGGAAGGGTGGTACCATTTTTTTTAGCTTCGGCTACAGCTTTAGCATGCAAAAAATTATTTTTACAACATGACATTAAATGATTACTCAAATGTCCCGTCCCACCCTGTTTTCCTACAGTTTTATGATTCATTCTATGTTTACATTTATTACAAATAGCTTGTGTTTTATCTTCATTATGAGTCATAAATTGCCACACAACTGATTTTTTAGCGTGTTCTACCTTAGTCCTAGGATGCACAAGGGGAACGGGAGCAAGACAACGAAAGGAAGCGGAAGCCGGGGAAGAGGGATTGGGAGTGGGACTAGTAGCCGACGGTGGCTCAGTTTCATCATCATCATATTCATCAACATTATTATCAAAACTATCAACATAAGCATTAACATCATCATGTTCATCATCTTCAGGTAATTCCTCTTCAAAATTACCAAATCTTCTTTGTAAATATTCATGATAAGGATATAATCCACTATTACTATCAATATTAAAAACAGTTTCATCAACATGCGTTTAATCATCCGTATTTATTCTTAATTGAGAAGTATTTTTAGTTTTAGATTGAGAAGTACTACCGATTTTTTTATTTTTCTTGGATTTTGAGCTAGATAAACTAGTGAACGAATTAACTATGGTTGTTTTACCCTTTTCAATAATGTTTTTTCCGAAATCCATATTCAAATATAAAAAGTGAGTAAATTATATATAATACGAAAATGATTAGCAAAAATTTAAACAAATAAATAACTAAATAAGTAGAGACTAGAGATTAATTACTCACAAAATAAATAATTAAATGCAAACAAATAAATAACTAAATGAAAAGTGAGTTGGAACGAATGTACCAAACGTCTACTTAAAAACGTAGACATCAATGACTAGAAGCCGAAAATTGAAAGTTGAATTTTGAAGCTTCAATTTCCAAAGATCAAATTCGTAATTTTAACGAGAATAAGAGAATTTAGAGAGTAGAGAGTAGAGAGATTAGAAGATATTTTTGTGAGTGAAAAGAATGAAAGATTAGGGGTATTTATAGTTAAAAAAAAGGATGAAAATGTAGTTTTAAGAAGGTTGGGGTATTAAAAAAAGTTTGGGGCGTAGGGAGGTGTAAATGGGAGTTATGGCGCTGAAAGAGCCGTTGGTGGGGCCCAAAACCCGTTGCCCAACGGCTATAATTTGAAATTTCAGATTAAAAAAAAAAAACTGAACGAACCGGACTGGAATCGAGACGGAACGGGGACTAATCGGACCGGGGTGGACCGGTAAATCCCGGTTTCCGTCCCGTTACCCCTCCCGGACCGGCACAATACCGGATCGAATCGGTACTATCCGAAACCGAGACGGAACCGGTAACGGATCGGAACGAACCGAAACCGGTACCNTGGTGGGGCCCAAAACCCGTTGCTCAACGGCTATAATTTGAAATTTCAGATTAAAAAAAAAAACTGAACGAACCGGACCGGAACCGAGACGGAACGGGGACTAATCGGACCGGGGTGGACCGGTAAATCCCGATTTCTGTCCCGTTACCCCTCCCGGACCGGCACAATACCGGATCGAATCGGTACTATCCGAAACCGAGACGGAACCGGTAACGGATCGGAACGAACCGAAACCGGTACCGGTACCTCCCGGTTCCATTGCCAGCCTTACTTATAAGTATACCTATTGTAGATGTAATTCAAACATAAAAAGGAGAAGACACAAGTACCCCCTAGACTATGACCGAAATTCCAGAGACACACCTTAACTAAATTAAGGTCCTATTACCCCCTTGAACTCATTTTTATTGTAATTTTGTTCACCTTTTGACTTATGTGGCACACCACGCGACTCCACGCAGTATATATATATAAAATTTGGTTTTTTCCGGTTTTTCGATTTTTATCTTTTAAAATCCAAAACCAAACAAAGTAATTTATTAATCCAAAACCAACGAAAAACCAAAAAACCAATCCAAATAAAATTTTGGTTTGGTTTGGTTTGGTTTGATTATTCGGTTTAATTCGAATAGTGCACACCCCTAAGTAGAACCGTCAATATGGGCTAGGCCCGTTTGGTCAGCCTGGCCTAACTCGTGATTTGATAGGGTTGGGTAACGATTTTTGAAGCTCATTTAAGAAAAGGGCTTTTTAGCCCGGCCTGAATAAGTTTGCTGATTTGTGGAGCTTGAGAAATATGAATAAGATCGGTCTGTAGGTCAAATAAAAATTAATTAAAAAATAAAAATAAAATAGAGTATTAAAAATAACAAGAGTCTAAACTCAAAATATGTTTAAAGTTTGAATTATTACAATTTAAATACAAATCATGTTTATAAAATATGTACTACATAACTAAAAAAATCTTAAAATTTCTAGGGAATCACTAGATAGGCCGTAGCCTATGGAATATTGTCATAGTTTTTTGTATTTTATTATGATCATTGAAAAACAATTAGGTTAGTATTTCTATTTAGCTATTTATGCTTTTACTTGAAATCAAATTTAATAAATATCATAAAGATAATTTTATTTGTGGATTTGATTAACAAGTAGTAACACTTATAACACCATGTAATATTATTTTGTCGATATTTATGATAATATTTTTAAATTATAATTTAACATAAAAAATTATAAAAAATATACTTTTAAGAAAAGAGGGTTAGCCCGACAAAGCCCGTAGCCCACGTACTTGTGGGCTGGGCCAACCATTTTTTGGCCCACAAGAAAAATGACTAGCCGGCCTGACCCGTCAAATTTCAAAGCATGTATGGGTTAGCCCGGATGGGGTGGGCCAGCCCGTATTGATAGCTCTAGTTGTGAGGTCAACTGTGTTTTTTTTGTTTGAGAAAAAAATATTAGTTTTTTGAAAAATTAAGTGTTTGGCAAATTCTTAAAATTGCTTTTAAATGTAAGCAGAAGTAAATTTTCTGCTATTGCAAAGAAGCTAAAAATTCCAGCTTATTAAAAAAAGCAAAAGCAGATTTTTTTTTTTAAAGACGAAAATATCCCTTACATATATACACTAGATAATGGTGCCCGTGCTATGCACGGGCCCAATAATATAAATGGTATATTTTGGGGCTAATAACGGAGTTTTTGAAGCGATTGTTTGCGTGGATAAAGGAATAAGTTTTTTTATCACAAACTTGTACTCTCTTTGACACTATTAAAATGGACCCAATATATGATATTTTTGTTGTCTCAATTTATGTGACACAAATAAAATTTGGAGAGTCATCCAAATTTTCATCTTTTTTAAAAAAATGTTTTAAGTTATTAATTATTGTGATTTATAATATTTTTATGTAACTTTCAAATAACCTACATTACTGGTCACTTTGTCCTAATTTATGTGATATGGATAAAATTACAAAATTAACCCTTTTAAAATGTCTTTTAGATATTTTAAGTTGTTAATTATTATTATTTATAATACTTTTTTGATAATTTCAAAATGATATGTGTTATTTTTTCTGTCCCAATACATGTGAGCCTGATAGAATTCTAAGAGTGAACCTATTTTATTATATAGCTTTTAAATATTTTAATTATGTAATTATTGTAATTTTTAATGTTTTTTAAGTCATTTGTAAATGATATATGTTGCTTCCTTTGTCCCATTTTATATTAGTATAAATAAAATTCCCAAAACCAACTCAATTTTTAATATATTTTTTTAAATATTTTAAATTATTAATTATTTTGATTTATAATATTAAAAAAATTAAATAGAAAATGTACAAAACTTGTATCAGCCTAAAAAATGACCACGATAATTCGAAGCATACAGAAAGCAATAAGGTTGGACGTAATTTTATATACTTAATATATATTACTCCGTTTGTCTCAATGTATGTAGCATAGATAAAATTTCAAGAGTCAATCAAATGTTGTTAATTGTTAAGATTTACAATACATTTTACGTAGTTTTCAATAATTTCACATTAAATAATACATATTACAACTTTTGTCTCATTTTATATGACATTGATAGATTAATTTTAAGAATCAATCAATTTCTTTTTTTGTGTTTTTTTTTAATAAATATTTTAAGTTGTCAATTATCACGAATTATTATATTTTATACATAATTTGAAACGATAGATTAATTTCAGGAATCAATCGAAATTTTTTTATATGTTTTTATTTTTGAAATATTTTATGTTGTCAATTATCATGATTTATAGTATTTTTACGATAGATTCACTTCAAGAATCAGTGGAATTTTTTGTATTTTTTTCAAAACATATTTTATGTTGTCAATTATCATGATTTATAGTATTTATACACAATTTTTAAATATAAAAAACACAAAAAAAAAAAGACAAATAAATTAAAATGGACCCAATATATGTTATTTTTGTTGTCTCAATTTATGTGACACAAATAAAATTTGAGAGTCATCGAAATTTTCATTTTTAAAAAAAAAATGTTTTAAGTTATTAATTATTGTGATTAATGGTGTTAAATTGTCCAATAATATAAATTTTAAAGGTACAAGCATAAAAGAAGAATGTACAACACTATCTAAGCACATGTAACACTTGTCATTTGCTAAGTAGTAGATATTCCCACTTATTATATATATAGTAAAGTAATATTCATCAATATATCCCTTATTAATTAATTAGCATATCTTATAAGTTCGGTTAAGTTTCATTCAAGATTTTTTATCATTATTATTTTTATATAATAATTTTATTATTATTTATATATATATTATTATTTTATTATTTTATATTTTATATTTTATATATTATTTTAAGTTTTATTTTACAGAAGTAGAAATAAAGGTAACAACAATAATTTTGTAGAGTTAAAAATTATGAAGGACTTTATTTATTTTTATGGTGACTTTTTTTGTATGTAATGATTTAATTTTTGGGATTAATTTTAAATTTATTTCTCTTGATATTTTTAGTTATATTTAAATCATCATATTAATATTTATTTTAATTTATTTACAATATTGATTGAAATTTGAATAAATGCTTTTTAATTTAATTTAAATTTTTGTAATAGATATTTAAAATATTTTTTCTCTATAGAATAATCTTAATATTAAATGTACATTGATACTTACATTTTTTCGTAATTTGACTATCAAAAGCAATTTTTAAAAATGATTAGTCAAACATCATTTGTTTATCAAAATCACTTTTCAAATGAATTAGCCAAACACAAATTGTTTTTTTTTCTTTTCAGAAACACCTTTCTAAAAAGTCATTTTAAAAAAGTGATTCTAAAAATTAGTAATTTTTAACAGTAATGTCAAACAAACTCTTAATATGGATTAGTGGGAGTACTATTCATATATATGTCATATCTTAATAATTCATTTAATATTGATTAGAAGGAGTATAATTTATATACTTCCTCAAGTCCATATACTAATCGAATTGTCGAGATTTTTTTTATACTTTGAAACAAGTAATTATTCAAATTCAAGATTATTTTTTATATATATTATCCTTCGAAGGTTCTTAACCGTATTACATTTTTTTAAGAAATAATTTGAAATAATCAAAAAAATAATAGTGAAAAATAGCATATTTTTCTTATTCGTGTGTTACATTCTAATAATTCACATAATATGAACTAGCTAGAGGGAGTAAGAATAAAGAGCAGATGATGCTTCGTAAAATATTTATAAAATATCTGTTTGATTACAAGTTTATTTAATTACAAATATATTCAATTATAATTTTATGCAATTACAAGCTTACAAGACATTATTTTTGACAAAAGTGTCCATTTTTGGTGTTTTTCGAAGAAATGTTCTTGTGTCATATCGTGGAAATAAAATTTGATTGCTGGCAAGTGGCAACATGCATAATTGCATATGCACATGATTATGATAGAGACCTAGTAGTACGATGTATAGTGTATATATAGTGTATATGCATGTACTCGCAATAATTTAATATTTTATTGGTTTTAATTTACCACTAGATAGCTAGATAGGTCCGATATTATAATAAAAGAAATATTTGATAATTTAACAAAAGGAAATTAGTAGTGTCGCTTTAAAAATATTTAGCAACGAGTTAATGTTATTACATTTAGACTCGTTAAAGTCTTTTACGACATTTATAAAAAATATTAATTATTTGTTATTGATATAAAATAACTAGCTAACAAACTAATATTAATAAACTAAATTAATAAGAAGAACAAACAAAGGGAGAACATAATATATTCCAAACTTTTCTTATATCAAATTCTCTAATGAATCAAAGTAATGGCTATTTATAGCCAAGTAGTAACATACAAACTAACACTTCTTCAAAATATAGATATAGCAATTAAAAGAAAGCTAAATTGAATCGGAATAGGATAAAGAACGCACGAAGGATCAGAGAGAAAGAGGATTCTAAAAGCTAAAAGCCTAGAAAACTAGATTGTCAGACTCGGAGGTAGCAGTAAGATCTCTGTCTCCAGAGAAGGCATGAGCCATTGAGAAGTTATCAACTTGGCCAAGTGATGACACCTCTTAAATGGTGCCCCACATGACATCCATTTGGTATGTCAAGTGATGACTATTAAAGGGGTGGTCCACGTGACATCCATTTAGTTTTACAACACTCCCCCTTGGATGTCCATGTAAAAAGAAAAGTTGAAGGAACAAAAATATATATAGACATTTATAATTTGCATTGCTTGCTGCCTCATTAAAAACCTTTCTAAGAAAACCTAGTGGGACAAAACCTAGACTAAGGAAAAAAAGTGCAATGCGTATTTTACTCCCCCTGATAAAGACCACGATTCAGATGCTTAAGTCTTCCCATTCCAATCTTTTGCACCATCTTCTCAAGAGTTGAGGCTGGTAAAGATTTGGTGAATAAATCTGTTGGATTATTACTTGAACGAATTTGTTGTATATCAATATCACCGTTCTTTTGTAGATCATGTATGAAATATAATTTTGGTGAAATGTATCACCGATCTTAGTTGAGTTATGCAACAACATTGTCTTCAAAGAGCACTGTAGGTACCTTGACATCACACTTCAAACCACATCTTTCTTTGGTGAAATGTATCACCTATCTCAACCATACACATTCTCTACTTCTTCGTGAATAGCTATTATCTCAACATGATTTGAAGAAGTAGCGACAATAGACTGCTTTGTAGATCGCCATGATATAGCAATACCTTCATATGTAAATAAATAGCATGTTTGAGATGTGGGTCAGATAAATAACCTGCATCTGCATGACCAACAAGATTTGCACTATCTTTGTTAGTATAAAATAGACTCATATCACTAGTCCCCTTTAGATATCACAATATATGTTTAACTTCATTCCAATGTCTTCGTGTAGGGGAAGAATTATATCTTGTTGATAAATTAACAGAAAATGTTATGTCAGGTCTCATAGCATTAGCAAGATACATAAGTGCACCAATTGCACTAAAATAAGGTACTTCAGGACCAAGAGGTTCCTCAGTCTCTTTGTGAGGTCGGAATGGATCTTTACTCACTTCAAGTGATCGTACAACCATTGGAGTACTTAATGGATGTGCTTTGTCCATGTAAAATTGTTTCAAGACTTTCTCAGTATAGGCAGATTGATGGATGAAGATCCCGTCTGCTAAATGTTCAATTTGTAGATCAAGATAAAGTTTTGTCTTTCCAAGGTCTTTCATCTCAAATTCTTTCTTTAGATATTCAATTGCCTTTTGGACCTCTTCTGAAGTTCCAATAAGATTAATGTCATCAACATAAACAACAAGAATAACAAACCCTGATGTTATTTTCTTAATAAAAATGCAATGACAAATAACATCATTTATATAATCTTGTTTATCAAGTACTCGCCAAGATGATCATACCACATGCGCCCTGATTGTTTTAAGCCGTATAATGACTTTTGTAATCTAATTGAACACATTTCCCGAGGTTTTGAACTATATGCTTCAGGCATTTTAAGTCCTTCTAGAATTTTCATATAAATTTCATTATCAAGTGAACCGTAAAGATAAGTTGTAACCACATCCATCAGATGTATTTCAAGGTTTTCAAGAACAGCTAAACTAATGAGATATCAAAAAGTTATTGCATCCATAACTGGTGAATATGTTTCTTCATAGTCGACATCGGGTCGTTAAAAGAATTCTTGCGCAACAAGGTGTGCCTTGTATCTTACAATTTCATTTCTCTCATTTCGCTTTCGCACAAAAATCCATTTATAGCCAACCAATTTTACACCATTTGGGGTTTGGACTACAAGTCCAAAAACCTCACGTTTAGAAAGTGAGTTCAATTCTGATTGAATTGCCTCTTGCCATTTTGGTCAATCACATCTTCGTCGACATTCTTCGATAGATAAGGGTTCAAGATCCTTATTGTCTTGCATAATGTTAAGTGCAACATTATATGCGAAAACATTATCAACTATGATTTTTTATCGATCTAAACTTATCCCATCACCCGTAGAACTTATTGAAAGTTCTTCATTCACTTGAGTCTCGGGTTCACTGATTTCTTCAAGAATATCAAGATTAATCAGATTTTGAATCTCTTCGTGGGATTCTTTTGTAGTGTCATTTTCCGTACTTTTTTTCTAGGATTTTTATCCTTTGAACCCAATGGTCTGCCACGCTTCAAGCGTGTTTGTGATTCAGAAGCCATGACACTTGTAGATGGTCCTTTTGGGACGTCAATCCGGATAGGTACATTTACTGCAGGAGTATGTGACTTTGTTATTCTTGTCAAATCAGTAAATGTGTCTGGCATTTGATTTGCTATGTTTTGCAAATGGATGATCTTCTGGACCTCCTGTTCACACATAGGGGAACGTGGATCAAAATGAGATAGTGATGAAACTTTCCATGAAATTTCACTTTTAAGTTCCTTTTTCTCTCCCCCTAATTGTGAAAAATTTGTTTCATCAAATCGACAGTCTGCAAATCTTGTAGTAAATAAATTTCTCGTCAATGGCTCAAGGTAGGGAATTATGAAGGGTGAATCAAACCAAACATATATGCCTAACCTTCTTTGGGGGCCCATCTTAGTGCGCAGAGGTGGTGCTACTGGCACATATACAACACATTCAAAAATTCGTAGATGAGCAATATTTGGTTCATGACCAAATACTAGTAGTGACGGAGAGTATTTATTATAATGAGTCGGTTTGAGACGAACAAGTGATGTTGCATGTAAGATAGCATGTCCCCAAACAGTAGTGGGTAACTTAGTTTTCATAAGTAGAGGTCTTGTTATCAATTGTAAGCGCTTAATAAATGACTCAGCAAGGCCATTTTGAGTATGAACATGAGCTACAGGATGTTCAACTTTTATCCCTATTGATAAGCAATGATCATTAAAAGCTTGGGATGTGAATTCTCCAGCATTATCAAGGTGAATTGCCTTAATGGGATAATCTGGAATTGCGCTCTTAATCGTATCATTTGTGCCAATAATTTTGCAAACGCCAGGTTGCGAGATGATAAGAGGCACACATAAGACCATCTTGAAGATGCATCTATTAGGACCATAAAATATCTAAACAACCCACTAGATGGGTGAATAGGTCCACAGATATCCCCATGTATAGGTTCTAAAAATTGAGGGGATTTAATGTTAACCTTCATTGGTGATGGCCTAATAATCAATTTACCCTAACAACAAGCAACACATGAAAATTCATCACTCGTAAAAATCTTCAGGTTCTTTAAAGGATATCCATTTGAGTTTTCAATGATTCGTCTCATCATTATTGATCCAGGATGACCTATTCGGTCATGCCAAAGGACAAAAGTTTTTAAGTCAGTAAACTTCTGATTTACGATAGAATGTGCTTCAACTATACTTATTTTTTCATAATATAAGCCAGAAGATAAAGTTGATAATTTCTCCAACACATATTTCTGGTCTAAGACAATCTTGGTAATACCAAGGTATTCAACATTCATTTCATTTATTGTCTCAACATGATATCCATTTCGGCGAATATCTTTAAAACTTAACAAGTTTCTTGGGGATTTAGAAGAAAACAATGCACCTTGTATAACAAGTTTTGTCCCCTTAAGCAAAAATATAGTAGCTCTTCCGGAGACTTCTATTAAGTTCGAATTACCCGAAATCGTAGTAACATTTGCTTTTCTTCTAAGC
The DNA here is from genome assembly GCF_019186545.1 of Solanum stenotomum. Lineage (NCBI taxonomy): Eukaryota > Viridiplantae > Streptophyta > Magnoliopsida > Solanales > Solanaceae > Solanum > Solanum stenotomum. The sequence continues at coordinate 9,616,594 of NC_064283.1, read as the reverse complement.
AAGTAAGAGAAATATTTCTCATCTTTGAGTATGACGTGCGTTGTTCTACTATCTATTACATAAATATCTTCATGATTGATCATTGATTCAAACGAAGTTTGAGACATATTCATATTTTCTTCAAAAGAAGATATAAACAAAGTAAAATATTACTATTAAACATGAATACTATACAAACATTATTTATTTATAGAGATTAGAAAAGCATAAACACACCAACTAATAAAAACAAATAGAAAAGAAAATTATCTAGATTATTGCGGGCTAGTCACTGATCGTTTTCCTTCAGGGAATACAAAGAAATCAGCTACATCCAGATGCATAGGTTCAACATTATCTTCAGAGATGAAATTTGCTTCTGCATTATTATTCATCTTATGTATGGGCTCAACATTATCTTCAGAGATAAAGTTTGCTTCTGGATTATTATCATCCTTTTTCAAGGATGCCTTATAGAGCTGAACCAGATGTTTAGATGATCGACAAGTACGCGACCAGTGCCCCATTCCTCCGCATCTATGACATACACTTTCTGAATTTTTCTTTTGTATCACTTCTTGTCTTTCACCCTTCCTTTTATATTGCTGATCATTTTTTTGTGCAAGACGACCATCACGATTATAATTTATTTTACGACCACGGCCACGATCGAAGCCACGACCACAATAGAAGCCACAACCTCTTTCTCGTTGGTGATAATTTGCCTGATTCACATAGAACCAACGGGCCAACTTTCATGATTTTTATCAATAGGTCGTTATGTCGTTCAGCAATAAGAAGATGTGAAAGTAATTCATAATATTTTTTAAAATCCATTTCTCGATATTGCTGCTGCAGGAGCATACTCGAGGCAGGAAATGTGGAGTATGTTTTCTCAAGCTTATCATGTTCAGTGACCTTTTCTCCGCATAAATTTAACTGTGATATAATTCTATACATGGAAGAATTATATTCAGTTATACTTTTAAAGTCTAATAACCTCAGATTAAACCAATCATGACGCGCCTATGGAAGAATGACCAACTTTAGGTGGTCATATCTATCTTTCAAATTATTCCACAGTATAAGGGGGTCTTTAATGGTGATGTATTGCATTTTCAACCCCTCGTCAAGATGGTGACGGAGAAATATCATAGCCTTTGCACGTTCTTGGTTGGATGTCTAGTTATTATCTTTGATGGTGTCTACCAGACCCATCGCATCCAGGTGAATTTCAGCGTTTAGTATCCATGACGAGTATCATTTGCCCGATATATCCAAGGCAACAAATTCAACTTTAGAAATATTAGACATTTTTTAGAAAAATAAAATTCTTACCCTTTTTACCTATTCAAAGTAGCTCAAGTTGGCAGAGTCTCGTGCTGATAACGTGATATAAAATAACTAGCTAACAAATTAATATTAATAAACTAAATTAATAAGAAGAACAAACAAAGGGAGAGCATAATATATTCCAAACTTTTCTTATATCTAATTCTCTAGTGAATCAAAGTAATGGCTATTTATAGCCAATTAGTAACATACAAACTAACACTTGGCCATTGAGAAGTTATCCACTTGGCGAAGTGATGACACCTCTTAAATGGGTGCCCCACATGCCATCCATTTGGTATGTCAAGTGATGACTATTAAAGGGGTGGCCCACATGGCATCCATTTAGTTTTACAACAGTTATATTATATTTGTTATATTCGAATAAAATATTATTTCAAAATAAGTGTTTGCTTTTTAATTCAAAACAAAAATAGTTATCATTTTCAACTATAAAAGAAAAAGATTATTACTTTTTGATAGTGCTCTTTTTTTTTGTTAAGTCCCGGTAACGGAATATCTTTAAAAAAATAGTGTTCATTTTCATAAATATTTGATAAATAGAAATAATTTAGTAAATTAAACTTTATATTTCGTAATGGATGGAAAATGAGTTAAAGTGACACTTATTTTGGAGTGAAAAAACTAAGGAGTATTAAGTATATACTCCTTTCGTCCACTTTTATTTGTCCTCTATATTAAAAACATATGTTTATTTTTGGGAAACAAGTAAAAAATGTCCTTAACTTATTGAAAATGGCAAAAAAATGCCCTTCTTCCATCTATTGGATAAAAAATGTCCTTCCTTTTGATCCAAATAGGTAGGGCTAGGCATTCGATAATTCGATTCAATTTTTGATTTTTTTTTTTCAATTTTTTTGATTTTTGGTTCTTGTACCACATTTACCGAACACCGACCAAATTATTTTGGTTCGGTTTTTATTGTTTCGATTTGATTTATGTTATTTCAGTTCGAGTTTTGTTAGTTCGATTTTTTGTTATGGGCCTGCTTAGTGGGCTTTTTAAAATTTTACAATTTTTTTATTTGATTTTTCAGCTTAATGGGCTAAAAATAAGCGGTTCTTAAAGTGTTATGGATATGTTTGTGGACATGGAGAGTCTAGAGGATTACAGAGGAGATTTGTAGATATGTTTGGTGGAGATTTAGCAAAGATGATGGATTTAACACCTCATATTCTGTCTGAACACGCGCCGCACAAATTTTCCTTTCTCAAAGGAATTTTACATGCTATCAAGACTAACAGAGAAAGCACCTTTTAATCTGGTTTTGTTCTATAGCCAGACCAGTAGGTTTCTTGATTCTCTCGGTATCCATATTTGGTGAATTGACACCCTTACTAAGCATGTGAATAAGCATTAGTACACTTCCATGTCCTGATGGTGGTCGCCGGTTGTTGCTGCTGGAGTGTTGCTCCGCTGGTCGGCTGGCGGCTGCTGCTGGTCGACGCGACGAAGCCGATCGCCGGAAGTGGAAAGTGGGAAAGCGTTAAGGGTTAGTGAAAGGCTGAAAGCGGCGCTGTTAACTCAGTTGAAGAAAACTGAAAAGTGAAGCGTGGTCACTGACCTAATTGACTAATTCAATTATGCATATAAAATTTATTATTTAATAATTAATATAATATTATAATATAATATATTTCGGTAAACCGAAATACCGAATAATACAAAAGTCATGAAAAATATGAAAATTTATACCGAAAAACTTCGGTTCGATTCAGTTCGGTTTTTCGGCATTTTTGCCTGGCCCTACAAATAGGTGAATGAAAGGACATTTTTTATCCATTAGGTAGAAGGAGGACAATTTTTGAGCCATTATCAATACGTTAAAAGCATTTTTGACCTTTTTGCATTTATTTTTACTTATCCAGCTTAGGATATTAAGAGATGTTCTATCACTTATTTCCTAATTTGTCTTTATTATTAACTACTCCCTCCGTCCACAATTAATTGTCATAGTTTCCTTTTTTAGAGTCAAACAATAAGAACTTTGACCAATATTTTACGATGTATATTTTCATCATATTGATATGCAAAAAATTGCAACTTATAGTACTTTTCGTATAGTTTTTGAATATCTAATTTTTTTAAAAAAAATATCGAATTAACGTAATCTAATTTAACTTTAAAAATTAGTCAAATTGACTTTCGAAAAGCGCAACATGACAAATAAAAGTGGACAGAGGGAGTATAATTATTTCACAATTCATATCCTAATGTTGATTTTATTATATTTAAAAAATAATATAATTAAATTATTATTTTATTTTATCTCACCTTAATGTGTGTCATGTTAATGTTAGTCAAGTAAAAATGAATAATAAGTAAATATAACCGGATAAAATATTAATATCTCTATCCACTTTTAATTGTCATAGTTTCCTTTTTTAGAGTCTAACTATAAAATTTTTGACTAACATTTTATGATTTATTTATTCATCATATTGATATGTAAAAATTGCAATTTATAGTACTTTTCGTATAGTTTTTTAATATCTAAATTTTTTGTTTAAAATACAAATAAATGTAATCTAACTAACTTTGAAAATTAGTCAAATGATATTCGAAATGCGTAATATGGCAAATAAAAATCAATTTAGTTGACTATTTTATTCTAAAGAAAAATTATGGTTTAATTTTCTTTCTTTCTTTATAGAGATCGATTTTGTTTGGAATATTAAAAATTATGTGAATAATACTAATAAATTAAAAAAAAATGGTCAAAAAATATATAAGATCGATTTGGTTATGAGAATTTTTCATTTTTTTCTGAACTATTTTTCTTACTTTATTTTAAAATTTTGTGTTTGGCCATAAAAATTTGAAATTTGGAAAAAAAATCAAAATCTTATTTTCACACTTTGAATTTTTTTATTTTCAAATTTATCCTAAATTTTTAATTTTTATAAAATAACCCCGTCTGAATTATATTTTTCATGTTTAAATTATGTTTTGTGGTTTTTTTTTTAAAGTACATTAAATTTCTAAATATTTATTACAAAAAGTATGATCAAACAAAATTTTAATTTTAATATTTTAAAAATAAAATGATTTTTTTTGTTTTTTTATGTTTTATGTAATTTGATCATATTCAAATTTTAAGACGAGTTGAGTAACTATAGTACTATACCGGGATAAGAGCTAGAATTTTTAATATTTTTTTTTATGTATAAACACATTATTTCACTAATAATTTTGCATTAATATTTGAGTTTAAAGAATCCTAAAGAAACTTATTTGCATTCTCAAAGTATATAAAATAACTAGTAAACATAGTCGCGCTTCGCGCGGTGCGAAAAGATATTAGATTCATGATTTTTTAAAATAGTGTTTTACTTCAATCTTCAAATTCAAATAAATTAAATATTAAATTCTAACTCACTTTAACTATATTTTAAATTTCTTCTTGAAGTATTAGCTTCATCGAAAAAGGAAACAATTCCTTGATTGACACAATTTAAATATCTTGCTCCTTTTCTTTTATATTGAAGTAGTAATAATTGAACGTTAATATGCTTTTATCCATCTAACTACATTCTTTTCTAGAGTTATGATATAGTAATAAGTATAAAAATCACTTAGTTATCAGGTAAAAAATATATATACACTTTAAGTGATAAATAAAATAAATGCTTATAATATGTCATTTTCTCATGCAAATGCAATTGTTAATGATCTTGTTGAAGAAAAAATATTAAAAATTAAATAAAAAATACACGATTAATAGCCACAGAACTTCTGCCTTAGAGAAACTATCTTGAATAAAAAAAAATATTAAGATCCTATATATAAAAATATTTTTACAATGTTTTTCTATCATATATCATGAAAAAAAAAGTCATCAAACTGCAATTAATCAACAACATAAGCATATGTATAGAAAACAAAGTCAATATAGTGACAAACAATTATAAATGTGAAAAAATCCACATAGTCATTCTCCTCTTTCCAAATTTCTTCTAAATGACTCTCGGAAGCATTATTAAAATTCAAATGATTTTAAGTTTTATTACCACATTGACACATTTTTAGAAATCACACCATTGAAATGATTCAAATGATTTTAAATTATATATATATATATAGCTGCCTTCCTCCTAATTTCATCGTCTATAAATAATTAGTAGCATGAACTACTCTTCCCAATTTGCAAATCAAATGACAACATTTGATTAATTAATTTAATTACTTTTGCATGCTTAATTTATCATATCATGAATCATTATAATATATAAAATATTTCTGTAAAAGAATGAAAGTAGTAAGAATAAAGCATAATCAAGAATCATAATGATATAATATTGATCCAAGAAAGAATAAATTTTAATTTATTAAACATCTAGTTATAGAAGAAATCGTTAAGACTTCTTCGTTTTTTTGGAAATATGCCTTTTGAGTTTAATTTGTTATATGGTTAATTTGTAAGGTCGTAAGCACCTAAAATAGGATAAAGGATAAATAACAAAACTAAACTTAAAAAGGCAAGTTATTATGGGTATAAACTTTAGTGTTATAAAAACTTATAAGGAATAATTCGTAACATAAATTTTTAATTTTTTTACGCTAAAGATTAAAAAAATTCTAGAGATATAAATAAGAAAAGAAAAAGAATTTAAAAAAATAGATGAATATGAAATTATGAATCATGATCCAAGTGATGTCTCACCTCACCTCTTCTATATCAAACTTTATCAAATATATAGCGAGATTTTTATGGATACAAAAAGGCTACTAAATTATCAATAATAAAAATGAGATATTAGACGATGAATCTTTTAACTTATGTATTATCATTTCACATTGATAGAGAAGTTCAATAGCACATATTTTGACAAATCCCACAATATAATCTAAATTAGATAAGGTAATATGTTTGAATGTAGGTTAATTTTTAAAAACAAATCAAGAAGAATTTCAATTAGCATATCAATTGAGAAATTGAAGTCTAAATAAAGAATGATATTAAAAGAAAAGTACGGATAAGTTGTAAACAAACAAAATATCAAGAAAAATTGTGTATGACATTTATCATTAACTAAAGCTATTAAAATGTCAATAGGAAAAATGGGTCATTACTCTATCGATATAATCATCATTTTTTTTTGTACTTACCCCTAAAATCCACATTAATATAAGTAGAATAATGCATATTGTGATAATCCACAACATAATATAATATAAATTAGAAAAGATGATATTCTACGCATTAATGTGAAAACAACATGAGATGAAATTTAATTCATCAATCGAGAAATCAAAATTTTAAATAAATACAACATCAGAGTAGAAATAAACACAAGAATAAAGCAATATAATAAGATAACATGATAAAATGACAAAACACGATTATACAAATATAATATTTTGTTCCAAATAAATTCAAGAATCTATAAAATAGCAAACCAATTGAAAAAATTGTTAGGACCGAAATAAGCAGGTGTAACGCGGAAGCTAGCAAAGCAAACCTCGAAAGACCATGAGTAAGAAGACAAANAATTGTGATACAAAATAGCAGAACAATTGAGAAATATAGTCATCTAAAATGATAAAAATGAAAGTATATGATTCAAAATATCATTATTAAAACATTATATAATATTAATATTGATAAACAAAAACAAATAAAATAAATGGTACCTGAATACTGTCTAAGTAGTCCCATTAGAAGGGAAGCAATTGGTGAACAAAAAATATTTAATGTCAGAAACGAGTATAAATAATAATTAAAGAGAAGATGAAAAGTTGAAGAATTGGTCATGATCTTAGGGCCTGTTTGGATTGACTTTTGGCTTATAGCTTATGCTTATGACTTAAAAGTCAAAAGCCATAAGTTAGGATTTCTAACTTATGGCTTTTGGCTTATTTTTGTTATTTTGACTTTAAAATAAGTGCTTATAAACACTTTTTAACTTTACCCAAACACTTCAAAACTGCTTAAAAGATATTTTGGCTTAAAAACACATAAAATAAGTCAATCCAAACGGGCACTTAGACGTGGGGGAGAGGGAGGGTTGATTGTTTTTACCAATAAATTTAATAAATTAATTACAAGTGATTATAGATAAAGAATAAAACATTAATTAAAATATTTAGACAATTAAAAATCCCAAAAGAAAAATAATATATATATATATATATATATATATATATATATATATATGTAGATTTCTTCTAGGACAATAAATTTATGTATGCCTTAAACTTTTCTCATTGTTGTTGTTTCCTTTTTCTCCTCTATGAAAATTTCTTTGCCCTTTCCAAAATTTTATTAGGGATTGACTCAATAGTTTACTTGGTCTTTGGGTGGGAATTTGGAATTTTGTAGCGTTAATAAGGGTTTACAAATAACTTTCTTCATGTTTATTATTTGAAATTTGAAAAGCTACAAAATAATATAATTATGTGCGAGTGTGACGAATTAAATATAAATATAGTGTGTCTAGGAGCTTTGTGCATATATATATATATATCGTAATTTTTTGGAGAAAGATTTTTGACTGACCACTATAAGAAAACTATGAATTACATGGGGATTAGTATGAAAATTTACAGGAAAATAATTTTTTTGTAAATTTTCATACTTATCCCCAGAAAAATCCCCATGTAATTGACATTTTTTTTTAGTGGACCACCCTGACACTATCAGAGCTCCGCGCATCCGCCCTAAAACATAACCTCTAGGTCATGATAGAAAAACTCAAATTCCATTTGCCCACCCAAAGACCCAAGTAAACTATTGACCAGTCAACCCCTAATCAAAATGTGGTAGGGGGCAGAGAAGTTTTCATACAGAAGAAAAAGAAAGCAACAATGAGAAAAATCACACACTGATATTGACCGCATTATTAATTTGAAGAATAGAATCATCCATTACATAGTTAAATTAGCTATATTAAATATGTTTTTTTAATTATAATATACGTCAATTTTGATAAAAATATTTGAAATTTAACTATCTAATATACGAATAAAAACACACGTAAAAATAAGCTATGAACCAAAAATATTCTTCAAATTAATTATGTGGTTAATAACAATATGTAATTTTTCTCATTGTTGCTTTCTTTCTCTCCTTTACGAAAATTTATCCGCCCCCTTCCAAATTTTGATTAGGGATTGACTGAATAAGTTTACTTGTTCTTGGGTGGACATTTGGAATTTTGTAGCGTCAATTAGGGTATATATACAAATAAATTTCTTCATGTTTATTATTTGGAAGGCTACAAAATAATATAACTATGTGTGGATGCGAAAAATATAATTGAACTTGAGTATTGTGCGTTCAGAAGCTCTGTGCATATCATGATTAATCGTTAAGCTACTATATATATATTTTTCATTGTGTTAAAAAGTGTTCAAAATATTTTTTTTATATATATATATAACGTAATTTTTTAAATTACCTGACACCATTAGATCATTCCACCTCAACAGACAAATTAAAATTCCAAATGCCCTCCCAAAGACCCAAGTAAACTATTCAGTCATGAGTCAACCCCTAATCTAAGTTTGGAAAGAGGCAGAGAAATTTTCATTAAGAAGAAAAAGAAAGCAATGAGAAAAATCATACATTGATATTGACCATGTATATAATTATTTTGAAGACTAGAATCATCTATTCCATAGCTAAATTAATTATATAAAATATGTCATATTTTTTAATTATATGCATTAATCTCAAGTAAAAATTGCCTGAAATTGTACAATTTATTGAGGTAATGAGTATAATTTAAAAAATGACATATTTATGTGGTTAACTTATCTATATATGAATGAGAATACACACAAAAATAAATTTTGAACCAAAAATATCTAATTTAAATACTTTATTATGAGTTGAAATATTCGATTGAAACGAGATTTAAAGATTTGATTATATATTAAGCCTATTATTTATGTATATTTATTTATATCATTTATTGTAACATATTAGAAGGTGCATGCATGGTTCTGATACGGTTAATTAAAGTTTCTCATAAGCTTCCTTTGTCAGATCATGATTTTTTTTCCCTGGACTTATTCAAGGTGTTTTGTTTGAATTCTTTTTAACCTATATATTTGTTAATTAATTAAGACCTAGAGTTTGTATGGCATGCTATTGGATAAGGTTATTTTTCCGTCTCAAATTATCTATCGTATTTAATTTTTTTACTAATGAAGAAGAGTTATTTTGATTATTTTACTTTAGTTTTTTAATGTATCTTAAGATATAATTTCGCTTTATAGATTTTATTTATGCATCATCTTAAGATGTTTATAATTAAAAAAAACAAATACTAAAAGTAAAAAATATATATTTAATTTGACCTTGAACTTTTAAAATTCAAATTCTGACTCTGCCTTTAATTAATATTTTCATGTAATCTTCTCTTATAAAATTTTGTTAGATGAACATTGTTGTATGACGAAATAACCATTCTTGCTTGTTAGCCACACTTGACTTTTCAGTGAAATATTAATTTTACATTAAAAATTGGGTAATTTTTCTCCAATATACTACTAACTAATAAGTAATCATATTATGGATTATTAATCATCATTGGAGCATTTCACTTTTTCAAAATTTTCCTTGTATTATTATTTTTTAAACTAAAGTCTCCATTCACTAAACTGTATTTAGTTGAAATTATTTTGGGGTTTTCAAAGAAGGTTCTTGTTAGCAACCTAATTGCAGCTATTGTTTAATTAAAGCTTCCATTCACTAATCATGTTTTACTTTTACTTTTACTTTTTTTTCTTAATAGAGTCATGTACTCATTAACTTCGGAAAAAATCATATGTATATATGTATATTTATCTTGATAAACTAGCAGAAATTAGAATATAATTAACAATGCACCCACAAGAAGCATAGAAGTGTAATTATATTGTTGGTACAAGCAAGAGGAACCACCCGCGAGACTTGAGTTCAAATTCAGCTCAAGCACGATTTTACTCTTAATATTTTAAGTTTATCTTAGAGCACATTGTTTGGATTACTAATATTTTTAAATTTAAAATCACTGATAGATGTTTAAACAAACGTACATTATTAGTAGAATTTATTTTTCACGACGTTCTTTGAATAAAGACAATTAGTTATTTTTCACGCCAAAGCTACATTATTTTTGAAAAATTAATTGAAAATTTATGAATTTGACCATAAAGCCACCCGGATGGCCCATTGGTTTGGGCTTGAGATTTCCATGTTGGAGGTCTCAAGTTCGAAACCCTTTGGTCTTGAGTTTTCCTTCTATATTGAGGTCTTGGGTTAGAGTCTTATGTATGGAGAAAATCTAGTTGGAAGCATCACTTTCGAATGAGTCATGTAATGCGCGATCTATATTTAATCGTCTCTTAAATACAGACTCTGGACGTCAGATGGAAAACCAACAAAAAAATTTGAAAAATTACTACGTGAAGACTAATTAGCGTTTATTGACTTGTTGATTATGGTTACTACGAAGAACAAACAAAGTTCATAAAAATCGGAAGTTGATTACTATGAAGTTTATTGATCTCTCTGATTTAATAAGTTGATTACTACTACTACGGTAAGGTCCTTTGTGTTGCCTTGCCAATTTATTGAGTTGCGAGTGAAAAAAAAAGGCAAATATGGAGGCTCGAGTCGAGACACAAGAGTCATTCTATTTAAGACAAGATAAAATGAGTAATGACAACTGTCTTATCATAACACAAGTTATTGTAAAATATATCTTTTACGCTCTATTTCCAATTTTTGTTTCACCTTTTCTTTTAGTGAATTTAAAGAAATAATGTATTTTTTGTAGTAATTTTTTATATAACATATTAAAGATCTTATAAGAAAATTAAAAATATTTTGCTTGATTAACTCTATATATTTTCAATTTAAAAGTTTAAATTTATTTTTTATTTCATTTTTTGAAATTTCATATTAACTCAAACAAATTACTAAATTGAAATGGGGTGAGTATTTGTTAACTTTACCACCAAAGGCTACTTAAAAAATATCAAAGGATGTACCATGATAGAGAATTGTTATTCTATCATAATCCTTCTTTTCGATTTCTTAGATTCTTATTTTATTTTGATAAAATATTTTATATTATTGAAATAATTTTTAACTTCGCGTCCAATACATCATTCAAACGTTATTTGTATTTTTCTTATAAATAAATATTTAACGTCATAATTTTCCCTTGTTACTCTGACAAAAATTACTAAGCTAGCGTTTGACCATAGATTTCCAAATATTCTTGGCAAATATTATTTGGGTGAAATTTCACTATGTATTTGGCCATAGTATTTGGGAAATATATTTCACTTTTTAGAAAAATATGATTTATACCCATAAGTTTTAAAAACTATCAAAAATAACCATAAGTTTGTTTTACAGGTCAATTGGATCTTCATTGGAACAAATAACAAGTAATGTCCATGACACTAGAGCAATGTGATAGTTTGGAGTGAGTGCAACAAGCATCATTCCATACATCGTAAAGTAGACAAAGCATATGACTTTGTTACCCTGAGTCGATTGTTCATCATTTTCATCAACAACCATATCATCACTTTCATATTCACTGAATATTTCATCACTACTTTGGTGTTCACGTAAAAAATTATGTAATACAACGCAAACAACTACTATAGATGGTGTTTTTGTAAAAGATAAAAATTTGGTGTAAAGTTTCAATTTTCAAAAAATCCCAAATAATGAGATTTGGCCAAATACTAGAAAAAACTAGTGAAAATTTGGGATATTTGCCAAAAATATTTGCCAAATAATAACAAATTATATGGACAAACACTATTTGCCAAATTTTTCCCCAAATATTATTTTTGGAAATCTATGCCATACGGGACCTAAGTATTTAAGTCGATCTATATAATAAAAATTACTCCTAGTACATATGCAGTTCAATTGAATCATATTACATTTTCCTCCTCAAATTATTTCTAAAACAAATATTTATAAAATTAGTTAAGATGTGCATAAATAATTAAAAACACCATACTTTTAAAAAATAAAAATTAAAAAAAATGTAGCAAAATTTGATAATTAGAAACACCTTGAATTAGAAGATCCAGTAGTCAACCAAAAGAGCAACAGAAGAGCAAGTTCTTCTTCAAATATACCAAACGTAAGTCTTTCATCTCCAACTTTCCGGTGATCGTCCACTATATTTTCCGGTACAATTACGCTCCGGCAAAGCGGACACGTGGCTTGTCCTTTCCCGTGCATCAACCACTTATCTAAGCAATTTTCATGAAAAATATGACTGCACCTTTCAATTTTCCTCCCTTTATCTCCGTGCTCGAAATCCGATAAACAAATCGCGCAATCAATTGGTTCAGTTGCAACAAATCCAAGTAATTTTCGCTTTTTGTAAACGAATTTAATGCTCTTTTTGTTTATAACTTTCCAACAATTGTAACTTTGTTGTCTTTGTTCGTATGAACGGATAGAAACTAAAAACAAAAGCATTATGAATGTTAATGCTTGAGGAATCCATGAGGAGAATAAAATGTTGATGAGTTTATTGAAATATGAGAAGAATTTAGTGAATGATGACATTTTATTTATTTTTTGCTTTAGCATTTGGTGAAAAGAAGAGAAAACAGAGCTTTATTTATAGTTGGGAAAATGATTCGAACTTTCACCAAAATTGTCTTAACAATCCATACTTTTGGGCAAGATCTATTATTCCTACATTATTTAATAGTGTATTTTAAAGATATTTAATACTTCTCATTATTAAATAGTATATGGAGTAATAGGTCCTGCCCAAAGTTTGGAATTGTTACAATAATTTTGGTCAAAGTTCGAATATAATTGAGACTACTTTCCTTTTATAGTTTATGTTTGAAATTTGAAATGTAAAAATGTCATGGAGGTGGCGGCTGATTTATTTTATAAAATTAATGTAATATACTTAGTAAAACTATTCAAAATATTATCTAATAGTACTAATTATTAATTACTGAGTTCTTAATTTGAATTTTAAAATATGTTTAATAATATTTTTTAAAATGGTTTTTAAATTAATTTGTAATTTATTGGCTTGAGTTGTGGACGGACATTAACAAGTTTTTTATTTTTACCGTTTGTATTGATTTCTTTAGTGTAGCATGTTAAATATCATTTATCGTAAATTAATAATTATTTTAAAGAAAATTTGGTTATGTAAATATTAGTTTCTTGTATCAATCGATACAGTATTATAAAATTATAGAGAAAGCAGGTCAGGGGGGAAAGTGTCGTTCAAATTCAAAGCAACATTCCTTATGTTTAGAGTCTTTAGACCATATGGTATTGTTTTTTTTCTATATAAATATAAAATCAACTATAATTGTCGACTTCTAGAACTGTTGACAGTAAGATTCTTTATTATTTCACTTTTTTTTTTATCACAGTACCGTACCTATATTAATTCAAGGGTGATTACTTAAATATTTTTATATATGTGTATATATTTATTTGAAGAAAATATTAGTGTCATGTAACTCAACATAAATTATTATAAAACATTATATCCAATTTGGTTTAAGTCATATTTTTATGTATACACAGCGCTTTTAATTTATATATTATTGTACATTTTTTTTATACAAGATTGACATCTTATGTATAGTGTACTCCCAAATATAATATAATATTATATATATATATTAAGCTATATGACATAATATTTTTATGTTGAACGATATCAGGTTGTTACAAAATTCTTTTAACTTTTTTCGTTTGAAGAATCGGAAGAAATTCCTGATAATCATTTAGGCAAGGGTTTTTCTTTATGGGGATGGAAAAGATATATTGAATATATGTTTGATAAAGTGGCGATGAAAATTACCTAGACAACAAAGAAGGCAATAAATTGGGATGGTAAGGTAACTGTTACTGAGGAATTTTTTCAATGCAATTATTGATACAACTAGCAAATCACAATTATATGAGAGTGTCAACAACCATAAAAAGATTTAGGGCCGTTACTTATTAATGTACTTTTAATACTAAGATTATTTTATATAGAGAAACTATTTTAAATATCTATTAGAATTTTTTAATGAAAATATGCATATTCAAATTTTCAATCAATATTATACATAAATAAATAGTAAATTAAATATTAATATAATATATATTAACATGATGACTTAAATATAATTCAAAATATTAAGAAAAATAAATTTAAAAACTATTCCACAAATTAAACCACTATATACAAAAAAACTCACCACAAAAATAAATAAAATCTTTCATATTATTAATCCTACAAAAATGTTGTTGTTACATTTATTTTTGATTCTGTAAAATAAGATGTAAAATAATATATAAAATATAAAATAATAATAGTATATAAACATAAAATGAAAAATTATTATATAAAAATAAAATTCTTGTATGAAACTTAACCAAATTTATGATATATGTTAATTAATTAATAAGGGATATATTGGTAAATATGTATATATGGGAGGGATATTTTAGTCTTCAAGAAAATAATTTTTTGTTTCGGCTTTTGCTTTTTTTAAGAAGCAAAAATTTTTAGTTTCTTCCCAACAATAGAAAAATTGTTTCTGCTTCTATTTAAAAGCAGTTTTGAGAATTTGCCAGACAATATTTTTTTTTCTTCAAAAAAGCTTTTATTGAAAAAAAAGACACGTTTGACATCCCAACGGCAATATCAAACATGCTCTTAACAAATCTAAGAAAAAAAAAAAAGGTAAATGCTTATTGTGTGTTTATTTTTTTAAAATATATACATAAATTAAATATTTTATACGTGTACTTCCTTGACGTATACGTAATTCACATTGATTGGTGAAATATAAGCACGCCAAGTCATTTTTGGCTTTTTTATTCCATGGCTTCTTGACATTTGATAATATTTTTTTTCTTCTCATTTGATTTGATGTCTGATATCAATTATTGACTCTTATTAATTTGGATTCTTAACTAGTATAACACTCATTAAAGGAGTAAACGTATTCGATCAGGATGTTCTTTTATTTTGAGGGAAAATTTTCAAAACAATAATATTTTAGCATTTAATAGGATTCCTTGTCAACACTCTCAATATTTATTGAAAATGTCAATATTTTGATTTGTTATAATTCTGATTGTATTTATTTAATTTGAAAGAATACAAATTTTTAATAACAAAAGGGAGAGAATCATGGGAGAAAAAATATTTCAAAAAAGGTAAAAATATTTCCCTTAATTTTTTATCCTTACTTGTTTGAACTTTTTTAAATATGATTTTATCTGAAATGTATTTGGATGGACTTCTTTAAATATGATTTTGTGTGTCATTATTTTAAAATGTAATTGAAATATAAATTGCGAGTGATATTGAAAATACAAAATGAGCCAAATAAAATACAATTCTATTTACCAATGCAAATAGTATGAATACGTATATAAATTGTATTTTGGTTATTTCGAATTGAAAATGAATACAAATCAAATCTAAATATAAATTATCTGATATACAAAGTGATATTGAAAATACAAAATGAGCAAAATAAAATACAAAATCTATTTTATTGATGCGATTAGGATGAATACCTATATAAAATAAATAAACCGTATTTTGGTTATTTAGAATTGAGAATGAATATGAAATCAACTATAAATACAAAACTTGATGGTACCATTAGGACAAATACAAAATCAAATCTAAATACAAACTATTTGGTATACAAAGTGATATTGTAAAAAATAAGATAAAAACTTTGTTTTACATATGCAATTAGGATGAATACATAAATAATGAATACATAAATAAGCTGTATTTTGGTTAATTAAAATTGAGAATGAATGGACAATTAAGAACTTCTATCCGACAATTGATTCATCAAGTTCCATGGATTCAAGAAGTCTTTTCAGAACCATCCATAGAGCGGCGGCGGAGATCTGAAACCCGACATGGAAACCGCTCGAGCCCTAAAACAAAATCACAAGAAAATCAAAAAAAATTATTTAAAAGACTAAAAATTTGAAATACATAAATATTTGATGATTATCTAACCAAACTCACATTCTACTAAATTTGAAATATTAAAACAAAATCACAAAAAAATCGAAAAAAATATTTAAACGACTAAAAATCTGAAACACATAAATATTTGATGATTATCTAACCAAACTCTCATAAAAATCAAAAAAATTGATGGAAAATCCATAATATATAAAATCTGAAATACAAGTTAATCGGTGATTTAAAAAATAAAATCAACATAAATATCACTAATTAATCAAAATTACCTTTAACAATTGAGATATTTCTTGAGTTAAGTTAGAGATTTGTTGAACAAATTAGGAGAACCGTTCACAATTTGTATTTCTTGATCCGCAAAGAATTTTGAAGAAAGAGAAAATATAAAACTTGAATGATGGGGGGTGGGGGGGGGGGGGGGGGNNNAAGAAACGTGAATGATGGGGAAAGAAATTAATCGGTAGTTTTTTTTTTCTTTTTTCCTTTTTTATCTGTTATTGGTTTAGAATTTGCTCCAATGATGGACTGTTTTGGGGGAAAAAAAGGGTAAAATAAATAATAATATTTGAATACAATTATTTTGTAAAGTATTGACATTTTGACATTTTAAATAAATATTTTAAAGTGTAGTTGTTTTGACTAATTATGTTAGGTATGTTGACTAGATTGCTAATTTTTCCTTATTTTTATGGCTCAAATTCAGACCTCTTAGCTTATATGTTAACTAGAGCTGTCAAACGGGCTTAGCCCATGGGCCAACCCGACACAATTTGTTATTGGGGTAGGATTGTGATAAAAAATTTCAAGACCATTTAAAATTAGGGCTTATAAGTCCGACCATATAAGCCCTTGGCTTGAGGCTTGATCGGGGTTTGCCCATGGGCCAAAACTTTTCATCTAAGGATAACTTACAATAATTTCACTAGGATATAATCTAATTACTTAAATACACACTATTGACTATGTTGTAATATTATGAATCTTACCATATTTTGGTACGTCCAGATACATGTATCTCGGAATATATGGACTCAATATTAGGTTAATTTGTTCTACATACACTCTATCCAAGTAGATTCACATGTATCTAGGATACATAGACAAATATCGCGCCCTCGCTTCCCTCCCATCTTGCTCGTCACTCTCTTATCTCGCTCGTGTATCTGGTATGCGAGATACATGCTAATTACACTAGATTTTTTGCTAGTGCTATTGAAACAACACCATTGTTTGTCATACTTTATTTGAAAATCTTCTCATTTTCTTGATGTTATAGAATTATAAGTTTGAAAAGAAAAAAAGAAGGGCTAGCCTGCCCCAACCCTCTGCCTTTCGAGGGTTGGGTTGGGTTGAGCATTTTTAGGCAGTACGTGGCGGAGCCACCTTATCATTAGGGTGGTTCGGATGAACCCCCTTCCGCGAAAAATTATATTATATTTACATGGTTAAAATAAGTTTTTAGGTATATATAATAGATGTCGAACCCCCTTCGGCTATTTCGTGTGTAATACTTTTAGATTTTTAACCCCTTATCGAAAATTCTAGCTCCGTCACTGTTTTCAGGCCCTTCCAAAATAAGGGGACAACCCGTTCTAGCCCTTCAAATTCCTTGGCCCGCAAGGCTTGGGCTGGGTGAGGCTGGGCCAGGTCTTTTTGACAGCTCTAATGTTAACAATAAAATGAAATCATATACATCTTTATAAAAGAAAGACGGAATGACCTGGAAGACCCTTGTACTTGGCTCCGTTTGTCATCTAGACCCTTCTACTCATGACTTTGCCAACTGAATACTTAAAGTTATTAAAACACATTATTTTAAACCCCTTTGACCGTTGACTAAGCTTATGTGGTATTTTTTTTTCTGAATCAGATCAAGAGAGTGGTTACACACTCTTAAAAGCAAGTGAAGACAACTATTTATTTATTTTTAAAAAAAGAATTAAAAGAAAAATATAACAATTAAAAAAAGTACAACTTACATAAATCCCATAGTGTAATTAAGACCCTAAATTACAACTTATCCCTACTCTTTTCTATTTTACAAAAATCCCTTAAAATATTAATCATCCGGATACATTAATTGTGATACATTATAAAACTTGTGTATTGAACTTAATATGGAATATTAATGTAAAATTAATTGTTTCCCCACAAATCACGCAGTATTGATTTTCTTTCCCACAAATCACACAGAACTTATTCATATCAACCAATTCAAATCTGTAACAGCTTCACAAAATTAAAAAATTAAATTTTCATCTTCTCCATCAATTCGAAATCTTGAATCTCAAATCCGCCATTGTAGATGATTGGACAAACGATTCACGATTTCAAGTCATCAATTCGAAATCGTCGAGTATAAGAAATTGTCGAATAAAAGAAATCGTTCAAAGCATAACAAAGAAACGGAAACTTCTTTTGAGTGGTTTTAGCAAATGGGTTGCTACTATTTCCAAGAAACAATTTTATAAGTTCAATTCTTGGAGAAAGAGATGGAGATATTGCTGCAAATGGCATTCGGCACTGAAACATGGTCATTTTTTGTGGCACATGAAGTATAAAACAGGTGCTTCAATTACCCAACTTAATGAAGTGAAGTTGAAGAAGGGATTGTTGGTACAATAAATATGGAGAAACAAATTGAGTCCTAACATAATCAACAAATTCAAAATTCTAATTTCTCCTCCTTGTTCATCGAAGAATCTTTTAAATTTATCGTCAAATTGTACTAATACAACATGAACCTATCAATCTTGTTGAGACATTTCGAAATCTAAGAAAGTAAGGTGAGGTATGGACGATACAAAAGTGATAAAATTGTTGTTGGTCAAAACTTTAGTTTTGTGAATCTCATATCAGTCATTGCAGTTGAGTTAGAGATCGTGAGTTGAGGAAAAATTTGAAGATCCGATACATCATTGAGGTGAAGAAACAAAAGACTAAATTTTCAATGTATCCGCTATGTATTGATACAACAGACAAAAAGACCGAAGAGATACATAATTTTGATGGATCATCCATACCTTTTATAATGTTGTGTAATCGTTTTTTGATTTGCGTTTTCGAGATGGATAGATTTATCAATACACTATATATGTATCTTGTTAAATTGATAAGTATTGTATTTCTACTAGATACATAAATAAGTAATTGTTACTTATAAGATGTTAGGTTTGAAATCGATACATTACTATGTGAATTGTGATAGTTGTCATGTATTAGATATATTTAGTATAAATTTGAATTTACGTATCATGTCAAAAAATTAGTGCATGATACATTACTATTTATGTATTTTATTTTGTTTGAGAAACACTGTAGTTTATAAAAAAAGATACATTATACATGTAATTGTTCCCAATAACATTTTTTGTGTGATACACAACACAATAGTGAGTTGATATGTATGTGATACATATAATGAAGTTTGAAAACTGTTGAATTTGATATATATTATGTATCATGTACATATTTGATACATGACGTTTTATCTATAGAATATTAAGGTTTATGTAGCAAGTGTATTTATTGGGTAATGTGTACATTCACATAATCTTCTAATTTAAATAAGTCTGAACGAAAATTAAAGACTGCAAATACATAACAACAACTCATACGTGGTAGATTATTCAATTTGTAATAATTATGTATCAGATAATAATTAAAGACATGAGACAGACATGTTTAGCTATGAAAATAAACCAGAACCTATATGTATTAGAAAAAAGATTAACAACAAAAAAATATAATGTATCAGATTGTTGCTGCATTTTAAAGAAAGTATCGCATCTTCATAAACAATATCGATAATGTGTCAAATTGTTGCTGTATTTGTGAGAGTCCATTGGGTGCACAGTAAAAACCTTGTTAATACATTGGCATAGCAAGTCCAGCAGTACTGGCATTTGAAGTAGGAGGGGATGGACCACAATATCTCATATTACCTCCAAGATTAAGGAAAAAAAGATGCACACCACTTTGGAATGTTGAGCCAGAATGTCCTGGCAATGCAAAATGGGTACTTAGATCCGTGAAAGATCCACCAACAACAGCAGGTAAATTTGCCGATGTGGTAGGTGGTCGAGGATAGTTAGACTGAAAGTTTGGTTATGAGGATTGATGATAAAAAAAAAAAAAAAGGCAAACAGAAAGTTGGAGAAGATGAAATGTTATTTCAGTGTTGAATTCAATTTGATTGGAGAGAGAACAGTTTTGAATTTCAAATTGTAATGAAGGAATTAATTGATAAGATTGTGGAAGGGAAAATAAGGAGATATTGATGGAGTGAAATAAGGAAGAGAAAATGTGGGTTTTGGGAGTGTGAAGTTATGTATCGGCTGTTGGGGTTTTGGAAGTAAAATAAGGGATTTTGGTAATATTTTAGAATGGTAAGGAATAATAGAAATTATGAAAAATAAAGGTGTATAGATAGGTAATTTTTCCTTAAATTTTTTTATAAAAAAAATCCATTCCCAAATGTTGTATGTTTCTTCTTCTTCCTCCTCATGATTTCACCCAACCCCCACCATCACCACACACATATCTTCTTCAATCTCTTCCAATACTCTTACACGTAATTTTTCCTCTTTCTCTTCTCATATGTTACCTATCATTTGAGAGTTCTATAATGATTGGGAAAAGATATTTATTTAGATTTGGGTAAAAGAGAGGAGGGTGGGGGAACGAGGTTCTAAATTGTGAAATAGATGCGACTTTTAGATGAGTTTTTGAAAAACATATGTTTGAGTTTCTTTCTAAATGTAAGACAATTTTATTGAGAGCATTTTTGAAGAGTTTTCTATAATAACCCATTTTTGGTCTCCTTATCTTCTTTCTCTCATCCTCCATTTTAGTCATTTTATTTCTCACCAGTCACCACTATTAAAATACCAAAATTTATAATAAAAAACATAACAAAGTTTTGCTTATCTCTAATTCCTCTTCAACGACAAAAAATCACTAGAAAAGAAAAAAAATGAATGATTAGTAGCAAAATAGATGAAAAATATGGGAAGAGAAGAAGAAATGGAAAGAAATAAAAAAACAAAGGATTTTGGAGATTAGTTTGAGATTTCTTTTTAAAAAATGTTATTTGTAATAAAAAAAATGATGTGGCAATATATTTCTGATGTGGATAGTGAGGTATTGTCCACATCAGTGCGATTGGGAGACACACATGATCAGAGGGGTTTAAAATACTGTGTTTTAATAACTTTAAGTGTTCAATTGACAAAATTGTGAGTAGAAGGGTCCAGGTGACAAACGGGGCCAAGTACAAGGGTCTCCTAAGTCATTCCGCCTAAAAGAAATTAAAATTGAAAATTTTATGAATATTTCTTTTTAAAAATAACTATTCACTTTATAAGGAATTTCATAACCAAACGCCTACTTAATTCATTGTCAATTTACTATTTATATCAACTTCAAATGAGATTTGGCATGTTATAAAAACCGTTCATCTCACTCTTAAAAGATAAAAGATAATTTTTTCTCCAATCATACCACCAGGCACCAACTAATTAATTATCTATATATATTTGGTATAACGTGCTACTTTTCAAAGTTTGCCTTCCGGGGATTTTCAAAGAAGGTTCTCGTGAGGCCGCAACTTATTGCTACAATACATATTTTACTATATATATTTATCGGTTTAATTTGATTTGATTTTTTGCATTTTAGGAAATTTAATTATATTTTTTTAGATTTTTTTTTACAATTAATGAAGATTTTCTTTTATTTTTCAACTTATAACCCATTATTACTTTTTTATTGTGATGATTTTTATTTTTTTTAGATAACGAAGAAAAAATATCTTAAGATCTCTAATTTTTAAGCAAATAAAAAAAATTAATAAAAAATATTTGTAAAAAAATGTAAAGTTAATATAATCTATATATGGTATGACGTACAGAGTCTGCATGCATGCATTCAAATTCAATGTTTGTTGCTCTCAATTTGTCACTAGAAGGTCCAAGGCCCGTCAATTTTTTTGACTATTCTATTCTAATGATGCTCGTGTTTCTTCGTTTCAATTTATTTGACATATTTTATTTTAGTATGAAGTTTAAAAAATATACATTTTTTTTAATTTTGTGATCTTAAATTAAAAATACATTAAATGTACTAAAATATTATTTAATATTATAATATTAACATATGTTATAAAAAAGTTGAAATTTAAAAACGGTTATAAAGGGGAAAAAATCTTTCTTTTTAAATTGGACTAAAAAATAGATCAAATAATTTTTTTTTTAAAAGGAGGGAGTAGCATTTTTTGTACCTCGCAGTTATTAATAAATTTTAATTCGTATATATATTTCACAAAGTAGAGTCAAATGTGACTATACTCATCTTTCAAAGCTAAGGCTTATATTTTAATTTTCAATAATGTTCACTTTAGTCAATTGCCAGAAAATTACATGCACCATCATGGAAATTGGTGAAGATTTTTGACCCCTGCGTTTCTAAGCAAACTTCCTCAACATCAAGAGGCAAAGATTATTGATTTTGAAGTTTTAGGTCAAAAGTTCAAAATCATCGATTTGAAGATTATTTTTGTAATCACATCTTAGTTATGGTTAAATTATGAGTTTGTTTAGATTAGTCGGATTTAGGTTTTAAGTTATCAATCAGTTTTGTTAGGGATTTACAAGTTATTACTTAATTTTCTAGTACAAATATAGGGTTTACAAAAAAGCTATTGAGTTCGTCTGAACCCATGAACCCCCACCTAGCTCGCCCTGTTTACGAGTGAGGTCAAAATCAAATCAAATTAGTTTAATTGGTTTTTATATTATAATTCCAATTTTTTTTTAATTTCTAATTGATTCAAATACAAAATATTAGATAGTGGGCTGCACTACCAGGATTGCTTGGACTGTAATCTTGGGCTGAAATGGGCCTGGTCCGTGGATTCTTTAGAACTCCAACATGGTCAAAATATGTATAAAATGTATATACTGTGTACATTTAGTATGTGTATATCTTAAACCAAAAATAACAATGTGTATATCTATATTGAATATGTATAAATTAGCAAATATTAGCAAATACAGTTAACATATTTCGGCCGTATTTTATAAATTAGTTGGTCAAACTTCATATAATAAGTATCCCAACATTATATTATTGAGGTAATCGAACGCGTAAACTTTTAATTTTGTTATAATTGTATGATTTGTGAGGTGAACCTTTTTTCTAAGTCACATTTTAATTTTAATCTCATAATTAATGGATTGATTATCTAGTCTTAATCTTAAACCATAGTGCATACTTTATTATGTAAACTATGATAAGTTAAAAACTATAGATTGAATCAACGATAGTGAGTTAGAATTGGAAATTTCAAATTGATATTATTTGACGAATCAAGATTGTTAAAGAAGTCTTTAATAGTTAGCTTACAAGAAAGAATAAATAAATAAATTATGGAAGTGTGGGAGGTGGAGCTAGTCAGGTTGGGTATGTGTGTGAGGATTTATGAATTTTATTTCTCCCTCTCTCGCTACTCTAATGAAAATTTGCCTATAAATATTATTTAATTGACCTAATAATTTTACACAAAACCATATATATAATTTAAATTCTTTATTTTTATCATGTAAAAAATTCATGAGCTTTTATTATATAGGTTATAAGCAGAGCCTTTTAACTGGTTCTCGAAGGTGGACATGAGGTAATCAAAACATTTAATAAGCAGTGAAAAAAATAACTTCTTGTTGACACTTTTGATTAATAGCTTTTAGTTTACTTGGTTATTATTAGTATTAAATATAAAAATAAATTCTATTATAGAAGAATATTTTAATAATTCCACTTTAACTTTTGAGGTTTTCATTTTATATATATATAAAAAAAAACAATAAAACTAAGAACAAAAACAATTAGGTAACCTACTTCTCAATATAAAATTTTGTAATACGTCAAATCTTTCCATGACTTAAGACTTTAGCTTTCACAACCCAAAATTGAGAGATTGACTTTGTCTTTATTTAACACCATTTAACCCAAAATCTTAGCCAATTTTAAATTATCCCATCTATGAATGTTAACCTAATTATACGTACAACAACATATATTTTTTAGGCATAATACATAAATTGGACCCTTGATTTGATTCCAAATTATAACTTTGACCTTTAACTTTGTCAGTGCACAAGTAGGTATATTAATTTTCCAAAACTTGAATAAAAAACACTCGAATCCTATCTGGCAAATGCGTGAAATACACCCAAGCTATGCACGTCAGATGTAAATTTCAAGGGTAAAAAAACATCGAAAAAACAATTAAATCCTTTATCAATAATTTTTATAATATATATCTTCATTTTTTAAAATTAAATTCTCACTTTATTCTCTTTCTAATTTTTCCAACAATATTTTCCTTTTTTTGCATTATTTGCTGCTCATTGCTAAATGCAAGTGACATTTAATTATTTTTTTGTTATTGTGAAAAAAAAACTATAATGAAGTAGTTTTTTTTTTTGGAAAAACTATGCATTATAGCAAATTATTAATTCAAAATAAATATTATAGCTACAATTTCATTTAATTCCAATTCGTAGCAAATACATTGTCATTCTCACCTCTTTCCCTTGAATCTCGCTCGCTACTCTCAATTCTCTCCCTCGTCTCCTTATACAAACACAAATGTATAAATTGTGTTTGTGTTTGTATAAAGCGAGAAAGATTGTATATAAAAATACAAATACATATCTCTCCGTCCAATACACTAATAATTATACTAATACAAATCTTCCCCTGCTCAGTTCTCTTTTGCCTTTCTCTTTCTCGATTTATACAAAACACAAATTATACAAATACAATGTACAATTTGTGTTTGTATAAAGCGAGAGAGAGATTTGATATACAAATACAAATGGTTTAACTCGATTCAATTGTATACGAAATCAAATTTTATACAGATATACAAACACACTCATTGATACATGTACATAGTAGTTACATATATACAATTATCTAACCGATATACATATACAATTCACCTCTCTCCACTCTCTACCCTCTCTAGCTTGCCTCTCTCCTCTCGCTCCTAATCTTGCTCGCCACTCTAGTCTAACACAAATAACATATGCATATACAAACACAATTTCATAGACACAAACATCTGATTTGTACAAATTGTTGCGATTTAATACAAATCATATGCTCCATAGAGAGGAAATAGCAAAATTGTAGCTATAGAGCGCTAATATGATTTTTATGTTTGCTATTCCTAAAATTTACTCTTTTTTTTTTGCCTATATCTATTGTAAGCAAGGTGGGGTTAGTATACACTTGTAAAAAAATAAATGCAATTTAAGTACAAAGATTCTCAATCAACGACTCTGATCCACACTTACGGGACTCATTACATTTTCATAGATATCGGATTGCTACTCAGACTTGACAAAATCTCTAAAAATTTCATTCAGACAATTTATTAAACAATTTAAGTGCACCATTTTACTTGATAATTTTTAGCACTCTATGTTTATTGTTTGACCTCCAAAATTTCGTTATTGTAGTTTGCTATTCAGTATGACAATCACAATACACAAAATATCCTGTTTTTTCCATTTAAGTATTTGACAACCTAAAGCACAAATACATTTCAAACTAAAGAAAAGAAGTAAAAATTCATCAATTCTCATGTCTTCCATAACTACAAGTTGCTCTGAAACAAATATTGCAATCAAAGCATTTGTTTCCTCTAGTGATTTCCACATTGGATTGAACATCTGACCAACAATACGTAAATTCTTGTTTATAAAGCGGTAGCCATTCAATACACAAATATAAGATAATTTATTTTATATTTATAAACTTTGGTAAACAAACGCAACAGAGTTAGCATGTATGAATAGTCAACTTCAAAGAATTTTGATCCAAATTTGGTAAAACANCCCCCCCCCCCCCCCCCCTCTTAACACAATTAAGGGTGTATTTGATAGGAAGAAAGATCTTTATCAATTTTTTCATGCTCGGTTGATTATTTTGGAGGCTAAGCTATTGTTGGGGAACCCCAATATAAATGATTTTCCTCTTCTGTTTTCTAGACTTTACAATAATTCCCTTTTTTTCTTTCCATTTCCTTATTTTCATTCTACTTAGGTGGAACAATTTGCTTTTTTCAGAGCAACATTGGAAAACACTCTCTTTTTATCATCTCTGCAACTTTTCAGATTTTGTATTAAACGTATGACATAACTAGGATCTTCAAATTCTGTTAGAGTCTTCTTCGTAGAAACAAGTATAGCAACTCCTACGCTCATTGATTTTGCACCTTCTAACATCTCAAGTTTCGAATTCTCAGGTTATTGGGGAAGGTCAAAGCAATAGAGTTTTTCAATTAAAAAACAAGTTGCTTAAAAATGAGAAAAAATACTTTTGATGAAAGTTAGCAAAAACAAATTTCACCACATTTCATATTCAGTATGGAACCTCGACATGAATTTCGAACCCATAAACCACTGAACCAATCTCTAATTTGTGTTCAAAGAATTCAAAATCTCTCTCTATTTATAAGAAACAAAACAAAAAAATTACCTTAAATATACAATATGATTTTTTACGAAATTCAGTTGAACACTCTCCCGCCCCATAGATCCACTTCTGCCCATACTCCAACACATCTCATTTTCACCTATCGCTATAGCCTCCATCGCCACCACCCTACACCCACCTTTCATCTTCATTTTCCATAATATCCGCTTAGATTATACATAAATGTTTTTAATTTTAAAAAATAAATAAAAAAATCACTTATTTAACACACCCAAAGTAGAAAATGAAGGTCTCCTATGAAAAAAAAATATTCCTTATGAATCACCCAAAAAACAAGTTCCCGCTTGTTGCTCATATTTTCCTTTGGTACTATAGTAACGACGACGGTTTCCATTCAAAGTCCTTAATTTTTCTTACATTTCTCATTTATTACCCCCTAATTTCTCCCCTTATATTCTCCATCTTTCTCTCTGTTTCCCTATTTTATCGCCTCTCAGATCTGTAAGTTTTTTTCTTACGTTTTCCCTATTACTTGCATGTGTTTTTTGATTAAACCCTTTTTGCATCTTCCTCACTCAAATTGAATTTTGAATTCCTGATTTTTTTCAGAAAGTTTAGTTTATTTTTGGTCCAAATTAAGTTTAAATTTTGTAGGTGATTGATCCTCTTGTTATAGTTATTTATTTATTTTTTTCCCTTTTTTTGGGAGGTTTTGATTAATTCGTTATGTTAGAAGATTTAGATTAACTGATGTTTTCAATGTTGATTAATGGAGGATTGAAGATTTTTGGTTTTTTGATGAGGGTAGCGTAGAAATGTCTAGTACAGTGTACTTGAAAAAAGTGAAAACAGTAAGCTAAGAATAGTGGAGGAAATATTGGGTGGAATTAGTGAAGTTGCGCGAAAGCTGACTGGTCATATAAAAAAATAGTGGAGGAAATAAGTTTTTCGTACTGAGATTAATGTGTTGCTATGGTTCCGAGCATAGGGTTTATCGGAGACAGCCTCTCTACCCTCATATGGTAGGGGCAAGGTTGCGTACATTCTACCCTCCATAGACCACAAGTGGGATTCCATTAGGTATGTTGTTGTTGGTCCAGTGTAGGAATTACAGGTTTCATATAGTTGTGTTGTGATTGGAAGTAGAATAAAAAGTAGATGTTTGTTTAAACGTGTTTCTCTCACATGAGAGATGCCTCTTGCTTTGTTCATAAATTTCTTGGAACTTATAACTTTTTTTTATTTGGTTAGTTTTTGGCAGCTGCCAAATTAAGAAACTCACTGTGGCTGTTAACTTTCCCATGATAGTAGACTCGCGTCATGGAAAAAGAAGATGCTATTATGGAAGGTTCAGTCAATCATCCTGCTGCTGAAAAGGAAGCAAATGAACCTATTCTTAACAATGAATCTGTAAAAAATAAAGTTTCTAGCCAGAGGAATTTAGGGAGTATACCAGATGTTCTGCAGGAGGTGAATACTGTGAATGATCGAATGGATGAACAGGAAAAGAAAATTTCTGTTGATAATTCTATTTTACATTCTGGTGCTGAAAAAAGTCAGGTTGATACAATTAATGAACCGGGGAAGGAGAATTCTTTAGGTGAAAGCACGTCTAGTTCTTCACTTGCTAATAAAAATGAGATTGATAAACCTGACTTAGATCAAGTTCTCATCCTAGGGGAACTAAAATCGTTAAAAAGTGGACAGGAACGCTCCGAAGCAGAGATGTCTGGTTTGAGTGGAAAGAAGACTGATTGTGTCAAAGTGGACTTGAAAAGTCTCCGCGAAACTAACAAGAATCTCGACGAAGTTGTTTATGAGGAGGAAGCAGAACCTGTATTTGATGGAACAGAAGAACCTGGGATGGGTGTTAATAGGAGTTTATCAGCCTGTTCTGCACACCGTGACTCAGAGGCACAGGGATATGTTTGGCCTGAGAAGGCAGTGGCTCTTACAAACTTTGTTAGATCGAAGAGTACAATTGCGGTGAGTACTGTTCTACGCCGCCTTTCTGGTAAAAGTGATGACGGGCAAGATGTTACAACTGAAGAAGATAAGAGTAAATGCTATGAGAAGAGTGCTGTTGCATCACAAGAACATGAAATGCAAGCCGTGTCTCAGAAAACTGCAGAACGGACTGGATGGAATCCCCTTAGCTTAATTGGGATTTTACGTGATGACACCGGAAACAGACTTGTGGAGACAGAGGTCTCACCAGAAGCAGTTTTACCAATAGCCATGAAGGGAAGGATTATATTGTATACAAGGTTGGGATGCCACGAAAGTAAAGAGGCAAGACTTTTTCTACACCGGAAAAGACTCAGATATGTTGAGGTCAACATTGATGTGTATCCTAGTAGAAAGATGGAGCTGGAGAAAATTGCTGGTGATTCTGTTGTTCCTAGAGTGTTCTTTAATGAAGTTTTAATAGGGGGATGGAGTGAGCTAAAGAGCTTGGATGAGTCTGGAAAGCTCTCAGAGAAGATTGAATATGTAGTTGATGAAGCACCATCATTTGAAGCTCCTCTACCACCTCTTTCTGGTGAAGATGATTTGTCTAGTAGTGGGTCTATCGATGAGCTAGCTGTTATTGTTAAAAAAATGAAACAGTCTATTGCTTTGAAAGACCGGTTTTATAAGCTGCGCAGATTCACCAACTGTTTCCTGGGATCAGAAGCTGTGGACTTCCTGTCAGAAGATCAGTACTTGGAAAGGGAAGAGGTCAGTTTTCAAATTGCATAAAGAATTAGCTTATGCTAACTGGGTTAAAATAAGTGATCATAAAAATGGTCAATAATATTTGTTTCTATTACTGTCAGCTACTAATAATATCTACAGATGCGGTACTCTATAATTTGATTCTTTTAAAGCTCAAGATTCCTCTAGAACAAACTAATCAAACCTAGGGGATCTTCTAAAGTTGCTTGTTGACCTCAACTTATGGTAACCATAGCAAAGTTTCGCAACATGTGAATTATGGCTGTTAATCCATGTCTAGTTAGGCTTTGCTTTGATGCTTAATATTCCATGTCTTGTTGTTTGTAACTATTACTAATATTTTCTTCATAAACCAGAGTGAAACTTCTTCTTGAAATCATTATATATGTATTATCTGAGGTCTGATGTCACCAGGTTAATACTCAATAATTATGTAGATTGTAGATAGTACCCCTGTAGGATTATTCATGTTTTATATTCAAGTATTTCTTTCTTGACTAAAACTCATTTCTTTTCTTGTGTCTTATTGTTACATATTTATTTCTACGTGCAATTTAGTTTTCATACATCAACTGTTCTTGGAATTGTATTTTAGTATTGTTATATAGAACATGTTCATTCCATGACCTCAATTATTGGACTGAAAACTAAAAGATATTGGTTTGATAGATGGTTAGATTTTACACACACATATTTGATGTGATTATTTTCTCTTTAAATCCTGAAAGTCTCCTTTCATTATGTTTACTCGAAATATGTATGTCGCCTGAGAGCATCAATGTTCACATTTTCCTGATAGAATACTGGAGATTTTACTGTTGAAATCAAAATTTGAAAGAAATTTTGATGGGGAGTGAACTGAGTACCAATGATCACTGTGTAGTAGTATGCCTCATGTTTGGATGCCCTCTAAATTTGTTTATTCCACAGCAAATATTTATGCACTGGTGCCTATTGGTAGACGAAAAAATGGAATCACAAGAGATGAAGAAATCCATCTAGTTAGTTTCCATAATCTTCATAAGATATGGAACTAGAAAGCAAGAAGAATCCATATTGTTAGTCCACACCATATCTGTGTGCTGTATTATTACAAATCATCTCTTCACCAGTTAAAGCGATAGGGAGATGCTACACGAGGAGTAATCCCTTCATCTTTAGAAGATATGGAACTAGAAAGCAAGAAGAATCCATATTGTTAGTCCACACCATATCTGTGTGCTGTATTATTACAAATCATCTCTTCACCAGTTAAAGCGATAGGGAGATGCTACACAAGGAGTAATCCCTTCATGGGTGAAGCAAGTGTATGTTCATACGATGAGGTGCAAAACGTTGACGCTGATTATATGACCTTAAAATATGAAAAAGAAAGAGAGAGAATGTGTGAAACAATCTATTTAAGTACCAAGACTTTTCTCTCTAGTCTCTACCGTGTTCAGCCTTCTCTATATCACTTTTTCAGTTTCTCTATTCCTTTGATACACTTCTCTCTCTGCATTTTTCATCTTCTAACAATGAATACTTCCTTCTTCTTATTCTAGTTTTGGGTTCTCTTTTTCTGCTACTTTGATCTTGGATGTCTCTTTTGCATTCCTCTTCTACTTTCTTATTACAGATTCATAGTTACTAAATTGATTAAATACCATACTGAATGCATCAATCAATTAATTTTATGGTCGTTTTACTGAGATTTAAAAGATCTATTATGCGATTGAATTTATCTTTCCTTGGCCTTGTAGAAATTACATATAATAATATATATTAAGTTGTTGGACTAATATTGTCATTATTGTATACTGGATGTTGGACTTGGTATTTCAATTGCAATCTTATGCTATAAATCTAAAATGCATATTTGTTAGGTAATATGTGTATTTTTGTTAAATAATGTACTTCATGTCAAAAACATGTATCACTTCTTGCTTCTTGCTTAAAATTCCCATCCGCCTTGTTTCTTATATGATCTTTTCGCTTTTAGAAACATCTTTCGTGCTGTGGATCATAACACTAATTGATTTTGTCCTTTAGGCTGTTGAATTTGGTAGGAAGCTTGCAATCAATCTTTTCTTTCAACATGTACTAGAGTAAGTATCTGTTTTTTCTTTTCATCCATCTCTACAGTGTGTACATGTTTTTGTCTCAGTGTCTAATCAGTCTGATATGTGTCCCCGTTCCTTGTTTTTTACAGTGAAAATGTGTTTGAAGATGGAAACAGTCTGTATCGTTTCCTTGATGATGATCCCTTTGTATCTCAGTGTCAGAACATACCAAGGGGTTTAACAGAAGTGAAGCCCAAACCCATAATAGAAATTTCATCTCGATTGAGATTTTTGTCTCATGCAATTTTTGAAGCTTATGCATCAGAAGATGGAAGACATGTTGATTATAGAAGCATCCACGGCAGTGAGGAATTTGCAAGGTTGGTTTCTTGGGTTCCATAAGCTGACAGGATCACAGGATGATATCCAATGTGTGTTCATACTTGGGTACACTGTACACATGCTTGTAGAACTTGTATTTCTTGGTATCGACTGAATGATGCTCTTCTAGGTACTTGAGAACAACCGAGGAGCTTCAAAGAGTGAACTTGAAAGACATGCCCAGGGAGGAGAAGCTTGCCTTTTTTATTAATCTCTACAACATGATGGCCATTCATGCAATATTGGTTTGGGGACATCCCTCTGGACCAATGGAGAGGAGAAAATTGTTTGGAGAGTTCAAATATGTCATTGGTGGGTGCACATATTCACTATCAGCTATCCATAATGGAGTCTTAAGGAGCAATCAGAGACCACCATACAATCTAATCAAACCATTTGGAGTTAAAGACAAGCGTCTTAAGGTAAGACTCTGTTTACATGGTCACAGCTATATCTTGGATTCCTACATATGTAGAATTTGGGAACCAGACATTCATTTGGGCAGTAATTTACTCTTCTTCACCTTCAGATATCCATTTGATCATATCCAAATGTGGTTCAGATGACAAAATATCAGTCTATTCAGTTGTTTTATTGCCAAGCACTATTCCCATTTAATTACGAGCTATACTGTAGCTAGCACAAATGGTAAGGTTCACATCTGAAGGAACAATAATATATTTGATCCTTGAAGATAGGCTAATCTATCATAATTTGTTGTGGTTTTCTTTGGTTCAAGTTTATAGTAGATGAAGTACTTTTAGTGGTCAGCATTTTGTTCTAGTTGAAACACTGAGTAATATATTTTTAGCTTTTCTAGGATGGAGAAATAATAGAACTTTTTCTGCTGCCACTTTTATGTTTTAACCATTCCCTTTTCTGGAAGGAATATAGTGTAACTATGCTGATCGTCAATCTACATCTTGAGAGGGCTGTTGCCTGTCTGCATATATTGTTGCTCAAGAGTAATGTTGCATCAGTACCAGTTGTTGTTTCCGTTCTTGTGGGTTTTCATGCAGAAGCTGTAATAGTGGACTGGTTATAAATTTGACTTCTTTTTTTTGGTTATAATTTGACTTGATATATAATAGTACAAGTTTTTGATTCCATGACTTCTGGTGCAAATGCTGACAGCACAATCTGGTTATAGAATTGGAGCTGCAGTAATTAGTGGTTGTGTTGACCACGTGGTTGTATTTTGAAACTCTTCATTTATATTATGTAATGTTTCTTGATCCATTCTCTGTCTAATCCCCGTAATCCATCTCTGGCTTGCAGGTAGCTCTTCCTTATCCAGAGCCTCTTGTTCATTTTGCCCTGGTTAATGGTATGCGATCTGGGCCTGCTCTTCGATGTTATTCACCTGGAAATATAGATAAAGAGTTGGTGGAGTCTGCCCATGATTTCTTAAGAGATGGAGGACTAATTGTTGATCTTAGTACCAAGGTTGCATACGTTAGTAAAATCTTGAGATGGTGAGTTCTTAATTCATTTGTGTAATCCTCAGGGGTGTATCCTCCCTCCCGTTCTAGTAG
Source organism: Solanum stenotomum (assembly GCF_019186545.1). NCBI lineage: Eukaryota > Viridiplantae > Streptophyta > Magnoliopsida > Solanales > Solanaceae > Solanum > Solanum stenotomum. The sequence goes on along the minus strand of NC_064283.1, from coordinate 9,583,120 downwards.
CAACCCTATGCAATGATATGGATATCTGATGATTTAACTTGCATAACATAGAGTTTCAATAACACCATACTAAGAATTGCTATTTTTATTGTCAATTCTCAGGTTTAGTGTTGATTATGGGAAGAATGAGGTTGAAGTATTGAAACATGCTGCAAATTACTTGGATTCATCGGTATCTCAAGCTTTGCTAGAGTTGCTTGCCAACAGTCAGCTGAAGGTGGTGTACCAACCTTACGACTGGGGACTGAATAACTAGCGTTGGATTCTACCTCCATTCTCAGAGTCACTGTCAACTTTGTGTGCTATTACAAGAAATTTCAACATGATATTATGTGAAAGTAAAATTCATGTTTCTTTGGTCTCAACCCAACTTGGCTCTTGTCACTGTTATATGAGGATTTGGTGAAAGTGCCTCATATAATAGCAAAAGTAATAGATTAGACATATGTTATATTTGCTGGTTTATCATGTGAGTTATTTATAATGCGTCTTTCCACCCATGCAACTCCCCCTCCTCCCCAACACTGACAGTGTAAAGAATTTCTATATAGTATGTATAGTGAGTGTTTTTTAAAAATGTTGGAGGTAACCCATCTTTATTTGTGGTTATTATCATTTAGGTGAATGAATATAATATATTTTGTGCGCGCTTTCTAGAAGTTGGACTCTCTTATAAACCAGTCAATTAGTCTGTTGGAGAATTTTTTAATGTATATCTGTTTGATGTTGATTAGTGACAACCTAGAACTATTTTTGTTTGGTATACCATATATATGGTAGATAATATTAAAAAATTTACAACTGTCTTGTTAAAGTTGTGTATTTAAATTAATTTAGGTATGATGCTGTTGCGTTTAAGTATAGCTTAGCTTACAAGCCTGCCTTACACGCTATGTCATATGGAACAATAAGAGTTAAGATACTTATCAATATTATTATTAAAAAGAAACAAATCATCAGCTATGTGATAACAACTTAAATTCAGAGTTAATTGAATTTAATCTTATCATTTTATTTGTGACGAGAAGTTTTTATACATGCACAAATGAATACCATAACAAATTTAATCCTATTACAAATTACAAAAAAAATTATATTATGATACTTCATCTCTCCAATAATAGTTGTCATTGTCCAACAATACTTGTTCAATTTAGAAAATCAAAAGATATTTTACTTTTTGTGTATTTTTTAATTCTGCTATTAAATATTATGATTTATGTATCATCTAACACATTTCTCAAAACATTAAATTTAATAAAGTCAAATGATAATATAATAATATTAGCCGTATTATTTATTGTTTCTTAAGGAGTGTGTCAAGTCAACATTGGACAATTATTATTGAACAAAAGGAGTATTATATTTAGGTTATAACAGTGATGATTTTCTCCTTAAATTCTATACGCAATAAAATTTCCCACGAGGGGAATAATGGTTTTTTACTTTTTCAAACATTTTTAAGAGAGAATGAGACAAGTTTTCAAACCCACCTAACAAATTGACCCCAAAGAAAATGAAGTTATATAATCATTGTCACAAATCACAAGATGATATATAATTTTACTTTTTTTTTAATGTAAACAAAAAATATTATTCAAATTTAATTGGGTAAAATCATGAATTAGGGTTTTCATTGTTACTACTATTAGATTAAGATACAATGCTTAAAATAGCACTCTCCAGTTGAGACTAAAGCCCAAGTTGCGAATAGATTGAACTGCAACCACTGCTTGCTTCTCTTCCTATCTTTCTCCGACGATAGTCGATCTGTAAGTTCCTATTTTTCCCACTCTAATTCCAATAAATAGGGATATGTGAATTGTGTTATTATTGTTTTTGTATGTTGAATTCCTATTTTTGAGGTATTTGAAGTAAATTAACCGGAGATCTCAGGTTCAAATCCCAGCTAAAATTCATACGTGGGTTTAATTGGCACTGTGCTTGTGGACTGTAGTTAGGCTGTTTGGTGGATTTGTTGTGTTCACTCAAGCTGGCTCGGATACCACCGTCATAAAAAAGAAAAGTGAAATGGGAGTTCTTAAGTTTCAATACACCTATCAAATCATACTAATGTACTAAAGTTTTTTTTTTTTTTAAGTCAATTTGTTAGAGAAAACCGTTTTTAATTTGTTTTATTGCTACCCAAAGTGTGTCATTAAGTTAAATGCTAATCCTAATTTGTGTATCCAATAGGCCTTTTTGAGGTAATGTTATTATGTAACGGATTAGAATGTTTTGTATGGTTGAAAACTTAGAAAAGAAAAGAGCTTCTGTAAATTAAGATCACATGTGGAGTGAAGAAATATATTGTTTTTCTATTGGGAGATTGCTTGGTTGAGAATTTTGTTGTGAATCTGAGTTGCTATTGCTTTTCCTTGTTGTCTGAGCAGATTCTTTTCATGTACCATTCATGTAGTTGATGCTCTTTGGTGTTGGAACGGCAAGGTCATTTTGTTTTAAAGGAATATATACTAAATCTACTGTTATAGTTGGTTATATTTTCAGTACAAGAAGTTTTAGTACGATGAACGAAGTTGGAATTGATAGTGCCTCTAGTTTGCTTACAGTGGAATCTGTGGGAGAGGTTCCTGTTCTGCGTCCTGTGTCAGTGAGAGCAAAATGTTCTTCAAATGTTCAATCAACCCCAGAAATTGAAAAGAAGTATGTCCATGGTGTTTATGATGCCATTGCTCCCCATTTCAGTTCCACTCGGTTTGCGAAGTGGCCTAAAGTGTCAGCTTTCCTAAGCTCATTATCTCCTGGTTCTCTCATCTTAGATGCTGGATGTGGAAATGGGAAATACTTAGGATTAAATCCTGATTGTTTCTTCATTGGCTGTGACATTAGTGCGGCTCTTATTAATATATGTGCAGATAAAGAGCAGGAAGTTTTGGTTGCAGATGCTGTGAACCTACCATATAGGACTGGTTATGGTGATGCAGCAATTTCTATTGCTGTGTTGCATCACCTTAGTACTGAAAGTAGGAGGAGGAAAGCGGTAGAGGAGCTTGTCCGTGTTGTTAAAAAGGGCGGGTGTGTTTTAATTACTGTCTGGGCTAGGGAGCAAGAAGACAGTTCGTTAATTGAAAAGTGGACTCCACTTAACCAAAGGTATGTAGCGGAATGGATAGGACCAGGGAGTCCTCGAGTTCGCAACCCTTCATCTCCTCGCATCCTTGAAAGCATCCCAGAAGCAGAGGAAAATAGTGCCGGGGAGCAGTTGAAAGGTCTACATGCAAACTCTTCTAAAGTAAAATCAGCTGAAGTTATGCACCCAATATCTCTGGATGAAGGTCATTCTTTGCCTACTGGATCTGAAAAAAATTATCCAGAGCAGCAGGAATTCTTCGTTCCCTGGCACTTACCTTATCATCGAGCTGAAGTAAGTGGGGCTTCAGCTGTTGCCTTGGCTAGTGGTTTGGCAAAGAAAGATGATAAGAAGGGCTCTGTGGTATACAATAGATATTACCATGTTTTTAGTGAAGGTGAACTTGAGAGGTAATTTCTTTCTATTCTATAAAAGTAAAGGAAATCTCTATTATTATTATTATTATTTTTGACTGATATCATTCTGTCAAGTCGCTATATGTTAACAAATGCTTGTCATGGTTAGTAATTTTTCCAATCAGCATAGACAACCAAATTTTCTTCATACTTCTTATAAGTGTTCCGTTATGTCTTCTTTGGCTAAGACAGTTTAAACACTTGTATTGGATTTTAAGTAGAAATTTAGTGTACAATCAATCCTCTCGTAATAATATGGTATAGAGTTTGAATCTCTAAAAACATATCAATATTCAGGAGGTCACATGTGAGTCTTTGGAATTGTATTGACCTCAAAAGACCAATGAGCTTTGGAGTTCTGATTATCACATTGTAGGCAATGCAGGAGTCACTTTCATCCTTATTCGGAAGTAATAATGACAACTTTACTGTTTATCCCCATACACTAAAGTGCCTGCATATAGATGTATGAATGAAACCAAACAAAAGAGCCTCTGCTTCCAGCTGATAAGTTTCTCTTGATAAGTAAAGTTTAGTTTTTGTTTCCCATTATCAGAGGACTTGTACTTGTGTCTCTTATTTGTTCTGGAGTTCTTTAATTGTTCCTTTCATACCCCCCCTCCCACCTTTTCTGTTTGGGGGTGGGAGGTTATTGAGTAGTTGGGGTGAGGAGTGGGCAAGATGAGGTAGTACCTCTCTGTTACGCAGTTTCACCAAATTAGAAGTTTACCAATTTGTAACAATGAGCTGCACTAATCAAAATGTTCTGTTCTTCGACAGGTTGGTGTCTGGTTTGGACAATGCCATTCTTGTTGATAGATTCTACGATAAATCAAATTGGTGCATCATTCTTGAGAAAACATCGTGATAGTGTTGAACTTTTGAGAAGATTCTTGTACTTCCATTTGCAAAGTGAAATCTAGTATATGAAGTCAACAACCCTAGTTGTGAAAGGGTGGTATTGTCTTTCATGCAAGGAGTATATTGCTACTGATTATGGAGAAACAGAAATATACGTCTAGTCCTTCATTCTCCGCTGCTCGCCTGGTTGCATGTATCTCTCATCCTCATGTGATCGCCTGCCTTCTTGTGTTATGTATGACAGTGTCTTGTAAAATGCAATTATTTTTATGACTTTGGAGACAGACCTGAGAACAAGGGTTTGATATCCAAGTTACTTCAGTTTTGGGAGATAGCATTTTCTTGAATAAATTTATGGCTGTGTTTTTATGGTACTGAATACATTTCACAGCGCCTCTACGTTCAGAATTGAATCATAAACCATCCCTTAAGTTAATAGGTTGGATTAAACTCTCCTAAAATATTACACTAATCCTAAAATGTTCTTGAAGTATGCAATGTAGCACTTTTAGTCCAACCTTGAAGGTATCTTTAGTCCCATTGAAGTTTCTTTGCGTGATTGGTGCAAACTTTGGAGATCAAAATTGAGGTGCACATAAGTTAATTTAATCACTTTTATCATTGAAAAGAAAAAGGAAGCACAAGAGCATCAATAGGAGATTGATAGAATGATGTAAAATTTTCATAATATAATAGGTGTGCAAAGTTATAAATATTTAGTTAATTTACTTGTAATTATATTAAAATTACCAAGAGAGTATAACTAGGACTAAAATTCGATCGAATGTAAGCACAAGAACATCAATAGGAGATTGATGGAATGATCATAGTATAATGGTGGTGCGAAGTTATAAATATTTAGTTAATTTACTCGTAAGCATAGCGACGATGAGATAGTTTGTGCAATGTGCACCGCTTCTCCAGTTTTTTGGGTATAAATACCGAAAAATCAAAATATCGAACAGAACCGAATTTTTCTGGTATTTCGGTTTTCGGTATTCGGTATAAATTTTCATATTTTTCGATATTTTGGTATGTAACTTCTGTATTATTCGGAATTTCGGTTTACCGAAATATATTATATTAGAATATATATTAATATTTATTATTAAAGTGAGCACGCATTTTTCACTTTTCAGATTTTCCTAATTTCCTTCAACTGCTCACTGCCCAGCGCCGCTTTCAAGTTTCAGCCTTTCACTGCCCTTAGCGCTTTCCCACTTCCCACTTCCGGCGTTGTCGCGTCGACCAGCGACCGGCGGAGCAGCACTCCAGCAGCAGCAGCTGGCGACCACCATCAGGATTCAGGCATCAGGTATTGTATATTTGTATTTGATATACAATACAACTCATAACAAAAATTGAACCAAAATAATAAAAATCAAATCGTATCGAAGTGTTCGATACACATGGTACAGGAACCGAAAATTGAAAAATAAAAAAAAATACTGATCGAACCGAATTACCCGTCCTTACTTTTATAATTTGTCTTTGCAGGAAGGTCCTGACCCGACCCGGCCCGTTTCATGATTTGTCTTTGCATCTGCCTGGTATTTTGTTGCAACAAACAGAGCGAGTGGTGAGTTCATCTGCTTTCTTCTTCACTTATAAACCCTCAAAAAAATCTAAAAAACTTTTTTATATAGCATTAAAAAATGGTGCTAGCAGCTTCTATAACAACATGCTATGCCGTTTCTGTACGGCCGTCCACTTCTGCTTCTAGAAGCTTCTCTCTTCTTCCGCCGCTCTCTCTTATCCGAAGTCCAATTCAACAGCGCCAGCCGTTCCTCGCCGGAGCTAATTCCGGAGGTATGTAGCCTCTCCCGGTCGAAAATTACTTACTTCTTCATGCTTCTGCAACTTGAATAATTTGTCAATTCATTTCAGCTAGCTAGTACACTTTACTCAATCTCCCTTCATATTACACTCTTTCCGTTGGTGGTATCATGAAAATATTATATTACTGATACATCTCATTAATATAGTTTTCACTTCCTGAATTCTAATTCATTTTACTATTCGAATGTGTTCAAAATTTGAATTTAGAGATGTTTATAAAAGAAAAAAAAATTAGAAATTGAACGTAGTTGTAATGTATTTTCTGTCAAAGTAATCTTTGGAACTCTTTATTTAGTATGCCTTTGGACAAAATTTGTGGTGAAATTCAAAGACAAGATTGTTAAGTTCAAAATTTGAACTTAAACATGCTTAACACAGAAGAAAATAATATAAAATTGAACTTAGGTGTGATGTATTTTCTGTCGAAGTAATCTTTGAAACTCTTAATTTAGTATGTGTTTGGACAAAATTTATGGTGAAGTTGGAAGACAGGATTATTTGAAGATGAGAATAGCTTTGTCTGAGTTAATACTTTCCTTCCAAATCCAGTATCACTAGTTTAATATTACCTTAGTTAAGTTAACATCTTAACATCTGGAATTAGTCGAAGCTCAATATAAGAATGGGATAAGGGGAGTAGAATAATTTGTCTATTGGTTCTGTGAAATTGTTTGGATAATAATGTTGTCTCTCAAAATGTTAGGTTCTCTCTTATCTGTAAATGGAGTGAGGTTGCGACAGTCATCCTTTGCTGCTGTAATTGGCGATACACCTGCTGTGTCAGATGGCGCAATTAACAAGGAAACGTCCACTACTAAATTATCTGATTCTGCTACTAGTCAAGAAACTTGCGTGGAAAATGGAGAGGACAGGAAAGATGCTTCTGAAGGGTTGGATGAGAATAAAATGATCCGAGTATGCGACAAGTTAATTGAGGTCTTCTTGGTTGACAAGCCCAAACCTACTGAATGGAGAAGATTGCTAGCATTTAGCAAGGAATGGAACAATATTCGGCCCCATTTCTACAAGCGATGTCAGGACCGAGCAGACAGTGAAAGTGATCCTGGAATGAAGCACAAGTTTCTCAAGCTTCAAAGAAAGCTAAGAGAGGTAACTAACTTCCATAGCGAGCATTGAAGTTGTCATTCTGTATATGCCAAATCATGAATTACTAACTGTTTTTGCTTTCAATTTCCGAAGAGGCTCAATTATGTCAAACTCATTTTGGAATAGTTTCAGATCTCCATGAATAAGATCAAACCTTATTTCGTTGCATTTAGTTGAGGTTCCTCTTTAAGAAAGTTTCAGCAAGGCCTCAGTTGACTCATAAATACTAAAATTAATCAGTTATTTATGTTTAGTTGTTGCTAGTTGCAGTGCTCTATTGGGATGAGATGCATTTTTATGATCAATCACATGTTACAGATCAATGGATTGAGGATTATATTAGTAGTTTTCTTGCAAAATTTATCTTATTTTCTTGTGTTAAAATTTTCAGCTTTCATGTGAGCTTGGTCTGTTTTTGTTGAAATTCAACTTGGAGGTTTCTTTTCCAGGTTGATGATGATGTTCAGAGGCATAGCGAACTTCTTGAGGCAATCAGAAGGTCACCATCGGAGGTTGGTGATATTGTTGCCAGGCGTCGTAAAGATTTTACAAAAGAGTTTTTTGCTCATCTTCACACTGTGGCAGAATCCTATTATGATGATCCAGCGGAGCAAAATGGTAAACATGCCTCCTTCCTGAATTTTCTTCTTCTTTTGGGGTCATACTTCTGATGAACGTTTGCATTGTAATCTGCACTAAGACGCTATTTCCTTTTTGCAATATATACATTCTAGAAATGTTGTTTCCCATATATGAACACATATATTCTCCCCCAAAGCTCACAATATGTGAAGTCACTCCTAAGGTCCAAGGGGAAGAAGTCAAAAGGTATCAACTGAAAAATTTCTCCTCTTGCCATATAAAGCAAATGCTAGTATGCTACAATATAATATTTTGTTGTTTCAATGAGATAGAAGAAGCTTTGGAGAATCTCTGACTCTGGGAGTGTAAACCTCTTACTGTAAATTCAGAAATTGGAAGCCATGAGCTCCACAAAAATCAGTTCCTTATTTTTCATAACATTGTTTCTGCTGTTGATCGGTTTCACTGACAAGATTTTGCTTTTTCTTAATAATTAGCTGTGGCAAAACTAGGGAATATGTGTTTGGAAGCTGTAGAAGCTTATGATACTGCAACTGAAAGTATGGAAGCGTTGAATGCTGCAGAGTTGAAATTCCAAGATATAATCAATTCTCCTTCCGTGGATGCGGCTTGTAAGAAAATAGATGATTTGGCCCAAAAAAATCAACTTGATTCAGCACTGATGCTCATGATTACAAAAGCATGGTCAGCAGCCAAGGACTCGGACATGACAAAAGATGAGGCAAGATCATTCTTTCCATCAGATACACATCCACATCTCACTTCTTCCAGTATTTTCTTCATTCTAGCATAAACTTGATTTTTTGTTCAGAGAAGGTCATTGTATTATAAAAAGTAAAAACATCACTAAGGTAGTGCTGGTCTATTTACAGGTTGAGCTAAAAACCAAAAAAAAAAATCCCTTTCTAATCTTATAGGGATTCCTAGAGGCTAAGAATTGATACTGCATCTGCATCATTCACAAACTCCTCACGTCAAGAAGAGAACAAAATTATACAATTAACCTTGATCTGCTGGATTTGCTTGCCTTTTCTTCGATACGTCTATTGTTTCTTTCCCTCCATATCCACCATATGAATCTAGGATAGTCTCTGACCACCATGTTTTATTATTCCTCTTTTTTTTGAACAGGTAAAAGTGATATATGATAGCACAATATTGGAAGCCTGAGACTAAGCTAGTGCCTTTTCTTCATCCTTGTTTTCTTGTTCCTTTTTCTGCCATTGTTCCAACAATGTACCAGTTCTGCGGTGTTACTTGGCATAACCCATTTTCGGAAAAATATGTGTTAGAGTAGGGCCGTAACTTTGCAATGAATGAACAAATGGTTTATCGTTCTGCCTCCTCCCGCATATTTGACATCTGTTATGTAGAACGATACCCCTCCTTTGAAGGTTTCATGAGTCAGTCAAGTATTATGGGCTACTTAGTAATGACCAAGAGAAATAGGCCACTATGTATGGTGCTTTTGTTTTCCAAATCTGTTGACAAGGCCAAAAAGTAGAACTTTTTGTTGGTTGTGTGACTGAGTATAGGTCTGGTAGCAAGACTTCACAGTAAAAAATGTTTTGCTATGTTGCTTTCATGTTAAGACATCCTCATTGCGATTGAAGCTATGGCAAGGTTCCAAAAGATTGAGCTAAGTTGTAAGTTTTCTAACTTCCTAATCATTGGGATGCCTTCTGAAAATGAAGTTTCAAGTGCATTGGTCTCTGTAGTTAGCCACTGTGGCATCAGGCTGATTTTGACAGTCTGTATTAAGCAGGGAGTTGGTCTCTCAAAGGGAAATTGCCAATCCAATTATCATTCCAGAAGGATATTCTCCTTCCATTACCCACTTTGAAGTCAATATTTTCAGTGAAGGGAAGGAAAAGTGTCCTTATGCTTCTCCATGAACCCACTTCATGTAGTAAAGTTCTGCTTCTGATACACCCAAAGCTGTTTGCTCCATAGCGAAGAATCCAGAACACTTCCCTTTTTGTCCATGGACAACAATTTGGAAAAGCAAGGCCCTGAACAAAGTCAAATGCTTCACTTGGATTGTGCCAAATGATAGATGCCTCACACTTGAAAATCTACAAAAGAGAAGCTTACAGTTATCCAATAGGTGTATTCCTTCTGAGGAAGATGGAGTAGTTACTTTTTCCTCCATCTTAAGGTCTCAAGCGAGGTTTGGCTTTTGGTTTTGAATATCAAATGGTGCATGTCGAAATCCATTTTAGATCTCCTACTTGCATGGCATTGGTAAGGCGTCACCAAATCAGATTTTGGTACTTGGAGCACATTATTTTTTGGGTTATTTGGAATGAAAGCAGCGCCACCAATTTTTGAGGGGAAGAAATATATTGGGATCAAACTCAAACACAATTGTATATCTTGGCTTAGTTTTGGTGCAAAGCCATGTTGGACTTTCTCTGTTCCTTACATGACTTGTGAATGCACATACCTTTTTGGATGTACAACTGAACAGCACCTTGCTTGCTCACATCGATAAACTTTACCTTGTCAAAGTAAATAATCCAGTACACTGTTTATAAGAATAAGCTTACCACTAAGAGAGAGATATTGACTTTTCCAACTAGATATATCTTTTTTCACATCTTTCAAGTATCTCTTACCAATTACTATCTACTTTGCAGTTTGTTCCCAGAGAAAAGCCAAGATATGTAGTAGGTAAGTTCCCAGTGTCACATCTAGCATTAACTTGATTAAGAAGTAGAGGCTTACTGAAATGACGGCATTCAAACAGACACAATTCTTAGTGATATCCAAATAATTCTTGCTTTTCCTGTGGGAGCCCCTTAAGATTTGATTTTGTTGGAGAATATTTCTCTCTACTCTCTAGTGTTCTTACCTCTCCATTTCTGAGCCTATAGAAGAAGAACATGAGGCAAAGTATTTATGACTAACTGGTAACTTATCTCATTAGCAAATGTCATGTGTGATTTTTGCTAAGCGACATGAACGTAAATAGTCTACTGCCCACAAACTAAAATTATCAAGTTGGAATTGGTCTATTGGAATAGTGATTGTTGTCCTCCATGCTGAGAAAAGTGCTTATGCCCATTAAAATAGTGTGTAGTTGGTAGCTTCTGTGCGTTCATGCACCAAGTTGCTTTGCCCTTGTGACCTTTGCTTTTTTCATCTAGCATTTGAAGAGAACCTATTGTTGGAAATTTGGTATGCTTATATGTTGAAGTTGCTATTGGAATTTTACAGGTAGCATAGCAGGTCTCCATCTTAGAGGTGGTAGTTTTATGTTTTAGAATTTCAGGACAGATAGACATAGCTAGCGCTAAAAGATAACAGTCATTTGGCCATTCTTATCTAAGTTACATGATTTCATGTTTCAACCCTAGTGTTTTGATGATAAACTTTTGCATGAGATGCAGTTCTGTACAAGTATGTTGGCTCAGCAAAGTGTTTGGCTCTACTCACCCCTGTGTCAAATAATTTATTCCTTTTTTTTCTAATAGGCAAATGGTTTGGCTTGTGAAGTCTTATTTTTCTTCTCCATTTTTTCAGGTAAAGGATGTTCTTTATCACTTGTATAAGACAACAAGAGGAAATCTTCAGAGGCTCATGCCAAAAGAAATCAGAATTCTGAAATATCTACTAACGATTAAGGATCCTGAGGAGCGAATGAGCGCTTTGAAAGATGCCTTCACACCGGGAGAAGAACTTGAAGGGGAAGATGTAGATTGCTTATACACGTATGTATCAAATCTTACATTTAATACTTTGACAGTTTCATTCTGAAATTTTACATAATTGTACTTTTTATGTCTTAAATACTACTTTCCATTAGAGGTTATATTTTTCTCTCATTTTTGGTTTCTTTAATGTAGTTTTACTTTTTAACTGTGACTAATAAATGCCTAATCTTTACAGGACTCCGGAGCAGCTATACAACTGGATAGGGACAGTGCTGGATGCATATAATTTCAGTAAAGAAGGCACTCTTATAAAAGAAGCCAGAGACTTGATGAACCCTAAAATAATTAAGAAAATGGAGGAGTTGAAGAAGTTGATCGTAGATAACTTCATGTAAGCATTTGCTTGAATGTAAGCAGGTACGAGCCTTGCTGCCAGTGCCAGATTCATGCTCGTGCTATAAATCATCGATATGCAATATATCCCTGCTCTAATCTGGCTACTACATGATTGCATCGCAAACTGGAATATAAAGCCTGATGGATTCAATCTGCGTTGGATATTTCTAGACTTCGATTCAGGAGCATTGGGATGTTGCCAAAAGTGTCGTTAGCAGGCGCTGGTTGTATAGAACATTTGGAATTTTGTGTATGATAGGGCTTCCTTATATTTATTGTGGGATGATAGTTAGTTGATGGTCTTTTTCCTACTGAGAAACATGTTTCATTTTGAAGCTCAGTTACATCTTTAGGATGATTGTTATACACGAATGCATCATTTATTATGAAGCTCATCGCTAGTCAACAATCAACGCGAAAAGGTACTTTTTTTTTTATAGCCGTGGTTACCAGCATCAGGTGATTTGTCCACCTATATTGATTAGGTTGAGAGGCCATGTATACTTGCAAATTGTTTATACAGATCTTAAAGTACGTATACATTTGTGCTTAGAAAAGATAAATTGTATCAACAAGTTTGCTAGCAAGAGGAGTCCATGTTGTATCATGAAGAAGAAAGCTTGTACTCAGAATACCTATACAATGTTTGTCACATAGGTGAAAACCAATATTTCTCTGAAAAATTCCACTTCTTTTAGAGTCTAGAATCATAACACAATACAGGACATTCATGTGAGAGAGTTGAACATACTAAGCACAGAAATGGCTCATGAAACCCTTTGGATAATTCACTCTTCTTGCAAAAGCCCATCATGCCTTTATTCGTATCACAAATGAACCTGTAACATCAAAATCCCGACAAAGCAAGTCATTATGAGCAAATCCTCCGTACGATTGGAATGGTTAAGAGATATAGGGATTTTCTTTGTCATTTGCATTTTTTTATGTAACACAAAATATTTCCTTTTAATAGATAGATAGATGGATTTTTGAAATAACAACAGTACCTCTACCATAGACACCAGCTTGGTGTGAAATTCAACGAAAATATTTTGATTTATAAAAGAAAAAGGAGTCTATATATATACTACACAAGTAATTCGAACAAGAAAAAATTTGTGCAACTACACAAAAGTCAGACATTTCAGTTACCCGGTGATCATTTATTGAAACAGAGAAGTACCTAGCAAACAGGAAATCTAGATCTTCCTCGTAAGTTTAATTTATCTATCACCATCCACAGTTTCCAGTTGAGGCTTCTTCCCAAATGGCCAGGGCAGTGATGTGAAAATGGTCTTGAGACATCTTTATCTAATTAATAACAGAAGTATGACCTAAAAGTGCCTTGAACTTAAGAGTACTCTTGTGCTCAAAATGTGTGCTTCTAGGCAGAATTACCAATCAGATGGGAGATTTCACGCCCACCCACTTTTCAAATAGGCATGGATATTATACAAATGAAGCTCTTCGTTTCCTCTTCAGTTAGAGAATTGGCAGAATAAAAGAACTCAAAATGAAAAGACTTACAAGCAGGAAGATTAGATATATCTGCAGAAACTGCACAAGGAATTCCAAGGTTTGAAAGTGCTCCCCTTATGATTCCACATGGGAAATAGAGATGCATTCCTATGGCTTGTGCAGCTTTGTTTTCAGCCATCGCTGAAGGATCTTGAATTGAACCAAGAGTTTCTATAGAAGGATCAACTGACATCCGTGACAGCCAACGAAAACGGTTGTCTTGCAACACAAAGGTGCCCTACATGAACAGGAGTTAGAGATCACACATGCTTAAGCAACAATGGCACAAATTCTCAAACTTACTCTGTGATTTGTCTTCAGGTTATCAATTTGCTTCTTGAAGACCTCAGACCAGAAGTCCTTGCATATGAATTTGATAGCCTCCAGATGATCAGTGAACCGGGGCCTATCCATGGTATACCTAGAAAGAAGAAAATATAGAGATAGTTCAGAAAGTAAAACATGAAAGGTAAGACATGGTCCAACTTAGTAATAAGATATTGAGCAGTGTATAATCATACTGAGATCAAGATAGAAGTGATAGAAATTCTCAACTAAAAGTCAGACTCACTGCAGATAAGTTTTAAAATACGGTTCAACACAATCCAGAGACTACATTACACTTCAAACTAGAACTCAGAGCAAGAACAGTCTTTGGGTTGCAACTTGATGACAAGCCACAGAAGTTTGTAAACTCAATAAAAGCAAAAGAAATAACAAAAAAGAAAAGATAGAGCCTAGAGTTTCAGCCTTCAAAGTTATGTATGCTTACATCATCATTGATTTTAATCCCTCGTATAAGAGATACCTTGACAACCTGCGCTTGTTGGTTGGACGGGCTACCAGTGGATCAGTAGAGGTTCAACCAAGATGGCCTAGACACCATGAATATCGAAGCTAAAGTGCCCAAGGACCAGCTCAGCTGAAACTAGTCCTCGATACCAAAGAAAGCTCTGGCCGCCTTAACAGACCATTGAAGACATCTCCTTCAATGATCAGTGGTAGAAGCCATGAAGGTACAAAAATTCTTAATGAACCAACGATAGAAGGCCAACCCATGAAAACTACAAACTTGAGGGATAGTTTTGGGCTCACGTCATTCTCTACAACTCTAACTCATCACATTCACAACGAAGGGATTACCTAGGCAAACCTGTGCAAGTGGGCCCGACAGTTTGTGTGCAAGCTTGCTCAACACACTAATCAGAGAACAATTAACATAAATTTTGCTTCCATAAGAATGATTATTTATTTATTTTGACAAAGATAAGGTTAATGGAGAGAAGTAACATGCATGAAGGTACTAAGGGCTTTAGACCTTTGTTGCTCGGACTTTCCAAAAATGTCGCCACACTCGTGTCGGATTATACCATATTTTTGGAGTATCTGACACGCACCTGCCGATATTTTTGAAGAGTCCGAACAACAAAGCTTTAGACTACCAACAGGCAGGACTATCCACGTAAATCATTCATTACTTAGGTCTTAGGCAGACTCGGAATTGATGATAACCACCACACAAGTCAATGTTAGAATATATCCTATATGCAATCCATACAATTAATCCTGTCAACTACAAGTTTCATAGACTTTCCATTAGACCATTACTCATGTAAATGATGGTACAGGTGGATATATACTTCGACTTGTTATCTATTACCAAATTGGCTATTACACACACTGAACCACATTGAGATGGGCTTTTCCCCCTAGGCTACAATCAATCTCATCCCTAGAATTAATCAAGTTGAACTAACATCTCTTCATCATCTTTGGAGTACTCATTAGCTAATCCTATGGCAAGGCAATGGTGGCGTCATATTACTGGGATTATGAAGATAATAATAGTTACTAAACACATCGGAGTGGGAGGGAGAGAATTTGGAAAATGACAGTTACGAAGTATCATTGCTAACATTTCTTTGCCCGAGAATAAATGGGGTAGTGACTCGGATCCAATGGGACTCTCCAATCTAGAATGTCCTCGACACAAGGAGCAGGGTTTGAACTACAAGTGAAACCCTAAGGATTTTGGTTCGGTTCCTCCACAGAATCAGAGGAATAAAGAGTAATTTCATCTTAACATCGAGTCAAGCTAGCAACAGTGACATTTTGAGTTCTTTTGACCAATATATAAGTTGTAGATCAAGGAATGAGACAAAAACTCAGTGACACTAAGAATTCAGTAGCCTAAGGCTAAGCATTTTGGAACTGTATAAATGTACTGAACCGAAAATGTCAAAAACTCAGACAACCAATAGCCTCTTCCTCTACCAGGAGGACAATTTGGAACTGTATAATTTCATGAATCTGAAAACATTCGAAATAAATACTTACAAATACAAAATTTAGATACTTGAAGATGTCCATATCTATGTTACTTCAAGCTATGAACTTTATCCCCCAAAATTAGAGACAGTAAATACACCAAATTAGCACGATCTATACCAATCAAATTCAAATGTTTTGCCGGCGTTACCTCTCGGAAAGCTGGTGGCCAACCTGAAAACCGATGGCTTCGATCCGGCGAGCGGCAAGCTCCGGTTTGTCGGCGTAGAAGCCATTGCAGTAAGAAGAGACGATCTCAGTTAGTAAACTCTCCACACAGCTCTCAGATACCTCCCTCCCCATTTCTTCCACTTTCACCCCTTTGACCCCTCTGTTATGGACCTAAATATGAAGATTTCGAATATTGTAATTTTCTTATAATTTAAATTTTAAAATTTCCAATTAACTTAATTTTTATTCTAATTGTATGTATTCAATATTCTAAAATAAAATAAAATTGCAGGGTATAAATGCGTTCGATATTTTGGAATATTTTCTGCAATCATTTATAAAAGCATAAATCTTTATAAAAAAACATCAATCGATTTTTAGCTAACTAAAAATAAGAACTAGAAATAAATCTACGTTGAACAAAATTGTAATTTGAGTATTTTTTTTTTTCAACTTTTAGATTTTAAAATTAATTAAAGTTATGATTATTAGATTTTTTTCTTTTAAAATTAATTATAATAAATAAATGAGGGATAGTAATATCATATTTTTAAAATACCTTTATTAAATTTAGTTGACATGATCGAAATAGTGAGGAAAATAAGATAGTGTTGGAGCATGACATTTTAATATTGAAATACATTATTTTTTTTTGGAACCCCACGATAACCCGCAGTCGCTACAACCTCTGCCACAGCCTCTGCCCTTCGGGTGAGCACTTTGTGCCCACTGGGTAAACCCCCCACTGTGTAATAGCTTGCAAACTACACAGGGGATGTAAACCGCACTAAGCAAGCCCTATGCGACAGACTCGACTCATAAGGCACCCTCCAAACCAATTGAGCCATCCCAAAGGACAAAATAGATAAGAATGTGTTTAATTAGTTTCTGTGTAACTTATATAACCACTAAATCATGTTCTACCTCATTACGCCTTATAACTCATGTAACTTTATAAGCTGTCCATCAATGGCGTAGTGTCACGCCCCGAGCCTACACCCCAAACGTGACTGGCACTCGAGAACTATTGCTGGCCCCAAGCGAACCCTTGACTTGACTTACTTACTCAGTGGAAGACTTAGACATAAGAAAGAGAATCCAAATACGAGATAACTCAATATGTCTCAAACTGAACTCATAATGTTTTAAAAGTAAACATTTAACTTAGCCAAAATGACAACTCAAATCTGAACATAAGCCAATAACAAAATGATGACGAATGAACTAACATCTGACTAACTATCTATGAAGCCTCTAAAACAACTGAGATGGATGTCGGGACAGGCCCACAACATCCTAATAAACTAAAATGATAAAGTAATGAAAATAGGGATCCTCCGGGATGCAAGAAGGCTCACAAACAACTCTGAATCTCAACTGGATCAGCGATGCGCTGGATGTGATCCTGATTACTTGCGTCTGCACCATAATAAAATGCAGGCCAACTGACATCAGTACATTGAATGTACGAGCATGCAAGTAGGAATGCTAAAACAAGATATAGGCTTGGAAGGATTTTGAAAGAAGCACTTACCTTGGCTCTTCTCAACTTCTGAATAACTTAACTCAAATATAAAGCAATAAAGCACATGCAATATATAAAGCTTATAAAACAGTTGAAAACGTCTTAGTTCGTTAAAGAAAAATGCAATAATAAACTCAACTTTACTCATATAAGAAAATAATATAGTTTCTATGGGAGATTCTCTAACCGACAACCACCACTATGAGCCTAAGTGGTGATACAACGTCTTGTCCACGCTGCCACAATTGTCCTATACTTTGCCGTCATATAGAACCTACTTAACTTAGTGGATCCATTAGCTTAACTTAAAGAGTCATCTAAAAAGTATGATCCTTTAAAATTCATAATGGCTACATGGTTTATAGAGACTTGAGTTAATATGAACTTGCATCCCCATATCGATGCTCAATACTACTCCCAAGAATATACTTAGCTCATATGTTTTTAAAACAACTTCTTTCTTTGGTTTGAGATAATTACTCAAAACTTAGCTTAAAAGCTTTTGGAATCGATGTTCCCTTTTCTTGCTCAAATGTGAAAACATTTATACAATCTTTGGGAATACTTAGTTCGCTTATAGCTTTTTGAGAAATGAACTCAACTCTTTACTCTTTGCTTAACTTGAAACTTAAGTTTTAAAACAAAGTTAAAACATACGTGAAAAACTTTAAGAACTTATCTTGACTTCATGACTTGACTCTTAACTGATCCTTGAATTGAATTATGGATTCAAAAATCGTGATTTGTGATTGGAAAGATCTCATGATGTTTATGAATGATTTTAGATAGCTAAACATGAGAAAAAGACTGAAAATCAACATTTGAGAGTGGGTCCGCGATGCGGAGAGGCTTTTAAAATTTAGTTTCAAAAATGTCTTTTGAGGCAGAACACTCCATGTCAGCTCCACGATGCGAAACAGAAATTCCCAAAACTGGGGACTAGCTGCGCGACGCATAGGCACCTCCAAATCTCGGCCGATGTTTCTTCTTCGTTTTACAGCTCTAATCCCTCTAAACTCCATGGGTTCTTTTACCCAACGCTTAGAATCATTTATACCCTCAATATACATCAGATTCTACTCAAAAATACTGCTAAAAGCCTAAAAATATGAATCAACCTCAAGAAACTCCAATCAACAACACCCATAAGAATTCACACGAAAATCTATCAAGAACTCAAGGATTTACTTTCAAATTTAATAACTTCGCTGAAATTGAATCATGATTGGCGCGTGAGAGAATTAACCCATCGCTATGTGATCTCACATACCTGGTAGGAATAAATTCTTGGCGAAAACCACAACTAAATTGATCGATCTTGATGATTTTTCACCCTTTCTTCTTCCTTCTCCTCTTTTCTCCTTTCTCCAAGCCCTAGCGTAAATCCCAAATTTCTAAAACTGACCAAAATCTGATTTGACCCATATTAAACTCCTAAAAATGTATCAAAATAATAGGGCAAGGAAAAGACTAAAATACCCCTTAAAAATTCGAATTGGACATTTCCTTATTTGAACATCCCAACTTCCAAAGGGTATATCTCACTCATAAAAACTCGGAATTGTGCAAACTTGGAGGCATCGAAAAGATCATTCCAAGAGCTTTCCAACCATATTTGGAAATACCTCTAACTCATCCTGAGCTAGAAGTTATGGCCGTTTGAAGTTGACCAAAAACTCATTTTTCCTAACTTAAACAATTTTCCAGATTTGTCATTATTTCCAAAAATGATTATTTCAAGTTCTTAGCTTCCTCCTAGCTATTTCAATTTGTGAGATGTTACACGTAGCCAGAAATTTCACGAAGGATATCCAAAAATTGTACATTAAACTACGTAATAGACATGAAAAATTTTGAAAAAAGAGGAATAAGATGAAAATATGCACTAGAAATTTTAAAAATTAAACTACGTAATATACATGAATTTTTTTTAAAAAAAGTGCGTAATATATATGAAATTTTTTGAAAAAAAAGGCTTAAAGCTGCTGCTAGCGAGATTTGAACTCACAAACGCTTAAAGGCTTGACTCTTTCAAGGCACCTTNNCTGGCTTTTTGGGTTTTTACGATGAAGGAGAAGAGTACAGGGGTAGGGCTGCTGTGTACTGTATGTATTGTATGTTGTTGTTGAAGCTGTATGTCTTTGGTATTGAAAATGGGTTGGGCCTTTGTAATGTTTGTTGATGGGTATTGCTGGAATTGGAGTGGGCTGCTGGACAGGTTGGAGGAAAAGGAGAAAATGGGCAGATTTTTGGGTTATTTAATGGGCTGCCGACTTGGGCTGGTTTGGGAATGAATTTCGGCCCAAAATTTGGTTTCAAATGGGTGTAAAGGGTGGGGTAAAATGATAGTGAAAATTCGTAATAGAAAGGGTTAGATTTGCAAATATAAAATGGCTAAATGAATTGCAATTATAGCCATAGAATTCACAATATAGCCGAATTGAATTGAATTTATAAATTCGGCTAAAATCTAAGATTAATTAAGGAGCTTCTTAAACTTAATGAAATGAAATAATTAACTTAATCATAAACCGAACGATTTAAAAATATAAACTATTATATAACTAAACTAATTAACCAAATATTTAATTAAAACAAAATTCTTTTGAGATGATTTTCAAATATTTATAAAATATGCTAATTAGACACATAATTATATAATAATTAACTTAATTATAAACTAATTAACTCAAAATATAAGCTATTAATTAATTTAAACTAAATAGCCAAATATTTAAATAAAACTAAAATCCTTTTGAGGCAATTTTTGAACATTCATAAAATATACAAATTAGACGCATAACTATATAAAATATCATATTTATTATTTTGAAATTTATAAAAATGACAAAACTACTTAAAATGACTAGAAAATTATTTCGAATTTTATAAAGCCAATTATTTCAAATTGTTTAGAATTTAGGAAGCTCGATGATTAATTTATATTGGGGAGGGTCAAAATTGGGTGTCAACAATATATATTTTTGATTTGATATTATAGTCAATGTGTCAAACACATAGTATCATATTCAAATAAAGCCAACAAAAAACTATTGTAATTCTAGAGAACTTTCACAAACACAACCACCACCAAATAACCAAATGGAAAAGAAAAATCAAACTGTTCAAGAAATGTGTAGATAAGACCTTAGACGGTTGTCAACAAAAAAAGAAAAAGATAAGTCCTCAAAACCACCAAAGGAAGAGTTGAATAAATAGTGTAAGCATCATCACCCTATTCATGTTCCTATAAATAATACTAATAAATACCCCTTCACTTTTCACTTAGTAATTTTCATAACCAAAATTTTAAAAAAATGAAGCATTTTCCTACATATGTTGTCCTTCTCTTCCTAGTGCTTTTTCTCTCAACAAATGGTATGGCAATGGTACTATTACTTGAAATTTTATTATAATTTCGACGTTTAATATGTGATTGTGATCGATTACTATATAATTTTGTGTATGCAGAGGAAGTAGGAGTTGGACTTCGAAAAACAGAGGCAAAACTATGTCAATACCATAGCGAAACCTTCCACGGAATTTGTATAACGGGTCACATTTGCAACCAAAAATGCCAGGCTGAAAACTTTGAGGGTGGTCGCTGCCACGGTTTTCGCCATTATCGTTGTATTTGCTACAAGACTTGCTAGTTTAATTTCTTTGTTAATTCTAATGTTTTATAAATGAAACAAAATGCATGTCATAATGAATTTTTTTTTTTTTTTGTATAGTATATAGTACCTACTATTACTTTCGAATAATAATAAGTACGTGATCCATCCATGGATTTGTATTTGTTTCCTCTTTATTACGCACTTTTTTTTAATTTTGAATTCTAATCTTTACGAGATGAGGGAGTTGATCTAAAATTAATCAAGGGGTTGGGAATTGCAAATTCACTTTAGATTTTGTTTAGTTGGTTAGTAAACAAAAGAAAAAAAAATAAAAAATATATATATCCATGTTTACGCACTCAAATTTTGTGTGGAAAACACAACATTTATCATATCTGCATAAAGAAGTTTAATGGGTATTTTGTGTAGAAACGGACCTACATGTCCTCGTGAGGGTGCACGTGCACCCAAAAATCATATATATATATATATATTTTATTAGCCAGCAGATGGCACTAAAACTGTTTGAGTGGGTGGGTTGGTTTAAGTGCTGCACAACTTAAGTCAGGGCACTGGGTTTGAATTCTATTTGCTATATTTCTTGTTTTTTTTTTTTTAATCTAATGATCTCAAATAAGTAGTCCTACATCCTAAATATCGAAAATCGATTTGAACATAGAACTGATATTTTCAAGCCAAAAACATATATATTAGTTTTTATATTTTTATGTTTATACGAATTGGCATTGGGTGATATACTTCAACTAGTGTGCATTAGCCGTTGGTGGTGCACTCATGGTGTTCAAATCTTGGGTTCGCCTCTGATTTTGTGTTACATTTAAATTTAATGATTCAATAAGTTGTATCTTTAATTAGAACGTTAATGAGAAATTATGACAAGTTTAAGGGGATGTATATGTTTTTGGCTTGAAAATAAAAATTTGAGATTAACTACATACGGAACAATTAAAATTGGCAAAAGATTTTCTTTAGAAATTTTTAACTTTTATATTTGTACGTATAAGACACTTTAAATCCATTCAGAAGGTACTTTATGAACCTCATCACGCATATTAGTTTTTTAAAAAGTAAGAAGTGTGTAGTACAAACAAGTTAGAAGTATTTTTTTTTGTAATACAAACAAGTTAGAAGTATGTGTAATACAAATTCATCTAATGTGACAAATTAACCAACGAGAAATACACGCTTGCCATTTGAACTTCAAATTAATTATTGAAAAAAAATAATTTGGTCTGGTGCTGGGTAGTTCCCCAAACTTAACAACATTTCCTTTAACTCTGATAATATAAGTGAGTTATGTGGTCGTGGAGATCTGTTGTTCCGTCATACTTTAAAATATTCAATATCTTGAACCTTTTTAAAATTAATACTGACATCACATTTGACTTGTATGACAATTTTGAATGAATTAAATTTGGCGGTGTCTTAAAAATATTTCAACATTCGAGAATGGATCTCCTTATATTTTTAGGATATTATTTAGTTCACTTCAAACTAGAATTGAGGTACTTAAATGTCTGAAAAGTTAAAAGTGCTAAAATATATCAGACTCACAAGTTTAAAAGTAATTTTATGTGGTATTTTTTTTNAACAACTCTGAATCTCAACTGGATCAGCGATGCGCTGGATGTGATCCTGATTACTTGCGTCTGCACCATAATAAAATGCAGGCCAACTGACATCAGTACATTGAATGTACGAGCATGCAAGTAGGAATGCTAAAACAAGATATAGGCTTGGAAGGATTTTGAAAGAAGCACTTACCTTGGCTCTTCTCAACTTCTGAATAACTTAACTCAAATATAAAGCAATAAAGCACATGCAATATATAAAGCTTATAAAACAGTTGAAAACGTCTTAGTTCGTTAAAGAAAAATGCAATAATAAACTCAACTTTACTCATATAAGAAAATAATATAGTTTCTATGGGAGATTCTCTAACCGACAACCACCACTATGAGCCTAAGTGGTGATACAACGTCTTGTCCACGCTGCCACAATTGTCCTATACTTTGCCGTCATATAGAACCTACTTAACTTAGTGGATCCATTAGCTTAACTTAAAGAGTCATCTAAAAAGTATGATCCTTTAAAATTCATAATGGCTACATGGTTTATAGAGACTTGAGTTAATATGAACTTGCATCCCCATATCGATGCTCAATACTACTCCCAAGAATATACTTAGCTCATATGTTTTTAAAACAACTTCTTTCTTTGGTTTGAGATAATTACTCAAAACTTAGCTTAAAAGCTTTTGGAATCGATGTTCCCTTTTCTTGCTCAAATGTGAAAACATTTATACAATCTTTGGGAATACTTAGTTCGCTTATAGCTTTTTGAGAAATGAACTCAACTCTTTACTCTTTGCTTAACTTGAAACTTAAGTTTTAAAACAAAGTTAAAACATACGTGAAAAACTTTAAGAACTTATCTTGACTTCATGACTTGACTCTTAACTGATCCTTGAATTGAATTATGGATTCAAAAATCGTGATTTGTGATTGGAAAGATCTCATGATGTTTATGAATGATTTTAGATAGCTAAACATGAGAAAAAGACTGAAAATCAACATTTGAGAGTGGGTCCGCGATGCGGAGAGGCTTTTAAAATTTAGTTTCAAAAATGTCTTTTGAGGCAGAACACTCCATGTCAGCTCCACGATGCGAAACAGAAATTCCCAAAACTGGGGACTAGCTGCGCGACGCATAGGCACCTCCAAATCTCGGCCGATGTTTCTTCTTCGTTTTACAGCTCTAATCCCTCTAAACTCCATGGGTTCTTTTACCCAACGCTTAGAATCATTTATACCCTCAATATACATCAGATTCTACTCAAAAATACTGCTAAAAGCCTAAAAATATGAATCAACCTCAAGAAACTCCAATCAACAACACCCATAAGAATTCACACGAAAATCTATCAAGAACTCAAGGATTTACTTTCAAATCTAATAACTTCGCTGAAATTGAATCATGATTGGCGCGTGAGAGAATTAACCCAACGCTATGTGATCTCACATACCTGGTAGGAATAAATCCTTGGCGAAAACCACAACTAAATTGATCGATCTTGATGAATTTTCACCCTTTCTTCTTCCTTCTCCTCTTTTCTCCTTTCTCCAAGACCTAGCGTAAATCTCAAATTTCTAAAACTGACCAAAATCTGATTTGACCCATATTAAACTCCTAAAAATGAATTAAAATAATAGGGCAAGGAAAAGACTAAAATACCCCTTAAAAATCCGGATTGGACATTTCCTTATTTGAACATCCCAACTTCCAAAGGGCATATCTCACTCATAAAAACTTGGAATTGTGCAAACTTAGTGGCATTGAAAAGATAATTCCAAGAGCTTTCCAACCATATCTGGAAATACCTCTAACTCATCCTGAGCTAGAAGTTATGGCCGTTTGAAGTTGACCAAAAACTCACTTTTCCTAACTTAAACAATTTTCCAGATTTGTCATTATTTCCAAAAATGATTATTTCAAATTCTTAGCTTCCTCCTAGCTATTTCAATTTGCGAGATGTTACACGTAGCCAGAAATTTCATGAAGGATATCCAGAAATTGTATATTAAACTACGTAATATACATGAAAAAATTTGAAAAAAATATGCAATATACATGAAAAAATTTGAAAAAAGAGGAATAAGATGAAAATATGCACTAGAAATTTTAAAAATTAAACTACGTAATATACATGATTTTTTTTGAAAAAAAGTGCGTAATATACATGAAATTTTTTGAAAAAAAAGGCTTAAAGCTACTGCTAGCGAGATTTGAACTCACAAACGCTTAAAGGTTTGGCTCTTTCAAGGCACCTTAAACCACTAGGGTACAACACCTTGTTGTGTTAAGGGTGTCCATAATACGTTATTTAACCACTTCGTATATTATTTTACTTGTATATATGGTATAATTTTCCGAACGCCTAAAGAGTATGTAGCTACACCCCTGCCGTCCATTTATCCACATTATTGTTCACATCCATTCAACTCATTGCAAGAAAGAATTTTTCACCTATAAATAGTTATGATCTTACTTTATTTTGTGTATAAGAAAATCTAGAGTGAAGAAAAATGAGAAGTATTATATTGTGTTTATTTTAAGGTTCATGTAGTGAAAGAGAGAAATAAGATCAAGAAAAATATTCTAAGTCTCGACTTATAATTCTCTATGCAAACTAGAGTAATTATATATTGAAGGAATGTATTTTTTTTTTATCTTTCAACTCTTCAACTAATTCGAAGTTGTTTGAGTCACACGACGTCGTACTATTATATCCTGAAAGGGACAAATTAAGAATTATATTGCTAGATCAGTATAGATTATACAACACTGAACTTGAATTTCCTTAAAAAAGCAAGCGAGATATTTATGTTTCAGCCTGAATATTTATTTATTCATTTTATTTTCAATCATAATTTATTACAATTTATAGTATATACACCGAACATATAGCAATATATATTTTTGGTTTGATATTATAGTCAACGTGTCAAACACATAGTATCATATTCAAATAAAGCCAACAAAAAACTATTGTAATTCTAGAGAACTTTCACAAACACAACCACCACCAAATAACCAAATGGAAAAGAAAAATCAAACTGTTCAAGAAATGTGTAGATAAGACCTTAGACGGTTGTCAACAAAAAAAGAAAAAGATAAGTCCTCAAAACCACCAAAGGAAGAGTTGAATAAATAGTGTAAGCATCATCACCCTATTCATGTTCCTATAAATAATACTAATAAATACCCCTTCACTTTTCACTTAGTAATTTTCATAACCAAAATTTTAAAAAAATGAAGCATTTTCCTACATATGTTGTCCTTCTCTTCCTAGTGCTTTTTCTCTCAACAAATGGTATGGCAATGGTACTATTACTTGAAATTTTATTATAATTTCGACGTTTAATATGTGATTGTGATCGATTACTATATAATTTTGTGTATGCAGAGGAAGTAGGAGTTGGACTTCGAAAAACAGAGGCAAAACTATGTCAATACCATAGCGAAACCTTCCACCGAATTTGTATAACGGGTCACATTTGCAACCAAAAATGCCAGGCTGAAAACTTTGAGGGTGGTCGCTGCCACGGTTTTCGCCATTATCGTTGTATTTGCTACAAGACTTGCTAGTTTAATTTCTTTGTTAATTCTAATGTTTTATAAATGAAACAAAATGCATGTCATAATGAATTTTTTTTTTTTTTTGTATAGTATATAGTACCTACTATTACTTTCGAATAATAATAAGTACGTGATCCATCCATGGATTTGTATTTGTTTCCTCTTTATTACGCACTTTTTTTTAATTTTGAATTCTAATCTTTACGAGATGAGGGAGTTGATCTAAAATTAATCAAGGGGTTGGGAATTGCAAATTCACTTTAGATTTTGTTTAGTTGGTTAGTAAACAAAAGAAAAAAAAATAAAAAATATATATATCCATGTTTACGCACTCAAATTTTGTGTGGAAAACACAACATTTATCATATCTGCATAAAGAAGTTTAATGGGTATTTTGTGTAGAAACGGACCTACATGTCCTCGTGAGGGTGCACGTGCACCCAAAAATCATATATATATATATATATTTTATTAGCCAGCAGATGGCACTAAAACTGTTTGAGTGGGTGGGTTGGTTTAAGTGCTGCACAACTTTAAGATCAGGGCACTGGGTTTGAATTCTATTTGCTATATTTCTTGTTTTTTTTTTAAAAAAAAAATCTAATGATCTCAAATAAGTAGTCCTACATCCTAAATATCGAAAATCGATTTGAACATAGAACTGATATTTTCAAGCCAAAAACGTATATTTTAGTTTTTATATTTTTATGTTTATACGAATTGGCATTGGGTGATATACTTTAACTAGTGTGCATTAGCCGTTGGTGGTGCACTCATGGTGTTCAAATCTTGGATTCGCCTCTGATTTTGTGTTACATTTAAATTTAATGATTTAATAAGTTGTATCTTTAATTAGAATGTTAATGAGAAATTATGACAAGTTTAAGGGGATGTATATATTTTTGGCTTGAAAATAAAAATTTGAGATTAACTACATACGGAACAATTAAAGTTGGCAAAAGATTTTCTTTAGAAATTTTAACTTTTATATTTGTACGTATAAGACACTTCAAATCCATTCAGAAGGTACTTTATGAACCTCATCTGTTGGAGAGAAGATTTACTCTTCCTCCATTGACACACAGAAGAAGGGAGAAGATGAAATGATTAAGACAAGAGAGACAAGACTTGATGCTTCTAGATCAAGGATGATTTTGTCGGAGAAAGTTTGAAGTTTGACCTGGGCTGAACTTTTATCCTTCATTAAGGGCATAATGTAATTGGGCTCAAAATAGAGTATATCCAGTGTACATTCAGCCCAATAGTGACATGAAATAAAACACCTTCTAGAATAGATGAGCTGTACAGATATTAGTTGTAATTAGTTACATAGTTTAGGAAATTATCTAGTAGTCTTTTACTATTTGCAGGTTAGTCCTTATTTCTTGTATAAAGTTTTGTAATTATTGATCAATAGACACAGAGAAAATTTCCCAAATCATCTTTGTTGACACCCAATTTTGACCCTCCCCGATAATAATTAATTTTTGAGCTTCGTAATCTTCGAACGATTCAAAATAATTAGTTTCATAAAATTATATATATATATATATATATATATATATATATATATATATCGTTTGCAAGTTATTTTAACTAATTTTGTCACTTTTATAATTCTTAGATAATATATTTGTGTTACATAATTATGTATATAATTAGTATATTTTATGATCATTCGAAAATCGTCTCAAAAATATTTAGTTTTACTATATATATATATCGTTTGCAAGTTATTTTAACTAGTTTTGTCACTTTTATAATTTTTAGATAATATATTTGTTTTACATAATTATGCATATAATTAGTATATTTTATGAATATTCAAAAATCGCCTCAATTGATTTTAATTTTAATTAAATGTTTGGTTAATTAGTTTAGTTATATAATAATTTACGTTCTTGAAATAATTAGTTTATAATTAAGCTAATTATTTTATCTCGTTAAGATTAAGAAGCTCACTAATTAATCATGCTAATTCACACTTTATTTACTTATTAACCAAGTTTGCTAAAATTTGATCACTTCGGCTAAGTCTTTAATTTCCAATTGGCAATGATTTAGACTCGTGTGGCCAAACCTTAAACCCAATTAAAACCCTTTTCAACTTAAAAACACCAAATTTTAGGCCACCTTTCCAGCAACCCAAACGAACCAACCTCCCAGGCCCAACTCTTTCTCCAAATATTCAAGCCTCTAAGGCCTTCCAACTAGTCCTATACCCAAATCAGTAGCTTCTCACCAGCAGCTCCCAGGCCCAGTTCACTTCCTCTCAAACCGGCCCAATCCTTCACCGACCCAACCCTTTTTTCTTTCCCCAACGTTAGCATCCAACTCCAAACAATTCCAACGACTCCAGTTGCGAGGCAGCATCTTCACGCTAGCAGGGAGAAACAGTAAGGGCAGTCCAACGTACACTACAATTTTTGTCTCCTTATTCACGTCCCTCTCAATCCGTACAACACGCGTTTCACCCCTTTCCTCTTCCGGAATGGGTTAAAATCTCAAGAGGAAAGGTGTCTCACCGAATTGGTGAAAGAGTTTTTGATTTCAAATTTTGAATTTGGGCCTTGGTTTGCCCGGTTTTTCGTTGGTTTTCCCCCCCCATTTTTCTGAACCCTATTTCCCTTCTATATAATTGCTCTCATTCACTGTGGAAAGAGGAGGAATTTTGGTTGGTTAAAAAAAATATAATAATAATATCGAATATAAGAATAGATATACAAAATCAGTAGCTATCGATGAGATTTTTTGCTTTTTTGTGGTCGCCGCTTGCAAAGCTCGCCGGAATCTCGGTGTGGTATTGAAGTTGCTGCCCATTCTCTGCTCATATCTGTCCCGGTTCAGCTGCCCGGAAAAAGGTAATACCATTTTCCCTTTGTTAAATTCCTCTCTATTTCGTGTTCCTATAGTTGCAGCTTTCGATTTGATTACGTTATTGTTGTTCGCTTACTGATTCATTTAATGTTGATACCGAATTATTATTTTAGCATCTGAATATAGCTAGGGGTTACTCCTATTATCGATAGTCATGTTGTTCGGAAGGTCATCCGACGGTCAATACGATTATAACTTTGTGATATAGACTCTAATATGATTCACCTCCTAAAACTAAAATGACCAGCCCCCTTTCTTGCAAATAGCCTGCTTGTTCTTCCGTGTGGTTTCGATTTTGTCGTTATTGTTCAAATCCCCGATTACGCGAGGTCTGAATTTTCTTTTGTGTTCCTTCTTCATTGTTTGTGATATAAGTATTGCCAAATTTCTCCAACCAGCCCTGCTGCTCTTATTTGTGTTAAGTTCTTTTTAAAAAAATAATAAAATGAAATTGATGTCTCCCCTGCATACTCCCTTATCTTCATTCTATTCTTTGTTACGTATTTTCCTTGTATGTATGTTTCACTCCGGGTTATTACTTGTCCGCATATATTTCATGAGTTTATAATTAGTCCTTGACCTCACCTCGAAAGTAGTTCGAAATAAGTTGTTAATGTTTGAATAGATTTTGTGAGCTAAGCTATCTATCAAGTATTACTTGAAGCATGATAAAACTGATTTTAATGTTTGTATTTAAGTCATTGGTTGCCTCATTTTTCCATTCTCCATGTTGTTGGATGCTTAGTATCTCACTGTCTAGCATACTAAAGTAGCTCTCCTAATTAATCTTTTTTTTTTTTTTGACACAGTATGTTTGTTCTTATAATGCTTACTGTGAAGCATAATTTTGGTCTAAATGGTTTTCTAGTTTCCTTTCAAGGTTAGATGGTCATTAGCTAGTTGTGGTTTATTTGTCTAATTTTGGAAAGTGTCAGAAGTGTCCTTTTTCTAATATTTATTGTTGGGGTTTCCCTTTATTTCAAAGTATGTTTTAGTCATTAACTATTTGAGGTCATTAAGGTGCTTGATATTGATTTGAAAGTTTACGTGATTTGCTTGAGTTATGCTTCTTTTATGACACTTTAAATTATGAATAGTAATTTATGAGTTTGGCCTACTGTTTGCATCCCACGCACACAATCACTTTACTTATTCTTGGTTTTCTATATTATATTTCCTTGGTTGTTTTTAGGGGTCACTTGTTGTACACTCATTATTTTTCTTTCAACTTGTTCCAATGTTTTCTCCTAATTTATATATGTCTAATATCAATAGGATATCCTATTGTTTCTATTTATATATATATATATATATAATTTTAGTGTTATTTAGTATACCCTTTGGTAATGATTACGTTAGTTTTGATTACTACCTCTTGAAATAGGTGAATTTCCAGCATGTTCCCCTATGTTCTTTAGTTCGGATTACATGATTAGCATATACCTCTATCTCTTCATCTTGCCATTTCTTTGTTTGGTTCTAGTTGAATCATATGCTAACCATTTTGCCATTTTATTTGCATGTAAATCTGCCCGAGTTCCCATGAACTCCTATTTTTCTTTCCTCGCATTTCAAGAGAGCCATAAAGGCTCAAACCCTCTCCTTTTCGAGTTGGACAGCAAAGGGAAATAGGCGTACAGGTCTCGGAAGGCTGAAAACAAGCCGAGATACACCTGTATATACTGATATACCTGGTGTATACACCGTGATATAGGGGCGAAAGTGAGCTGAAAAAAAAGCTCAAGCGCTATAGCAGTCCAAAGGGGACTGAAATGGACAGATGTCGTAACAAAGATAGGCCAAAAGGGCCCAAAATCATGTCGGGAATTTTTAGAATAGGACAGGTTCAACATATTTGGGGAATTTGGACCAAAGGCCCAAATTCAATACTCCTTTCCTTGCTCCTATTTATTTTGTTATATTTGACTAATGTTTTGATTGTCTTATGGTTTAATCTAATTAAATTCCCCAAGAATGGTCGTTTCATTTTACTTTCAAATTAAAGTATATACATATTTTTTTACTATTTATTTATTTACTAATTTTTAATTTTTATTTTTTTATATTAGCCTTGTCATTAAATTATTTTTCTTTAGAAAAATTCCCCCTTGGTTCATTTTCCCTTAAGATAAATAAATGACAATAATAAAAAATAAAGTGATGAAAATAATAATAGTTAAAAGTTAAGTAAGTTAGAATAAACGAGTTTGTTTACTTAGTTTAAGTAAGTTAAAATAAATGAGTTCATTTACTTAGTTAAAAGCCTTTTAAAAAAAAATAATAATAATTAGTTAAAGTAAATGAGTTTTTTTATTTAGTTGAAGTTTTTTTCAAAAAATTAGTTAAAATAAAACGAGTTCTTTCACTTAGTTAAAATTTTAAAATTAGTCAAAGTCGTAATAAATTATTTTACTTAAGTTAAAATTTTAAAATTAGTCAAAACTCATTTTGGTCAAATCGTCGGTTAACCGCGAGTTAGCGGGCATTCCGAGGGCCTAACACCTTCTCGGAATGTACATTGAACTCGAACCCTTGTTTTCAATCGATTTTATCTGTTTGAATCTTTTGAAAAACCCTTATGTTTTTTCTTGATTTTTTACAAAAAATTAAGTGGCAACTCTGTTCTTTTGGAAATTCGATTTCTCTTAAATCATAGGTTTAATCGATTTTTCAAAAACTAAGTCATTTTCCCTTACTTATATCTTTTTAAATAAAACAATCTTCATTTTTTTATCTTTCATGGTATCAGAGCAATAGTTCGATCCAATCTCTATCATTTTTCAATCTTCTAAAATCTTGATCAATCATGGGAGATGATCTTCCTTCAACACAATCCAAAGAAACTGAAACCAGTGGAACCATTAACAACACCCACCATTATCACTTGAACAACTCAGATTCACCAGGGATGAATTTGATCAATTCAATCTTCGATGGTAGAGGTTTTGCAGGATGGAGGCGATCTATTCTGATTGCACTTTCAGCCAAAAAGAAATTGGGGTTTATCAATGGGGTATGCAAAACTCTAGATATGCTTTCTCCAGATTATGAGCAATGGAGTTGTTGCAATGACATGGTGATGTCTTGGCTGTTGAATGCAATATCTAAGGACATCGAAGACAACGTCATTTACTCTAAAACAACAAAAGAGTTGTAGGATAGTCTGGAGCAAAGGTTTGGCAGAACCAATGGCGCTAAGCTTTACCACCTGCAAAAGGAAATATCAAATTTAGTTCAGGGGAACAATGATGTTGCAGGATATTTCACCAAGCTCAAACGTTTGTGGGATGAGCTAGATTCTCTAGATCTGTTATCATGTTGTAGTTGTGTGTGCACATGTGAAGGCAAAGGAAAACTTATCAAGTCTTTGGAGGATCAAAGACTTGTTCAATTTTTGATGGGTTTAAATTACACATATGGTCAAGCAAGAGGAACCATCTTAATGATCAATCCACTACCTTCTATTAACAGTGCTTATGCTTTAGTTTTGCAGGATGAAAACCAAAAGGAAGCTTATGTTAATGTTGCTAACACAATTGATGCTGCCTCTTTCATGGTGGGAGGTCAAGGAAGAGTGAATTACAGATCTGGTAACCAACCATTTAAAGGAGCTCAAGCAACACAGAAATCTGGGAATCCTGGCAATCAAAAGGTTGGGAAAACATTTCCCAAAAATAAACCAAGGAGAGTGAAATATAATCCAAATGTGAGTTGTACCTACTGTGGAAGAACAGGACATGTGTATGATGACTGTTTTAGGCTAATTGGTTTCCCAGATGATTTTGAGTTTACTAAGACAAAGAATTCTCAGAATTTGGTCAAAGGAAATGCAGTAGTTACAGGGGAAGAGGGTGAAGCTTTTAGTGGGAATCATGAGGATTCAAGGAACATGTGGTACCCCCAGTTCCCTAACAAAGAGCATTATAACTAGGTTTTGAGCAAAGAACAATATTCAAATCTGGTCAATCAAGTAAGGATGGATGTGAAAAACAATCAGGGAGCAAGTTTAGGGACAACAATCAATGCAAATGCAGTTGCCGGTACAATTCTAAAATACTCGGGATCATGTTTTACAGTCTATAATTCTGGGACTTGGATTATTGACTCAGGAGCATCTTAGCACATGTGTTTTGATTCCAAATCTTTTATTTCTTTGCTTCCTCTATCTATGCCTTTGCATCTCACTTTACCTAACTCTTTTAAGATCATTGTGACACATATAGGAAGCATAAGTATATTGCCTAATCTCACTCTCCACAATGTCTTATATGTCCCGAATTTCAAATATAACTTATTATCAGTTCATAAGTTAGCCAATCATCTCAATTGTAATATTTTATTCACTCCTAGTGGTTGTGTATTACAGGACCATTTAATGAGGAAGGAACAAGTTTTTGGTGAAGTAGGAAATGATTTTTATCTACTCAAGGCACCTAGGATGCAATCAGAGTCTCTTAAAGAAGATATTTCTTTTCAAAAAGGAAGAAATTCCAAAGTTATCTCTAGTGATTTGATTTCAATTCCAAAAGGAAATATTTCCAGTAATGTATCTGTTTCAGTTTCTAGTTCTAATCTTAGGTCTGTTTCAGTTCCTATTTGTGCCAATGTTGTTTCTGATATAGCTCTATGGCATGTAAGACTGGGGCATTTGCCTTTTTCAACAATGAAAAATCTTGATTTCATTTCATTCCCTTCTGTTTCTCCTTACATTTGTCCTGTTTGTCCTAAAGCTAGACAAAGCAAGCTGCCCTTTCCTGTCAGTAGCATTAAATCTAAAAGGATATTTGAGCTGATACATATTGACACATGGGGACCTTTCAAAACTTCCACTCATGATGGTTATAACTATTTTTTGACCATTGTAGATGATTTTAGCAGGGGTACATGGACATTTCTCCTAAAAACTAAGAGTAATGCTTTTCCAGTACTTAAGGATTTTTTAGCCATGGTGGAAAGAAAATTTGAATTAAAGGTGAAAAGGATAAGATCTGACAATGCTTTGGAACTAGGAAGGGGTAGTCAAGAGACAATGTTCCTTCATTCTCAAGGAATTCTTCATGAGAGATCTTGTGTAGCCATACCTCAACAGAATGGGGTAGTGGAGAGGAAACATAAACACCTTTTGGAAGTTGCCAGGGGGCTATTTTTTCAAGCTCACCTTCCTATTCAATATTGGGGTGAGTGCATTTTAACTGCTACTCACTTGCTCAACAGATTACCCTCTAAAGCTATTCTAGGGAAGACTCCTTATGAAATTCTTTTTGGTACATCACCTTCTTACTCACATCTTAAAGTTTTTGGCTGTCTTTGTTTTGTCTCTACCTTAGCTCATGGTAGGGATAAATTCCAACCTAGAGCTAGGGAGTGCATTTTTTTAGGGTATCCTTCCAATCAAAGGGGTTACAAGGTTATGGAGTTAGACAGTGGAAAGTATCTTGTCTCAAGGGATGTCAAATTCCATGAGGATCATTTTCCCTTTTCTACACATTCTGGCACCTCTATCAACAATTATTTTCCTTCTCCTAGTCCTGTCTCAGATTCAGAACCACCCTCTCCTGTTATGTTTCACTCACCTGAGTCACATACATCATCTCCAGAGCCTCATGTTCCCTTGTTAACCACTCCTATCACTCATGTGTCGCCCACCATTCCTACCCCTCCTAGAAGGTCAGCCAGATTAAGTCATCAACCTTCCTACCTAAAGGATTTTGTTTGCAACTCCATTTTACTCACTGATGTCACTAACTCTTGTTTTGTTCATTCTTCCAGTCCTAATATTTTTTCTTTTACTGCTTTGTCTGTGCCAAATCAAAACATCATACAGTCTTTGTCCTCTATCACAGAGCCTAAGAGCTTTGATGAAGCCTATAAACATTCTGGATGGCACAAGGCAATGGAAACAGAACTTGCAGCTCTTCACTTAAATGGTACCTGGGAGGTTGTGGAACTACCACCAGGTAAGAGACCTTTGCCATGTAAATGGGTTTATAAAGCCAAGCATAACTCAGATGGTTCTATTGAAAGGCTAAAAGCTAGATTGGTGGTAAGGGGGGACATTCAAAAGGAAGGCATTGATTTTAGTGAGACCTTTTCACCTGTGGTAAAGATCACCACAATCAGATGTTTGCTCACTATTGCCATCAAGAAAGGTTGGAGAGTGTCCCAACTTGATGTAAATAATACATTTTTACATGGTGAACTGCAAGAAGAAGTGTACATGAGGTTTCCTCCAGGTTTTCCCCCACCTTCTCCTAATCATGTTTGTTCCTAATCATGTTTGTCTCTTAAGGAAGTCTCTCTATGGGTTAAAACAGGCTTCCCGACAGTGGTATGCCCGACTTGCTGGTGCTTTGGCATATAAAGGGTATTCTAGTTCTCTCAATGACTATTCTTTATTTTTCAAGACAAATGGTGCTCTTATATCCATATTGGTTGTGTATGTGGATGACATACTGCTAACAGGAAGTGACACATCTGAGATTACTTCTATCACTGATTTTCTCAACTCTGAGTTTCGAGTTAAGAACTTGGGGGACATTCACTATTTTTTGGGTATCGAAGTCATCAGAGAGAGACAGGGGTTCATTTTAAGTCAACGTAAATTCACTCAGGATCTTTTAGGGGAGTTTGATTCTTCTGGTTCTCTTGTTTCTTCTCCTCTTGACCCTTACTCTACGCTACAGCATGATGATGGGCCATTGATGGAGAATCCTACTCTTTACAAAACATTAGTAGGGAAGTTGAATTACCTTACTCATACCCGTCCTGATCTCTCTTTCGCGGTTCTCTGTCTCAGCCAATATATGCAACGACCCACTGTGTCTCATTTTTCAGCTGCCCTGCGTGTGTTGCGTTACCTCAAGTCAGATCCTGGTCAAGGCATTCTCTTGTCTTCATATCCTTCTTTCGATTTGCTTGTTTTTTGTGATGCTGATTGGGCTTCCTGCAAAGACACACAGAGATCTGTTAGTAGTTTCTTCATCACTCTAGGTGGAGCTCCAATTTCTTGGAAATCCAAGAAACAAGCCTCTGTTTCACTTTCATCTGCTGAGGCAGAGTATAGGTCCATGAGACGGGTCACTGCTGAACTTACTTGGCTGGTACGCCTCCTTAAGGATCTTTCTGTTCCACCGGACCTTTCTGTTCCAGTTCACTCTGATAGTAAGGCCGCCATCCATATTGCTCGCAATCCGGTGTTTCATGAGCGTACGAAACACGTGGATTTGGACTGCCACTTTGTTTGCCAACAGTTCTTATCAGGCCTTATTTCTCTCTCATTTGTTCCAGCGAAAGGTCAGCTTGCAGATCTGTTCACCAAGCCTCTAAATTGGGGTTCTCATCAACGCCTCTTGGACAAGTTGGGTGTGATTTCCATCCCCTCCAACTTGAGGGGGATGTTGGAGAGAAGATTTACTCTTCCTCCATTGACACACAGAAGAAGGGAGAAGATGAAATGATTGAGACAAGAGAGACAAGACTTGATGCTTCTAGATCAAGGATGATTTTGTCGGAGAAAGTTTGAAGTTTGACCTGGGCTGAAGTTTTATCCTTCATTAAGGGCTTAATGTAATTGGGCTCAAAATAGAGTATATCCAGTGTACATTCAGCCCAATAGTGACATGAAATAAAACACCTTCTAGAATAGATGAGATGTACAGATATTAGTTGTAATTAGTTACATAGTTTAGGAAATTATCTAGTAGTCTTTTACTATTTGCAGATTAGTCCTTATTTCTTGTATAAAGTTTTGTAATTATTGATCAATAGACACAGAGAAAATTCCCCAAATCATCTTCATTTTTTTATCTTTCATCATCACGCATATTAATTTTTAAAAAAGTAAGAAGTGTGTGTAGTACAAACAAGTTAGAAGTATTTTTTTTTTTTTTTTGTAATACAAACAAGTTAGAAGTATGTGTAATACAAATTCATCTAACAAGTTAGAAGTATGTGTAATACAAATTCATCTATGTGACAAATTAACCAACGAGAAATAGACGCTTGCCATTTGAACTTCAAATTAATTATTGAAAAAAAATAATTTGGTCTGGTGCTGGGTAGTTCCCCAAACTTAACAACATTTCCTTTAACTCTGATAATATAAGTGAGTTATGTGGTCGTGGAGATCTGTTGTTCCGTCATACTTTAAAATATTCAATATCTTGAACCTTTTTAAAATTAATACTGACATCACATTTGACTTGTATGACAATTTTGAATGAATTAAATTTGGCGGTGTCTTAAAAATATTTCAACATTCGAGAATGGATCTCCTTATATTTTTAGGATATTATTTAGTTCACTTCAAACTAGAATTGAGGTACTTAAATGTCTGAAAAGTTAAAAGTGCTAAAATATATCAGACTCACAAGTTTAAAAGTGATTTTATGTAGTATTTTTTTTAAAAAAAATGGCTCAAATTAAGATTAAACAAATAAATGGAGTGTAGATAAAATTGATGAATTTTACAAATTTTGAGTGTGTTTCATTTTGGCTATGAAAGGAGGAGATTTGTTATAAACTTAGACATGACATGTCACATACACACCTTTTCATCAATCAAAAGAGAGAAAAGAGGAGTAGCTCTGTCTGTTATTATTGCATTTATTACAAAGTCATAGTTTTTTCTTTTCTTTCTGAAGCAGTAGGAAAGAAAAATATGGCAGAGCTGCTTGTTTCCTATCCCGTGTTCGGTACTTCTGAAGCAGTAGAGAAGAAAAATATGGCAGAGCTGCTATTTTATTTTTTTCTATCCGGTATTCGATATTCACATTGAAGCTCGATTAAATTTGGATTCGCACTGAAAAGTTCCACATATTGAGGGTAAAGCGCTTCCTAACAAAGACGACTCTATACCCAAGGGGACTCAAACCCGAGACCTCTTGGTTAAGGATGAAAGAGTACTTACCACTCTACCACAATCTTGTTGGTAAGCAGAGCTGCTACTAAACTAGTGATTAAATGGCTCAACACTGCTGGGAAGCATTTGTCTCTATTTCAGTTCTATTTTCTCTTAGAAAAAATAGGCTCAAGTCAAGTCCACTAAAGGTCACGTGACCTGCTGAAGTTTGTTAAGAAGTTAGTACTAACTTAATTCAGTGTATAAATAGTGGTTCTTTTCGATCATAGATGAAATAGAGACACAATGTATCAAATATTGAGGGATGTATCCGAAATTAGGACGTAACGTATTGAGATATTTTGAGATGTATCTCGATTCAATCATATTAAGAGATTTTTGTAATTTGAAAAAGAGTAGAGATAAGATGTAATTAGTTCTTAACACTATGTCATTATTTGTGTATAATTCTCTTATTATTAAGTTAGCGTTTGACCCCAAATTCTCAAATATTATTGGCAAATTATATTTAAGTGAAGTTTTTGATAAAGTTTCACCGTGTGTTTGATCCCAAAATTTTCCAAAAATATTTGACTATTTCAAAAATATGATTATACGCATAAGTTTTTTTTTTTTTTTTACATGCCCATAAATTTATATTATCATTTTATAATGAATATGTTTTAATATAATTGATAATAATCAACAACAACAACATAACAATATAGGCAAGATAATACATTAATCGCAAACTCAAACTTGTTATTGATTCAACTATAATTATAACTTATTAAACACAAATTATTATTTTTTCTCGATTTTATCACTCAAATTAGAACTCAAACTTTTTCGGA
Source organism: Solanum stenotomum (assembly GCF_019186545.1). NCBI lineage: Eukaryota > Viridiplantae > Streptophyta > Magnoliopsida > Solanales > Solanaceae > Solanum > Solanum stenotomum. The sequence goes on along the minus strand of NC_064283.1, from coordinate 9,544,262 downwards.
GGAAATAGTAACAAATATTAGTTGGAATTAATAAATGATGAGTATTTTTTTTATAAAATATAAATTTTTGCGGTAATTTTTGAATTTTTTAAAATTTCTAACTATTAGAACTTGACCCAAATATTAGTTTTTTCTAATATTTTAGAACTTGAGATACTTGACAAATATATTTATCAAATTATATAATCAAACACTACTTCCCAATTTTTTATCAAATATTTTTGGGGCCAAACGGTCCTAAGTACTTAATTAAAAAATAAGAAAATTAATTAGTCAAGTAAAAGAGTATTACATTACAATCAATAGCATCGAGTCAATTCGTTTAAACTTGCAATCAAAGTTATTACGAGGTCTACAGTTTCAATTTTTAATTACAATATATTAGCTCACCGGAGCTCCGGCGACAAATACTTATCGAAGGCATCGTTATTATATATCCGAAAAAAATCATCTATTAATATCCCCTTCACAATTGGGTTGGGTACTATTATTGTAGCTATTTTTATTTTTTCATGGAGTTGATTTGCCCAATTTCCTGGTGAGTTTTCCTTAATTTTATCTTCAATTATATATGTTTGACACAATAGCTGCAATTGAGCTCGAAATTCACGTATGGAATTGTTGAATTTTGGTTTATTATGTGTAGGTAGATGTTCTAGGGTTTGGAACAGTGGAGATGACGCGGAAAACGAGCTGTTGTGGTATTTGTGAGAATTCAAATCTACCTTCCGTTTGTACTCTTTGCGTCAATTACAGGTGATTCACAAAATTTAGCTTAAATGTTAAGTTCCTCGTAATGGAAGTTTGGTGGGTGGGGGTTGCAAGATTCTAATTGTGGTGATGATGTGTTTTTGGCAGATTGAATGAGTACAGCACTGTGTTGAAATCACTGAAGGGAAGGAGAGAAGCATTATGTGGGAAATTAAGTGAAATACTCTTGGCTAAGGTTTTTCCTGAGAAAAGTTCTCTCTTGTTATGCCTTCAGTTTATATCACTTGTGCTTTTATTACTTTCTACTAGAAGATGCAATTATCTGTAATTGCTTCTGAAAGAGTTTCCAAATGACAATGGATAACTTAATCATATTGTTTGTTATATCCAAGAGAATGGAATCGTAGTTGAAGATATATTACATAAAATTAATGTAGGATTGTTCATATGGAGGAAATTTCATGACTCAGAGTGCTATACAATAGGAAGATACTAAACAAAATAAAGCAAAGGTTTTGTAGAATTGTTGTAAGACCGTTAATTATCTGGGAGTGAATGTTTGGCAGTTAGGACTCAGCATATCCACAATGTGAATGTCGTAAAATGCAAATTTTAAGATGTATATAAAGTCATACAAGATTGGATAAGATTAGATATGGTCATATTCAATAGAAGGTCCAAGCGACACACATGGAGGATAAGATGAGATAAGATAGCTTGAGATAGTTTAACCATGTTTTACATAGACCATATATACCGTTCTGTAATGCATCAATATGATGATTAAAGGTGAAAAAGGGGATGAGATGTATATAGAGTTACTCAAAGGGAAGTTGTCTCAAAGGACCGATGATCTCTTAGGATCCATGTCATCTGAAGGGCTTACTTTTGAACAAATTAGACGCCCAAGATTCATGAAGGTGTAGGGGAAGATAAAAAACCATATGAGCAATAACTACCTGTTGGATTTAATGAATTGTTGTTTGTTACATTCATTTGGTTCCAACTTTGAAATGAAGGTATATGGAAGATCAAAAGTTGTATGTTAGTCAAACAGAGGGGTCTCACATGAGTGTAGTTCCATGACGTCCGGTATTCTTAGAGCTTTTCTTTTTCTTAGTTTTAGACTTGTACATCCATGTAAATATATATAAAGAGCCTAGTTTTAGAGGACTCGTAGTATATTTACCATTCTTAGAAAGAAAAGTTTTAGAGGACTAATATTCTTCTTTTGTCTGTTGGAATAAAATTAGACCCGAATAGAAATGATTTAGTGTTGGCATCTTTGCTCCAAAGTAGGCATATGTAGTAAGCAATGTGAGAGCAGTATGATGCATGTCAGGTTGCTATGAACCTTTTTTTGATAACGAAAATGCTTAACACAGCCTTGCTAAATAACTGAAAATTTGATGGGATTGTTGTATTTTGACTTGCTGCCTATAGGCCTGGCCATCTATAGATTACTTCTGGTATCATGAGCTACCATCGTGTTTTCCTTCTAGTTGATGGTACCTACCATATTACTAGTTACTTATGAAAGAAAACTCTTGCGAGGTATACCTGTAGCTGAAATTTCTTTTCATATACTTCCTCATTATTTTGATTTCGACATTTTGATCATATTCAGGGCAAGGCCGACGATCAACTTAGTTGGAGGGTGCCTCGGAATGAAAAATTGGCAAGATTAAGGGAAAAACTCCGACAGCAGAAAGAGCAAATTTCACAAGGTCTTTGGTCCTGTCAACTAATGGCAGTAGTTCAATTTGATTTTAATGCAGATCATAACCTATTGTCTAGCAGACTAATACATGTATTTACAGGGAAGGCGAAAATTGAGAAGATGTCTCATGATCTGAAAGTTCAGTATGAGTTGCTAGGATCAGCTACAAGGATGGTATAATTGAATCTTTCTTTTGTATTTCACATTTTGTTGTGGATAGTTTGATGAAATAGCCCACTGATGACTGAATCAAATTGTAGCTGGAAAAAAATCGTGCGGAACAACTTGAGAAGTTTTATCCTAATCTCATCTGCACTCAAAATCTTGGGCATGTGAGGAATTCTTCTTCTTTCAAACTCTCCAATCCGAAATATTCCATGCTACTAATTCTCTTTTATTGAAACTGCAGATGGCAATTACCTCTGAGCTTCTTCATAAACAGTCTGTGGTTGTAAAACAGATTTGCAAGTTATTCCCTCAACGTCGTGTAAGTCTTGAGCAATTATATATGCTGGTAATTGAGGCGCGCACTATTCAATCCAAAATACAGAAAATGGAATGATTTACATTTTCTTAACCCTATAAAAGACTACAGTGAATGGATGAGTATTAATATGGTACTCATTTCGAGAGGCTCTCCTTATTATATATGTGCTTTACTATCTTTGAATCAGTTACTTGAGACACTTCATCTCCTTTTTCTTCAATCAGCAAACTCTTGATATTCTTAAACTTGGAAGTAAAAATTGGGAAGATAACTGAAATAGGCTTCAAAGGGGGATTGCACATCTCAAACCCCCTGCTTCCCTGTTGGTTATATAAAATAAAGGATTATTTCAGCTCCAAAGTTAGATGTTTTGATCATGTGGGTCCTTCATTTCTTGAAACAAAGTATCTGACACTGACTATTGTTGAGATTATGAATCTTATCTTGTTGGTCTTCCATAAATGCTTTACAGAGTGTTTCTTTTGGCCCTTATAAATTCCTCCATTTCTTTTTATAATTTACATCTGCCTCATATAGAAGTTATGATTGTTTTAGGAAAAATAGAAATTGGAGGTGACAGTTTTTCATCTGCTATTGGGTCATCTTGTTAGTATATGGGTGGAACTTTGGTATCATTCAGGAAGAAACCTGGACTGTATATGCTTAGTGATGTTTCCATTAGGTATTTAGATGGCCCAATAAAAGAGGATTTTTGACTTTGAACTTTCTCTTTATGTAGACTATCTACCTGGGGCACATTTGTGGGTTCATACAAATCTTGTGTTGCAGGTAACAATTGATGGAGACAAAAAAGATGGATCTAGTGGCCAATATGATAGCATCTGTAATGCAAGGTTGCCAAAAGGACTTGATCCTCACTCAGTTCCATCTGACGAGCTGAGTGCTTCTTTAGGGTAATTTCTTTTGCTTGATTATCACATAAGTCACTTTTCCAGCTGCATAATTATTAAATTTCTGACATATAATGTGGCTGTCAAGAGTCTAAATATATGCAGAGCCATTATACGGTGACAATATGAGTTTTCTCTGTTTATTGTCATAATCTCATCTCAATGTTTCAATTTTTATCATGCATTGTTTTATTTGAACAATGTTTAAATTACTGACCAGTAGTTGTGGACTATTTGATTTGGAGTGCCATGGGTTTTCTATCAAAGTAGATCATCGGCCACTCATGTTTTTTTTTTTTGCATTCAAGTAGGACAGAATTTGATAATCCTTATCCTGGTAGCAAGTATGATCTGGGTGCTACTGTCAGGCTCCTATTTCTTTCTTTTCAAACTGTCAGGTTTCAACATTCTTCTTGATATTTTGTGATTTTCTCACATGTTATTCATATGCTTGGAGGTGAGGGTTGTTTATCCTGGTCATATCAGTAAAAATACAGGAAGGGTTTATCAAAGCCTTAGAGGATGGTTGTTAGGTTTTTTTCTGGATGTGGGGATTCTTTGGTTAAGGTTTAAGTTGCCTTATGCTATACAAGAATTGAAGAAGGCTTTTCCAAGAACTCAAAATCAAAAAGAAATTGGAAAACACTATCATTTAATGGAATGATCACTGGAAGATGACATACTAACTGTATATCCCCTTATGCTCCAAGGGCTTGTTATTATGTGTAGTGGGATTGAATTTAGTTCTTCATTTTTTGGTGCTTCAAGTAAATGAATAGTTAGTTGTAGATAGGCCAAGAGTGCTATTTGCTGATTAAGGTGCAGTGAATGAATCCAGTCATTTCGAAAGCATGAGGTGAAATGCATGTGCATACATTTCTTAGGATGCCCAGACCCCACTTGTGGAATTACACTGGGTATGTTGTTGTCTTACATTTTCTTGGGATGTCGTTTATCTGGTGTATTTTAGAATCATATATTTCCTCCGTTCCATTTTAATGTGGCACTATTTCCTATTTGTCCGTTCCATAAAGAATGATACCTTCTATATTTGGAAATAATTTAACTTTAAACTTCTCATTTTACCCTTAATAGCATGCTGTTATAGCCACACAAATCTCATGGCATGTTTAAGATCACTAATTCCAAAAGTCTTTTCTTTCTTTTTAAACCCCATATCAAGTCAAACTATGCCATATAAATTGAAATGGAGGAAATATCATTTACTGTAGCAAATTGAGTTATGCAGTACGATTTGCAACTCCCCTAAGATACCTAAGATTGTGAACCATTATCCTGCCATTGAAATGAAGCACCGCCTATTTATTATCCACATGTTGAATTGATTGAGATAATTATCCAACGCTTTTACTATATATTTGTAGAATATCCATTTTGGTTGGTTGATAATATATTCTAATGATTTTATTTCGACGATTGAAAGCAGATATATGGTGCAACTTTTGAACCTCGTTATTCGTTGCGTCTGTGCTCCTGCACTTCATAATTCAGGATTTGCGGTATGCTCAGACAACCTTCTGTAGTTCTTTTGGTAGTTGAGCCACAAATGTCTTTAGGGTACATTCCCTATCAGAGCTGAATAAGTACAAAAATCTTTACTTAAGAGAATTGTTGCAATTTTATTTTATGCTAGAGGTATAGCAAAACAATTTTCTAGTGCCTTTCAGACCGTAGTGAATCCACCTACCTTTTTTGGCAGAGTCACGACTCATAGATGGTCAAAGGATAACCTATTTGTTTAATCTTGAATCCGGACCAAGTTTTTTCAAATTCTCATGTGTCTGTGTTTATTACATTAGGGTTCATGTTCTCGAATATGGCAACGAGATTCTTACTGGGATGCCCGTCCGTCGTCTAGAAGGTATTCCTTTAATTGTAATGTAGAAATTTATTGTTCCTTTCCCCATTTAAAGAGATTAAAATTTTCTTACTGATGTTACTCATGCAATGCAGTGGCGAGTACCCACTTTTTATCCCGCGCCAAAACTTTTGCTCTTCAGGTGGGGAGGCTTCATGGTACGACAGAAGTTGCAGTAATTCTGGAACTTCTAGTAACTTTGGAGTTACCTCGATGGAATCTGATAGAAAACCTCGGTTGGATTCTTCTAGTAGTAGCAGTTTCAACTATGCTTCTGCTTCCCTGCACTCAATAGAAACACACAAGGATCTGCAGAAAGGCATAGCACTTCTCAAGAAAAGTGTTGCTTGCATTACTGCATACTGTTACAACACATTATGTTTAGAAGTTCCTGCTGAAGCCTCTACCTTCGAAACATTTGCAAGATTGCTGGCTACACTTTCTTCTTCAAAGGAAGTTCGGTCTGTTTTTTCTTTGAAAATGTCTGGTTCAAGGTACATGTTTCTTTCATTTATGTATCATAGTTCTAGATCTGTACTCCATAGTATTTAATGAAAGAAATTACTTCTCATGTCATTGAAACCTCTGATTTATTCAGCAGTGGCCTGTATTCAGTCATTTGATTTTATAATATGTAGGGCATCCAAGCAAGTCCAACCACTGAACAAATCTGTTTGGAATGTAGATTCAGCCGGATCATCTAGCACTTTGATGGAGAGTGGACATGTGCCAGTATTGGTATAGTTTCTATCTTTGGATTCAGTTCACCATAACATAGTATTGGAATTAAAAACATTGGTACTAGTATGTTGAGTGAACATGCACCAGTATTTTTGGTATAGATGCATAGGTCTTAGTATTGGTTTCATAACTACAAAAGATATGAGCTTTTCTGTATATAATGTTTGTTTCTGTTGAGCATTATATGATTGTCTAATATTCATTAGCAGCAAAATGCATCATCCACTCTTTATGACTACAAATCTTTTCCTTTGCTTTCTTGCAGTATGAAGTAGTTTATTGAAAAAAAGGACCTTATGCTAGGGAAAGATGAACTCAATAATGTGGCAATGAACTTCTATGATAAGTAGGATCTCACATAACTCAAATATTAATAGGCAATTCTTATAAGTCTCGAATTGAGTTTTCTTGATTATGCATACTTCGTAACTATTGAGTTAGCAATGTATGCAAAGATAATTTCTTCCCCCCACTTCAATTGAGCAATCTTAGTTTTAATTAAGTTTTCTTATAATTTTCAGAACTTGATGAAATCTTTTTATTAGGGAAACATAATTTTTAGTAAGAACGGCAAAGTATAGATTATTTTTTTTTAATATAAAAATATTAATCAGTTTACTTTTTAGAAAAATTAGCTTTTAAACTAATTTATCAAATATTTCCTATTATTGACAAGTAGTCTTCTCATTCTAAGAACTGCATATTGCTGTATCTAAAAATGGCTGTACGCATCTCCCGGGCAAATTGACTGCAAAGTATAGATAATCCACAAATCCTGTAAATTCCAATTTCTTTAAAATCTTTCGGAATTGTTGCTGTGGTTTTCAGGATGTGTCGGCGTAGTTTACTTGTGGATTTGTTTTAGTGACTATGATAACTGGGGCATAACAATATGAAATTCTTTATGAATTGGCCTATTATTTGTTTTCTTGTTAGTTTTATTGTTGCAACTATACTTTTTTAGCTTTTCTAGTATAAATAAATTTTGAAAGTAGTTAACAACAAAGCTAATTACATTAATAACTTTGCAGAGAAATACATTTGAAAATGCTCTTCCAAGTTCTAGTGGCAATTTAATTTATGCCACTGAAGTATCTGATGCAAGAAGGAATGAAAATTTAATTGAAGACTGGGATCTTATTGAGCACCCTCCTTTTCCTCCTCCTCCATCACATACAGAAGATGTTGAACATTGGACCCGAGCCATGTTTATTGATGCAACAAAGAAATAAGCCACTTCTTGGATGGCTACTTCATTGTATATAGTGCCCTAACTCATGAAGGTAAAAAGAGCTTTTTTTGTCACGTTAACATAACATGCTTATTAATACCCTGATAGTGTGTGATTCTTTCAGATTTGTATAATTTTGGGGTTAATATAATTCCATTCCTAGTGTTCGATTCTGACTACTAATATCTGAATTGTCTTGTTTCTCTGAGTAATTTGATAATACATATATACAATATTAGCTAATCCAGGCTTCTTTGCTGAGTTTACATGCTTGCATACTCAATTTTCTGGTCTTTCCTAGTTGCTGGGTTCTTTCTTCATGTTTAGCTGTAAATATACGTTCATGACGTGGCATTAAAATGTGTTTGTGTGGGTGATGTAAAACTGCTCGATACTAGACCTCTTGATGATGGCCTTTTTGTTTTGTACCGTAGGAAGTTTAGAACTGATCATGGGTATTAGGCAAATAAGAAGTGCTGGAAATCATTAGTGATCATCATGTTGTGCATCTCTAAAGCATTTTGTTTTTCACCTGTTTGATCTTCTTCTTTTGACTCTTCAGATTTAATCATAAAATAGCTTCCCTTCTTTTCTTCTCGTGTTTCATAGGCATCCAAGGACGGAGAGATGCTTCTGGAGGAAAAAAACTTGTAAAATTGACTTTAAGTTCAAACATTCATGAATTGTATATAGTGTGAAGGTGGTTTTAGCTTTATAGAAAGCGTGATGGTGTTGCACCCAAGCAAACACCCATGGTTTGAAGACAAATATGCTTTCACCACATCCCCCCCTCCCCTGTTACAAAATCGAAAATCTTGATCCTCTTCTATGACTGTTAGCCAAAGATTCTCGAGTCATGCTAATTGAACTGCTACTCCTGCAACAAGCTTTTCTATGTAACCACTTTGTACTTTCCTGGGCTGTTGTGGAAGGCAAAAGTAATTGCCCAGGATGGTGTCAATTGGTTTAGAATGCGACCAAAAAGGATTGGTGGAGGAGATGAATTTATTTGAGTCTTCACCTTAACAAATTAAGTAAAACAGCAGCCTCAGGCCGGGGTCAAATATTTACATGTGGCCTTTTAGTTTAAATGTATAGTTGAAAGGCTTCCATCATTGTATTTTATTTAAAATAATCGTTCTAGTTATTTATTGTTATAAAAGTTACTTCAACAACTAACATCCAAATAGAAGAATAAAATAGTTTTTGCTTCAATTGTCAAACATCAAAAGTGTTGTTCTTGTCTAACTTTAATCAAAAGGCGGACCTATTTTAATTTGAAATGAAGAATCGAACAACATAATTTGAAATGATGATACTCAGAAACTATTGATTAATTTATCCATAAATCAAATGATGATATTCAGAACTGAGTATTATATCAATGATTCTTGTGTGCAAGTAGAAACTATTGGTGATAATTGACTTGTTAAGTAAAGAGACATGTGAAAAATTGAAGGGAGAATCTTGTTTGCTCAAATAAAAGCTCCAAAGTTCTAAATAACTTCAAATGAAAGGTAATTAAAAAGCATAATGGATGATTCTCCCTCTCAAGTTAAACTAACTTCAGGTGGTCATTTGTTCACTTCTTCCTCTTCTTTGGAGGTTGGATAGTTTCTTCTTCTTCATCCTCTTCATCATCATCTTCTGGATCGTCCTCCACGACGTCTTCTTCTTCTTCACCCTCCTCTTCTCCACCATCATCGTCATCATTATCTCCTTCATCATCGTCATCATCATTATCATCGTCACCATCATCATCATGACCTTCTTCACCACCATCCTCTTCATCTTCTGCATCTCCATTCTCCTCACCTTCTCCATTGCTTTTCTTGGCATTTCCTTTGCTTTTGTTGGGATTGTTTCCATGAACTCCTTCATCAGAATACTCTTCTTCGCCCTCCTCAAATCCTTCATTTCCATTCTCATCGTTGTCGTCTCCATCTCCACCTTCCTCATCAGCATCAACTACTTTGGTTTGCTCATCATTTGTGTTCTGATCTCCCTTGACTTTGGTCTCAATTGCCAGCAGTGGCACACCATCCTGGAATTATTTAAAGACATTATTGTAAATGAATATTCTAGGAATATAATGAAATATTTATGTACTATAAGTTGAGGATCTTAGTTGCTCAGTTGGTTGACTACTTGATTTTTCACCTTATTAGCAAAGGCTTCAGTTCCCCACCTTATAATTCCTCTTCTCTACCCCCTTTAGTAAAGTAGTTTGTTCAAGCCCATAGATATTCATCACTCATACTATACATGGCAGTCAATCTCATTACATAAGCCCAAGTGCATCAATGTTTTTTATTTATTTCCTCCGATATTCGTATTGAGCTCGACTAAATCTAGATTCACGCCAGAAAATTCCACCTTGTGTAGTAAAACGCGCCCTAACAAAGGTGACCCTCATACCCAGAATCCAACGCGACTCGAACTCAACACCTCATATTAACATAACTGAAATGAGCCCATATTGCATACTTGGGCTTATTACAAATTGGACCTGCACAGATGGGACAATTTTAAGCCCAAGTCCCCAGCTAAAATGTATGAGCCCAAAACTTGGACCATCCCCTACTATTTGCAGACTGCAGTACATGTATTTATTGCTATGTTAATGTGTGAGGCCAGCCTAATTAGAAAACATAATATTAATCATCTCTTGACAGAATATTTCAATATAATATTCTCTCAAGACTGAGTCAACCTAGAAAAACATGTTTTTACAACTCAATATTTTACTCTAACATCCTTTTTAATATTAAGGCAAACTTGACCTTTCCAGGATTAAAAAATTTCATCAAGAATTTAATTATTTCCTCAAAAATACCAAATTAGTAATTAAAAAAACTAAAATTAGTTCACTGCAAAGAGACAGAAGTTGCAGCATCTATTTTGCAGAATTAACATAATTGGCAGTGGAGACTATATAATATTTAGTGGGGCCCTCCTCATTCATCAACTAACCCCGGAACCCAAAATGGCATATATAAGCCAAATTAACATTCCGTTTCAGTTCCGAACACGAGAATAAACCCGTACCGTTTAGGCGCACGTTAGTAACTTCACACGTTGAAAAAGTAGTGAGGAAGTTAATGCTACGCAATTCTATTTTTAGATAGATATACTTCCATCACATTATCTTCTTGAGTTTTTCATGTCAGTTACTTTGGCGGTGGATAGATATTTTAAAAACTTCATTTTGAAGTTTTCATAAATTTTACTTCAAATTACTCGTTAAAAAAATAGTAATTTGTATTCATCTCCAACCGTAACTTCAATATTCAAATATTAATTTTTAACTCACATGATTTTTTTCCTTTTTAAAATTCGGGTTCATAGATTCGGACGATCCAAATCAGTAGTTTTTCCGAAAATCCTATATTCATATTAGAAAAATAATTAAATATATATATAAATTAATTTGTGTACCCCTAATAAAATTAATTGACAATTATTAACGAAATTTAAAACCCCAAATTCTTAATCCTTAAATTCTGAAAATTACATATGGAAAACTAAATTTCTCAGATTAATTTTTACTAAGGGGGTTAATCCAAAACTAAAAGAAAAAAAAAATAGAGAGAGAAGAAAAGCACTGGATTTCTGAGAAAAACAAAAAAGAGACTTCTTCCTTAGGTTTACTAATTCTATATTTTTAATTTCTTTTGACGGAAAAACTTGATACTGACCCGAAAATATTTATTCACAATTAGAAATGTGTGTTTCAATATTTTATATACACTATTAATTTATTCAATTACTAATAAGATTTTGAGTTGAATTTCCACTCATCATGGTAAAACAATAGTATAGTTTTTTTAAAAATATAAAACACAGGATATAAGTTTTTTCCAGGTTAAAACTGGCAATTTTTAATTGAAGTACTAACCTGAGTGGAGGGTAAAAGCGTGGGAGCGCACGTTAGCACAGTGTTGTTAAGCATGATCTCCATTTGTACTGCCTGTTAATTTTCCACTCGACACCTGCACACCAACAACAAATCATATCGACCTGGAAAAATTATCATCCATAATTCTCACAATTCGAAACCAATACAGAAATATATAGCCGGAGAAGAGTCGAAAAAACGGTGAATGAAGCAAAATTTAACCTCTCATACAACGCACTACCATCAGTTTTTTCTAAAATGAAAGTCACAAAACTCTAAACTTGAAGATCTACGAAGGAGGAGGAAGAAAACTACTATTACTTCTTCTTTTTGGCGAAAAAAGAAGTTTCTGTTATAAGCAAAACTGTAAAAGGAAATGGAGAATTCCGGGGAGAAAATAGAAAATTCCGGCGTTTTCCGGGAAAATGGAAGCTTAGAAAAGTGAAATGAGTGAGAAAATTGTTACCTGAGAAAGATGAGAGAGAAAAAATGGGAATTGGTTAGAGAGTATTACGCAAAGTTAGCTTAAACGGAGGAAATAAGGAGCAGAATCTAATGCTTTGTTCCTACTACTGCTGCTACCATTGGTGAAATGCATGGGTCCCACTTCTCTACCCTTGTATTTTTGGAATAGTTATATATTGGTACTCGAGGTATCTTATAATACAAGTTGTATCCCAATTGTAGAAAGTTGTTAGAAATTTGAATTGTGGTTTTTCTAATTTAATCATATTTCTTGGCATGGATCTTTTTTCTATGGGTTAGTTGAAGATATGGAGATTTGTGTACCCACTAAGATACTATTTCATTTTCTAATTTTAATTTATAATTATAGTGATTGAGTAAGTTTGTACGTATTTCGATAAATTTTACTCATTAACAATAAGTATCAGATAACTTTATCTACTAAAGCTATACAAAAAAAAAAATAATACCTAGTGTTTTTTGTTCCGTCTACGCTGAAATTTAGTGAGATACTATATTTTGACTCGGAATATTTTAGTAAATTATTATACTATAGCATAAGTTATATGTATGATTCAGTCCAAGAAGAAAGATCATGGAAATGATGAGACATTTAAAAATTCTTGCTTTAATATAAACTAGGCCAAACACATATACAGACCCTTTAACTTGTTCATATTTTTCATTTTAACACTTTATCTTAGCCTTGTTTCATTTTAATTCTTAAACTTCATTTTTTATGTACCATTTTAACACGAAATACTATTTTCATGATTTCTTTATTTTTATATATATTCTTCAATTGCAACTTCTTATTTTAAATCGACATGTGTCAGTTAATTTTAGTTAAAAAATTAAAAATTAACAAAGAATAATTCTTTTTAAAAAATAATAATTTTTTTTAAGAGTGTTATGTATTTTTGTGTGAAAAATAACCGACGAAATTGTGTTGGTTTTCTTTCTTTAAAATCACCGACAACCTAACAAAGTCAGTCGAGTTTTAACATTGTTTAGTAGTATTATTAGCAATGAACAAGAGTCTTTTTTTAGTAGTGTTATTAACAAAGTCAGTCGAGTCTTTTTGAAGATGGTTTTTTTATTCGTATTGATTTATATTAAAAATTAAAAGTGAGTATTTGCGTTAAATTTAGATAGCCTAGATGATAAGAAAAAATAAATAAGTAGTGTTATTTAATTTAATTGAATATTTAAGAAAGAAAATCAAAGAACTTTCGTCAATTTATTTTCATGCAAAAATACAGAGAAATATCAAAAAATAATATTATTGTTTGAAAACTTTTATGTTCGTTCGTGAATGTTTAATTTTTTTACAAAAATTAACAAGCACACGTCTATTTTTTTAAAATAAGAAATTGCAATTGAAGAACATAAATAAAAACAAATCATAAAAATAATATAGGTGTTTAAATGGTATAGAAAAAATGGAGTTTAAGGGTTAAAATGGAACAAGGCTAAGTTGGAGTGCCAAAATGAAAAATGAGGGCAAATTTGAGGGGTTGTGTATGTGTTTGGCATATAAACTACTACTATTAAAATAAGTTGAGCTTAAGAATGAGGATAGATTACAGACCTAAGAGACTTAGAAAGAATAATATGTATTTTCTGAGAAAATTCCTAACAAAATCCATCATACATGCAAAGATTATTTTGCTAGAAGGGTACGATTTGAAAGTAGTGTGAATTTACCCCCTACCTATTTGATCATAATTGACTTAACGTTGATTTTCGGGTTTAAAATATCTCTTCTTTCATCTATTGAATCTCGATTGTCCGATATGTAATCCTTACTTATATTCTCAATCCACTAAGACTAACCTCTCTATAATTACATTCTTCCTATCGCGTTCTTCCTTATGCGTTGAGCCCGATCATTATTTCAACAGCCGTTGGAATTGATAAGGGTCCCGTACAAAAGGGCCCCCGGCCAAACCACATGACAAAGGGAAAACAATATAAGAAAGAACATTTAAAAAGAATCTCACTAAAAAATGTTGAGTGTTATTCCCACATATATTTTAATTGAACTTGTGAGAAACGAAAAAAATAGTAACAATGTTTTTATATGAAAAAATTATGAAGTTTTTCATTATTTCATTGAAAATATGTTTCCACCATGTATTTTCCCAGTGAATTGATTTAGAGGAAAATGAATAGAAAAATCAACTTTCACTGTTCTCGATGAAAAAACTCTTGTGTTTCTGATAGTGTGAGTCGTTAATCCAAAAATTGAGGTAAATTAACTTGTTATGACCAATTAAGTTACATTGATATCAATTTTTTTATACTACCAGTTCATAAGTTAGAATATAAGCACATTTATTGTCAATTTTGTCATTCTAAATAAACCTATTGATAAACGAATTTTGATGAATATATATTGCTCTCTTGAATGCCTTGAAATTTATTATGGGTAAACTGTTTGAACTTTGAACTAACAATTCGATCTAATATAGTATACCTCTCAAACTCAAAGTCATTTAACATGTTTTTTTGTTGTGAAAAAATTTCTTTTATTCCCTTTAGAAAAAGTAGGGAAAATTGCACGTAATGACAAACTATTAATTCAAATTAAATGGTATAATCAAACTTTGATTTAATTGTGTCCTGTAGCAAATTGTTTGCCAGTGGCTTCTCTCCCTCAAACTCTCGCTCGCCACTCTCCTCTCTCGCTCACTCCCTCTGTGCTTGCCTCTCTCGCTTTATACAACATAATTGTATAAATTGTGTTTCTGTTTGTATAAAGCAAGAAAAAATTGTATATACACATTCAAATACATATATATTCGTCCTATACACTTATAATTATACAATAAAAATATTCCCCTGCCCAGTTCTCTTTTGCCTTTCTCTCTTTCTCGTTTTATACAACAAAATTGTATAAATTGTGTTTCTGTTTGTTTAAAGCGCGAGAAAATTGTATATACACATGCAAATATATATTCGTCCTATACACTTATAATTATACAATAAAAATATTCCCCTGCCTAGTTTTATGTTTGTATAATGTATAATTTATGTTTGTATAAAGCGAAAGAGAGAGCGATTTTTGATATACAAATATTTTTGTCAACGATTTATACAAACGAGAAGCTAACAACAATTTATACAAATGGCCTGCCAGCGAAATTATACAAATCTGAAGAGGAGCCAACAAATTATACAATTGCTTCTTTTTGTATATATGTATAGCGAAATAGACAACTTTCAATTGTATATGTATAGCGAATTATACATATATATGTTTGCTATGGAGCGAAATTATGCAATCTTTGCTATAACATACAAATATAATTTTTTTGTTTGCTATATGTGAAAGTTGCTCGAAAAAGTATGAAAAAAACAAACAAACTAAACTTTGGGCTCAATTCTTTTGTTTCCCAAATTGGAGGCATTTGGATCCAATAGTTAGTTGGCCAATCAGTTTTCCATTTTTCCTTTGAAGCCCATGGCTGATTTTATAGGAAAACTACCTTATTAGACATATATATATATTAATTCTATTTATATTTTTAAATAATTTTGTATCTTATCACTAATTCAGAATTTCTTATTATATGTTGAGCAAGATACACCTACATATATGTGTATTTTTACTAATCAATACACTAAAATAGGGAGAGAGAGAAGTGAAATAGTCATGTATCCCATATACATGCGAATCACACAATATACATGTATCTGGTGTGAATCCCAGTTACATAAGAGAATAGTGACTGATATATGAGAGAGGCGAACAAATCCACTTGAATACAATGTCTCTAGAATAAATTACACCTAATTTTGACTCATGTATCTCGAGATACATATATACGAATGTATCTTGACGCACCAAAATCTAGTAAAATTTGTAATATTACAAACTTGAATATATACAAGTTATTAACTCATAAACTAGTGGAATCTGTAAATTGATGGTCAATGCAAGTTTGGTAATGGGGGGGGGGGGTTGTAGATATTAGAGGATGGGGAGGTGGTACTGGTAAACTAATAGATTTTCGACCTATTAAAAATCATGTTAAATAGTTTACTAAAAGAATGAGCAATTTTAGGATACAAAAACAATTAATTGAGTAAATTTTAGGTTTAGCAAATATAAAAATTATATTTGTATGCTATAGCTATAGTTTGTATAATTGCGCTCCATAGCAAACTTTATATTTGTTATGGCTATTAATATGTATATTTTAGTATACATATACAGAAGGATCAATTGTATAATTTGTTTCGGTATACATATACAAAAAAAAATCAGTTGTATAATTTGTGCTTGTATAAAGAGAGAAAGAGAGACAGACAAAAGAAATATGGGAAGGGGAAGATCTGTATTTGTATAATTATAAGTGTATAAGACGAAAATATATGTATTTGTATTTGTATATACAATTTTCTCTCACTTTATACAAACACAAACACAATTTATACATTTGTGTTTGTATAAAGTGAGAGAGGAGAGTGAGAGTGGCGAGCAAGATTCTCTGGGGAGAGCCGAACTAAAAAATATGTATATATACAGTTTTCTCTCACTTTATACAAACACAAACGCATTTTATACATTTGTGTTTGTATAAAGTGAGAGAGGCAAGTGAGAGATTGCCCAGCGAGAAATCAAGAGTGGCGAGCGAAAAATTCAGGAAGAGAGGCGAATGACAATTGTTTGCTACGGGTTACAATTAAATCAAATTGTGGTTATAACATTTGATTTGAATTAATAATTTATTATTTTATACAATTTTCCCTTAATTATAACCTAAGAGACTAAATCCTAGCCACTTCAGCAATCAATGAGATTGCTTTTATGGTGAGGGGTTAATTTTGCAGCTTAAAGAATGAGTACAGAAAAAGATTCCTCAAGAATATATTCTTTATAAACTTTACAATAAAACTTTTAAAGATGCAATTTGCTTTTACTCTTTTCAGGATTCTACTTCAACTAGCCAATGTAATCCTGTAACAAAAGCATAAATTTCTTTACCCCACACACATGGGAAATTAATTAAAGTGAAGCACAAAACTTTAGACTAAAGAGATACATGATTAACAACAAAATAGACATTCACACACTAGGTTGTTAGAGCAAATATTTTTCTTGCCCTTTATGGGCTTGAGTTCGAGATTCTACCATAGTCCTTGCTTAAATTGAAATTTATTATTTGTATTTTTTATGAAATCTTTAATACGTATACATGATTTGAAGTTTTTAATCAAAGCTATTGAGTTCAAATAAAAAATAAGGCTATAACATATGCACCGTATTCGTCCTTCACATCATACTTGATTTTATCAATACATTGTTTGATTGTTGTTTCTTTTGTTTTCAGAATAAATAATACTCATTAATTTTGGTGGAATATATGTATTATTTCAGCAGGATTAGTAAAATGAGAATACTAATATTAATACTTATATCATGGATTAAAAAAAAAGGGATAGAAAAGCCCTCACACTCGAAGGCGGAGCCAAGATTAGGAGTATGGGAGTTCTAAATCAATTTTGTTTGGGGGTTCACATGTTAATATACATATATTTATTTAATTTTCTAATACAAATATAGGGTCTACGAAAAATCTAGTGGGTTCGTCTGAACCCATGAACCCACCTAGTTCCGCCTCTGCTGTCACACTCTTCAAATGTATATCCTCTGTTTCATTGATATCGACATTTATACAGAAATAATTTCTACATTACCATCTTTACGCACTAAACTTGTCTTTGAATCAAACAATTGGTCTTATAAAAGATCATGCATATTGGGCTGCATCATTTCACTGAGGCCCAACCAAGGAACAACTAAAGGCCCATACAAAATTGAAACTTATCCAAGTGTGTCAAGAAAATTATTCATTACAACAGATAAGACATGTCCAAAGGGTCACACCATATATTACTAGAAGAAAAAAAGAAGAGAGTTATGGGTTTGGTGAATGAATGGAATCCATCTACTTCGATAAGAGGTTTTGAGTTTAAACTTTTCAAATGGAGAAATTCTTAAAAGAGCATTTAATGATTTACACAATATTAATCCAGATTAGTCGAACCAATCAATTTCAGATGTTGAATAGTTAAACATAATGGAAATATGTTCAAGAATTACCTAGATCAACGCTACAAAAAGATATATTTCCATACAATTGTTCAATCTTGCTCTTCCTAAATTATTATTAAAACCCAAATCATCATTAACTATATATATCTCATCCACTATATTCTACTATAGCACAAGTCACCTACTACTAACACTAGAAAATGGTCTAAGAAGTTTTTTCTAGTTAACATAATTTTTTCTACGAAATTTGTAAAATTTTATACCCATCAAACCCTAAACCAGAATTGGGAATGCTAAAAAAGAGAAGTAAGGACTATTGGGCCGATGAAGCCCAATTAGAAAAATTTTGGGCTGCGTTCTGAATGATCCTGAAATCTTCTTCTCCAATCTGTTATAATCCAATTTCTTAGTCCAAACATTTTGTATATGCGTGAATATACTTATTAAGCGCACAAATACACTGTATTTCACTATCATTACGCCCATGAATATAGTGCATTTCACTACAGAGATAATTGTATACGCACGGATACATTATATTTCACTATTATTATGAGCCCAACAATATTGTATTCCGCTACATATTGAACCAACATGAGCGTGCTGATATTTCAGGTATCTTGATCTATTCACTACGTTGTAGTTCTATAATTTTGATATCCAAATGATACCGGTATTAATAGTATCCATTTATAAAAGAGAGAGTACATTACATAGTATTACTCACATTACTTTTCAAAGTAGTTTAGCTAGAGTTCAAAAGTTTGACATTTAATTTTGGAAAAATATTGCCCGAACCATCTAGCTTACAAAATATATATACAGTTTATACTTTATACTAAATACGCCTACATTATACATATATCTATACACAATCTATACACAACATATACAAACAACGTGTATAAATAATGTATATTTATTTTGTTCATAATGATAAACTAGATGATCGAAGGATGCACGTTTCCTTTAATCTTTTCGATTGTCCCTACTCCCTAGTGGCCAGTCTTGGTACTAACTTAGTAGCATTTTTACCAAACTAGCTACAACTTTCACTTTCTTATCCCTTTGTCTCACTAAAAATAAACTGACATAATAAAGGAAAAAATGAAGACAAAAAATGATGTACCAAAATAGAAAGATATAGTAAATAAATATGGGCACAACCATTTTAACAAAGTTCTTCTAGCTTTTCTTTTGCTTTTGAATACCAAATATTTATCTTCCATAAGCAAAATCAAATCTTGTCTCAAATTATTGAAATGCGTGTCATGTACTCATTTTAACTTTATATCGTTTGATAGTGAGTACAATTATTTTATGTTAATCAAGTTACGTGTAACATTATAACTTATAGTAGTTCAATCACGGATAGATGTTTATTCTTAAAATGAATAAATAATTATATTCCAATACCAAATTTGCATAATACAAAGAAATAACAAGTACACTTATTATATTTGTCGACCTCTAATTTACTGCTAAATTGTTCGTAGATAACATAATTTCTTAAGTAAAACTTACGTAAAATGTATATATACCTACATCATCTGGTTTATCAACATAGTCGAAGTATAAACTACTTATATACTTCGACTGTATATGTATGTATATTTTAAGTATAATATATGTATATGTAGTAACATATATACTACTTATACACTATCTACATATCTTATTTCCTAAGGTTTTGAACCGTAACTTTATCATTTTTTAATATTTTACTGCTAATTCATCACTAAATAGAATTAGCTTCAAAATTTGTCTCTCTCTCTCTCTCTATATTAGATAATTTTATGCCTGTGATACGGGCCCAATATAATTTCACATATTTTATTAAAAAAATTACATAAATTCACAACTTAAGATATCATAATCCCCTCTCGGATATATTCTTATTCCCTCTCGGATACATCCATACCCTCTCGGATCATAGATATCCCCTCTTGGATACATCCCTCCCATGAAGTAATATATATCATTAGTAATGTATCAGACAAGACAACCAATGAATGTATTCGAGAGCAAAGAAAAATTCGAGATTTTTGTAATTGAGGAAACTTTTGGGATAGGATGTAATTAGCCTCTAAATATATGAGATTTCTATACTTTATACTATTTTTTTTTTACAGTAAACAACTTCAATATATTACTTAATAATCTTTTTCAAATGTTCATACAACATAAATGCATCGTTTACAACCCAAATTGAGAAAGTTGAATTCCAAAAAATTCTATGCAGCAAGAAAATAGAGAATTGCGTCAGATTATGAGTTAAAACATTTTGCATTCGAGGAATATATAAAATGTTGATATCTTTGAAAAAGTTCATTGATCTTCATATATTTTCGCAAGTGGTATCTATTTTCTACAATGTTATTATCTTCTTTTTGTAATATTTGCACCATAAGTTTTGCATCAGATAAAATACTAATCATTGATCAACCAATTCGTAAAGATCGATTCAAAGCCTTTCAAATCTCTACTCCTTCAACTTTAAGTATAATGTGTTTGTAGTTTACTTTGTCGGTGAATTTTGTGATACATTTCATTATTGTCTTCGATAATAGAAATACTTCTATTTATTTTGGTTTTAATATTGAAAGTATTTATTAAAACTTGATTTCTTACTTCCGCAACAATAAAAACAATCATGAAATCAAATTTATTTCTATATACAATAACAATTTTCATAATGTTATATTCTAAATATTGAAAGTATTTATTAAAATATTGATTTCTAACTCCACAAAAATAAAAACAATCATGAAAGCAATTTTATTTCTATATACGATAACAATTGACATAATGTTATATTCTAAATTACATTAATAATTTTTTTTGATACTACACTCTAAATATCATGCCGCAAAACAAAACTTTGAATCTTACCCCCACAAAATAACTAATATACTTGATTTTCTTTTTGAAGTTATTATTTTTTTTTTAGTTTTTTTCTTCCTCTATATTTCTCAAGCCCTTTTCTATTTACATTTTCATTTTTTTTTCTTTATTTTTCAACTACTCATTTTTCTTTAGTTTGTATTTTAATATTCCTTAGAATTTAAATATTAATTTTTTTGTTAAATAGTTTATCATATTTGATATTAAGAAAATATTTTATATAGAAATGAAAATTTTATAATTTTTAATCTTTTGATGAATACATTATCAAATCATTAATTTCTTAATAGTCAAACATTCTTCATTCTTTTAGTCACATAATTTTATATTTCTTCAAATTAATTAAAAAATATTGATACGTTATTTTAAAGATTATTTTAGTAATCAAGTACAAATTTAGTGGTCATATTATGTAACATAATATAAATATGTTTACGCAATAACCCTTTAAAGTATTTTTAGGAACAAAATATTAACTATTCAAACACATTTTATTTTAAATTAGTTCAAAATTTTCTTTCAAAAACATGTCAAAACAAGCTTAGCATTTATTATTGTTTGTAAAAAGTTAATTAATAGAAACTCTTCATTTTAACACAATTATAAAAATATCTTTATGGGCTAATTTTTAAAAGTAAAGACATGTATGGATTCTTCTAGATTTTTATTTTGGTCATTAATTATACAGTTATTATTTCACCCTTAAATAATATTAAAATTACTAAAATGCCATTGTTTAATAGATATTTTTGGTTTAGTAGGCGTTTAGCCATGCGATACCATATCACGATATGGTGTTGTGAGATGGAATCAGCGTTTGGACATGCAATTTTACGCTGATTCCATTTCATGATTCCATATCATGAGAGGTGATACCATATTCTCCAAAAAGCATGATATGGAATTATATGGTGATTCCATATCATGATTTGAGATATTTTAATACAATAATTGATCCATGAGTTTATATTTTGTTAAAACAACTCCACATTTATATCTACTAACCATTTGTTTCATATGTAAACAAAATTTATAATCACATCATTACTTTTTAAAATTTATTATTCTCACCAATATAAAATTTATTATTACTTTAAATTTGGTGAATATAAATGATAGAGTAGAAATTCATTTGGTGAATATAAATAAGAACGAAGGGAGTAATACTTTTTTGTTTTTTCATAATAAAAAAAAACGTCTTAATCTTATGACTAAGCATAATATTGATAAAAGACGATTTTCATTGGCGGTGCCGCACTTTCTTAATCTTAGTATTCGCAAAATGTTCGTTCACATGACTGAAGAATATCAAGTCCAATGGATTGAGGACTTGGGAGAAATTTAATCAATTAGTTATTAATATTTAGTCAAGTGGACTAGTTATAATTGTTTTGATTAAATTTTATTAGAAGTGTTTTTGACTCAAACTTGTGGTAACTTTTTAAAATTTCGTTATTCTATAATATTTAACTATTGATTTTTCTTGTAAGTAGTTAGAAGTCAGTGATGTTTGTTAATTTTTATCTTACTTCTAAGTTAATATTTACTCACTAATCCCAATTAATATTTGGGAAAAAATTTGGCAAATAGTGTTTGTCCATACAATTTGCCATTATTTGGCAAATATCCCAATTCTCAAATACTAGTTTTTACTAGCATTTGGGCCAAATCTCGTTATTTGGGATCTTTTGAAAATTGAAATGTTACCCCAAACTTTTATCTCTTACAAAAACACCCTCTATAGTAGTTGTTTGTGTCGTATTACATAATTTTTCACGTGAACACCAAAGTAGTGATGAAATATTCAGTGAATATTAAATGATGATATGGTTGTTGATGAAAATGATGAACAATCGGCTCAGGGTAACAAAGTCATGTGATTTGTCTACTTCACGATGTATGACACTCACTCCAAACTACCACATTGCTCTAGTGTCATGGACACTATTTGTTATTATTGCAACGAAGATTCAGTTGACTTGTAATACAAACTTATGGTTAGTTTTGATAGTTTTTAAAACTTATGGGTATAAATCATATTTTTCTAAAAAAGTGAAATATATTTCCCAAATACTATAGCCAAACACATGGTGAAATTTCACCCAAACTTTCACCCAAATAATATTTGCCAAGAATATTTAGAAATCTATGGCCAAACTCTAGCTAAGAGTAGTTGAGAGATATGAGCATATCAAGTACAATTTATGTTCATTTTTTTATTATTATATTAAAGTTAGATGAAACAATTACTTAAGTGGAGAGCAAATAACTTTGTAATAATTTATTATGCGATTGTATAATTTTTTGTTTATTTGATAAGATTGAATAAACAATTGGGGCTATTTTAATAGTTTTACAACTTATGAGATTTTTATGTTTATGAGAAAATATACAACACAAAAATTTCATATCGCATGTCCAAACAAACGTTCAATTTCATCTCATGATACCATATCGCATGGCCAAACGGGCCCTTAATGAAATTTCACACTACAACAAAAAAAGAAAAAAAATCTATAGAAAATGTGATTGAAAATGTGGGTCCATATTAAATGTCACATCATTAGGATACACATGACATTTAAAAAAAGATATTTGGTTGTATTGTCATTATAAATCTATTACCAATTTTTTGATGCCATAACATAAAAATAAACATTCTAGAATATTTATGAAATGACAAATTTTCCCTTGATCGTCCTCAACTTGGCTTTAACCCAAAATAAAATAATTTCTAAAGAGGTATTTGAATATTACAACTAACTTTGAAGATCTAGAAACTATATATATGAAATCACAACATTTAAAGCAGTATATCCCCATCATCATAAAAGTTTAGTGTTTAGTAAGTGCTAAAAAGATTCATTAGGTCCCTCATTGCCTTCATCCTGATATCACTTAACTTTTCAAAATGTTAATTAAAAATATTTGATCAGCTGAAAATGACAACCACTTAATTAATCCTCTATGCTCCTAACTTTTAAAGAACACTTTACTTCATTTTTAAAAAAAAAATATATGCATGGTACTGATATTCTAATAGGATTGACAAGTGTATGATCAAGGTTTCCAATGGGTGGGTTTCTTGAAAATTTTCAAAAAACAAAGGAATAATTAATTAGCACTGTGAATGGCACCTTAGAATCCATCCATTTTAGTTTTGAGGGATACCATCCCTATGGAATCATATACTTTGGGTATGTTTGACTTGGAAAATAAGTAATTTTCTTATTTATTTTTGATATTTTGTTAGTAAGAAAGAAAAAATTGTTTCTTAGATATAATCTGAAATATAATTATGACATCGGACCCGGAGTCCCACCCTTTGTCCGAACCCTTGGCTCGACTCTCCGATTTGAGACCCAACCTTGTAATATTAGCGCCAACCCAAGACCCCTCACCTAGACCCCGACTCAGATATTAATCACTGTAACGACCTGATTCTGTCGTTATGGAAAAGCCAACGGTGAAAAATTTTTGGGTCGGAAAATTTTTTGGTAGTAACTTGGAATTTTCCAACCTAGTCCAGATTTGGAAGAAATCGGAGTCAGTAAGGTCTAGGGAAATATGGTAACAATTAGGTTATATAACTATGATTTTGATCACATGAATAGATAGCTAAGACGCTAAGGAACCCGTACGACTTTACAAATCGAATTAGGGCGAGTAGAACTCCCGAAACTGATTTTAGCGTGAAATGGTAGTTTCTGAGTGTCATGGGATGAAAGTGTGTTGTGAAATGGGGGTTTGAAATTCTTAATTTAGCTCACTGGTTCCATGCAAGCCACTAGGGCTGGATTTATCCCGCTAGGGCGAGGCCTGGCGGGTTGGGTCCCGCTGTGGCGGGACAATCGCGATTTAAGTCGAAAATAAACCCTAGAAATATTTTATTTTGCACTTTTCGACTTTGAGAGCTAAGGAACAATCCAAGGGGTTTTCTTGACAGTTTTCCACCATTCTTAAGGCTAAAGGTAAGGTTTTCACTTCCCAAATCCGTTTTTCGATCCATATAACTTAGTTTCTTAGGTGATTATTGTTGGGGAAGGGTTTTGGAACTGTTTGGATGGTGGGAAAAGCCCTAATTTGAATATTGGGATCATGAGTTTGATATAGGGTTGATAGTGTTGATAGTGTTGATTATATTTCGAGTAATTAAGTCTTATTTATTGATCTTAGCATTATATTGATTGTGTGTAGACCAAGAACAAGAGGAAAGAATCTGGAAAGGAAAAAATCAAGTTTCTTAGGGGATTCAAGCTTTGTTCGAGGTAGGTAATGGTTGTGATTTCATGTTGTGTGATATATGTTTGTACTTGCTTCATTACTGTTGGATTATTGATCACACTAATCGTGAATGAGGATAATTGAATAATTGAATGCCATTAATCATGACTTGATTGTATGATTATGAGAATGTACTTGTGATTGTGATTGTGGCTTGTTGGATGGATGGGGTGTTACGTTTCGACACACTAACTGGGATCGGTTGCCACATATCGACATAAACATTGGAACAGGTGTTACATGCCGACACACTAACTGAGATCGGTTGCCACGTACTGACATAAACATTGAAACGGGTGTCACGATCCGACATACTAACTTGGATCGGGTACCACGTACCAGTATACTAACAATTTGGGTATGGATTCCATGAGAGGACCATTGAATTGAGTTCCGTGAAAGGACCATTGAATTGTGTTATGTATCTACTTCTGATGATTACGATTATATCTAATGGTGATTGAGGTTGAAAGACTGTTTGTTGCTCTAAAATGATAACCAATGTGTATTATTGAGAACGTGGAATGCTATATTAATCCTGAAAAGATCACTAATATTGTATATGTTAGGTATATGTCTATTTTATAATGTTGTGGTTACTTGCATGTGTTTCACTTATTGGGATAACCACATGATCCTACCAGTACACTGTGGTTGTGTACTAATACTGCACTTGTTTGTTCTTTGTTGAGTGCATGACATCTTCAGGCGGCTATTGATAGACCTCAGCTAGGTGACTATTGAGCGTGACCGGATTCAAGGGTGAACCAGCTCTTTTAAGCTGCAATGGATTTTTCTTGTTTAAGTCCACTCTTTTCGAACTCAGACTATTTGTTTAAGGTGTTGGTTTAGTTTTGGGGTTATACCCCTTGTTCTTAGACTTATCGTTAGTAGAGTTTTGGTACAATGACTTTCAGGTTCTAGGGGTTGTTCTTCCGCATTACTTTGGCTAGTTTGTTTAAACCTTTGGAGTTTATGGGAACTCTGTATTTCTTTTGGTCATTTAAACTTGCTTTCGTATCTTTAAGTGTATAATTTTGGTTAAGTTGTTTAGCCTGGGTTGTAGTAGTGGTTCTCCCACCGGAGGGTTAGTGTGGGTGCCAATCACGACGGTTTGGGTCGTGACAATCACCTTGGCCTAACCCCCCATGACCCGCCAACCAACCCCCTCACAACCCACAACCCGATGCCGACTTGAGACCTAACCCTAACCCCATCTTAGGACCCAACTTCCGACTAGGACTAAACTTCAAACCTCAACTCGAGAATCAACTTCCAACCCTAACCTAGGATTCAATTTTTACACCGACCTAATCCTTACCAAGGACCTAGACCTAGACCCGATATCCAACTCTCGACCCAAATGCCATTCAGGACCCAACCTTATACTTGATTAAAAATTTGACCATACTCGAGTCCTAAGTTTGGTCATGAGTCAAGTCTTGAGTCATGGTCGGTGTAAGGAATAAGGTCTTGAGTCCTGAGTGGGAGTCAGGTCTTTGGTCGAGGGATGGGGTCAAGAGTCAGTCCTGTGTCAGGGTCTAGGTTTGGTTCGAGTCTCCAATCGGGGTGTGTTATTGGGTCCTAAATCCTGGTCAGAAATTGAGAGTCGGGAGTCAAGTCTAGGTAGAGAGTTGGCTTTTTTATCGTGGTTGGGAGTATATATGGCCTTGAGTTCAGAGTAAGATTCATGTGTCAGTGTCGGGTATGAGTTGATGTCGAGGTCGACGGTCATTTCTCAGTGGTCGAGATGAGGTTGGTAGTCGAGTTGAGATCGTGGTCAAGTCAGTAGTTGGGTCGAGATCACGATATATATGATAGTCAAGTCACGAGTCGGGGTCAGGAAATGACCTAGGTCAGGTGATGGGGTTGAAAAAGAGTTTTGAAAAATGTTTTTGTTACTTTATGTAAAGAAAGACATTTTTCTTAAATTGAAGAAATAAGTCCGTTTGAAAAACATTTAATAATATTTAAGCCAACCAGATAAGAGAATAGAAACTTTTTAGGGGAGAATCCAGAATCCAAAGGTCAAAATTCAATTTTTTACTCTTTTTTGTTTTGTTTTGCCACTCGGTGTCCGGTACCCACATTGGAGCCCGACTAAATCCAGATTCGCGCTGAAAAGTCCCACATTGGGAGGTAAAGCTCTCCCTAACATGGTCAATTTAATTACACTATTTGAGATTGCCCACTTATTCGTTTATTTTAAACGGCACAAAATGGCGTCATTTGTGTTGGCGCTTTCAATTTTATTCCTTTTTCTAATTTTCAAACAGAGGGTTAAATATCTATCACAATTCTTATGTGTCAAATATAGCCAAAAAAAAAAAAAAAAGAGAAAAGAATCACTACTAATAAACATGGAATCAAATCAAAAAATTAAAACAGAAATAAAGTTTAGCTTTTCAAAATTTCCATTAAAAACATAAGCAGAACTTATAACTCATAAATCTAGTCCCTTTTTTGTGAAAAAAAGAAAAAGAAGTAGATTGAATTAAGATTTCTAAAATTATTTAACGTAACAAAATCATATGTCATTAACATCACATCCTTGATATTTTTTTAATTTAAGAACCAAAATAAAAATTCTAAGTTAGAAAATGTTTGCGGTTTTACGGCTTGTTGAGGTGAATGTGTAAAATTAAAGGAAATAACATTATGTTGTTAACTTAACTACATAATTAACGAATGAGAACATACACAAAAGAAATATCAATATTTGAAATAAAAGTGTCTAATTGGAGGCTCTGATACCATTGTTAGTATTTCTTTTAAAAATATGCAAGCAGCAAAAAGATTAAAAATATGAATGAAAAGATAAATACTTATCCGCATTAGATGTTTACATCAAATCGTATAAATTTATGTCAACTAATTTAATAAGGTGAGAATGCCTGTTAATTAATCATGAATAAATGTTAAAGAACCAACTCCATCCGTCCCAAAATAAGTGTTACTTTAGTGAAGAAAATTGTCCCAATATCAGTATCACTTTAGAAATTCAAGATAAAAATAATAATTATTTTCAACTATACCTTCATATTAAAGAACTATTTTTATCGTGATAATTAAATTTTCAAGAAACATCTAATAAATAGGAGTAATTTAGTAAATTATATATTTTTTTTCTATCATGAGCATGAAATGAGCTAAAACAATATTTATTTTGAGAAAAAAGATATATTTGCAAACATATATCATGCATATCTATTGATTGAGATATAAATACAACTAAAAAGATGCATATTCTAGTAAATCAAACATTAGACTCATCCTACAACTAAACAATTAATTATTCAGAAAAAAATGTATGAATAACAAATGCAACGTCTAAATATGATGGTTGGGAGGTGTGCTTGGGATCTGCCACAATTTGGTCGAATCAAGTAACTTTAAATTAAATATTATATTTATTTTAATTAATATTCATAGAATATTTACATATTATTAATTTAATAAAATTTAGGAATGCCCCTGTGATACTTACATTTTTGTACTTTAATTTCATTAACAACAACAACAACAAGAAATCCAGTGCAATTTATAAGTGGGGTTCACAACAACGTAACGTAGACCAAACTCCAAACACAACCTTAGTTTCTTCATATTTCACGTATACGTAACTTATTATTTGGAAAAAGCTAGTCAAAGAAAATCCCTCCAACCTACCCTAATATACATACATATACATATAATATAAATATGAAGTAGAGTAGGTATCTTTTTACCAAAAAGATTGGTAGCTTTTTGATATATATATATATATATATATAAGTTAAGTATTTGCTCTTACTTCCTTATGTTATCTTCTAGCGGAATTAATTTTATTCGTGTCAAGGTGAGAGTAGCCGGGAGGTGATCGAGAGGAAGAAAAGGGAAACTATCCGACCATAAAGAGGAGAAAATAACAAAAATATCTCTTAGCTTACATTTGGAATAGGTTTAAAATAACAAAAACATACCTAATGAAATCTTAACATGAGTTCTGAAGAGGGTAGAATGCAAGTAAACTTTATTCGTACCTCATAGAATAAAAAAACTATTTCTGAAAGACTTTCGAATTAAATACATCAAAAATCCAAATAATGAAATAGGTATAAAAGAGTTTCGAAAAAACAAGGTCTTTTAGATCCAAAATTTCTAAAAAACAGAAAAAAGAAAGAGAGACTAGCTATGTATATTCAAACATCTAGGGAACCACTAAATCTAGTTGATGGAATATGAAGGCAACTCAAATTAATTAACTTATGTTTATTTCGAAAGCTTTCCACGATATATTATCTGACTTTAATTATACTATTGATTTTTCCTAATTAATTTCCCATAATGTTTTGCTACATTTATATTATTTAAATTGTTACATGGTCAACTTGTTGTTACTATATACTATATTATACATATATATATATATATATATAGTCAGATATTTCACTGAACAGTCAGTTTTCTTACTATATATCTTCTATTATCAACACATAATTGGCCAACTCTTTTGAGTGGAGATCATGCACCCCCCAAAAGCAATTTTGATATATATATATAAATTAGCTATTGCATTACTCAATTATAGTAAGCATAGTGTATTTTATATTATATTCAGACATGACAATTTTTGGCATTTCTTCTTTTCTCCTTTTTAACCCTTATCTTTGTTATCTTGCCCTTTTCTTTTGATACATGTTGTTGCTAATCTGATGCAAAAAACTTTACATCAAAGCACCTTTTGACAATGCAATTACAACGGAGTTGATTTCTTAAATGGTCAGTCAACTGATAATTATTATTTCAGAAAGTTATTCTTCTTTTTTTGATTCCAACTTTCTTCCAACAAAAGAAGTGACTTTATGAGATAGTAACTATTAGTTGAGCGATCTGAGAAATCAATTCTCTAAACGCCAAAAGAGTCCAAAAGTTTAAAAGCTTATAATTTGGATATATACCTATAAAATAATATACATGCCATATTATAGACGTATAATAATGAGTAGCATCACTTCTAAATAAGTAGGTTCGTTTCTCATATTATTTTTGTGTAATTATTTAAAACTTAGATAATTGGATCCTTGCATCATGAAAGCAAAAACATAAATATATATATATATATATATATAGGATGATTCTTTTTTCTTGGGACAAGCACGTAAAAATTCTTTTATTTTTTTAATGGGTGATGATGAGACTCAAACATAAAAACTTAAGCTATTAAAGAGACCAAACTTCTACTTAATCATATTCTCAACCAGCACTACTCTATTTTATAACTCAGTTTGTATTTTAAAATCTTAAAACACGCTAGATTACCATACTAATTAGCAAAAAATGACTGAAATACACATCTTATGTTCCCTTATTTCTAATATTCCCTTCTATTTCTAAAAACCTCTAAAATCCCTTATTTCTCTCCTAATT
The DNA here is from genome assembly GCF_019186545.1 of Solanum stenotomum. Taxonomy (NCBI): domain Eukaryota; kingdom Viridiplantae; phylum Streptophyta; class Magnoliopsida; order Solanales; family Solanaceae; genus Solanum; species Solanum stenotomum. The sequence goes on along the minus strand of NC_064283.1, from coordinate 9,513,558 downwards.
CTAAATTATTTTATAATGTATCCGAGCTAGTTTATAATGTATCCGAGCTAGTTTTTAATGTATCTGAGCTACATATTATGTATCTGATTTATTTTATAATGTATCCGAGCTAGTTTTTATGTATCCGATTTATTTACTTTTTCAGGAATTAATATAATTACAAACTAAATAGGGATAAATTGTAATTTCATATTCAAACTACATGATTCCTAAAATTTATACTAATTATTTGAATCATATTCAGCCTACCCTACAATTATAACTATAATAATTATGCCTTAATTTCAAACAAGTTTACGACTGTTATATATATGATCTATCATCCATCACTGATCATATATATATTTGTCAGAGAAAAATTAGAATCTTAAAAATACTATGGTATAAGTTTGTTTTATGGTGGAGGATCATTTTCAGTGAATGACTTTTTGGACCATAGAAGATACAATGTTGATATATATATATATAGCAACTATCATTGTAATTATCTTGTTAGCTTTCAACCAAAAGCTAACAAGATTTTTAGTTACATATTTATTATTTAGTTAAATAATAAATATGTCATTTCTATATATATTTTTCTATTACTATATATAATAAGTGGGAATATCTACTACTTAGCACATGCCAAGTGTTACATGTGCTTAGATAGTGTTGTACATTCTTCTTTTATGGTTGTACCTTCAAAAATAAATACATATAAAAAAATTCTATTGATTCTTGAAATTAATCTATCGTTACAAATTATGTATAAAATATAATAAATCGTGATAATTGACAACTTAAAATATTTATTAAAAAAAACAAAAAAAGAAATTGACTGATTCTTAAAATTAATCTATCAATGTCACATAAAATGAGACAAAAGTAGTAATATGTATTATTTAATGTGAAATTATTGAAAACTACGTAAAATGTATTGTAAATCTTAACAATTAATAACATTTGATTGACTCTTGAAATTTTATCTATGCTATATACATTGAAACAAATGGAGTAATATATATTAAGTATTTAAAATTACGTACAACCTTATGGCTTTCTGTAGGCTTCGAATTATCGTGGTCATTTTTTAGGCTGATACAAGTTTTGTACATTTTCTATTTAATTTTTTTTAATATTATAAATCGCAATAATTAATAATTTAAAATATTTTTAAAAATATATTAAAAATTGAGTTGGTTTTGGGAATTTTATTTATACTATATAAAATGGGACAAAGGAAGCAACATATATCATTTACAAATGACTTAAAAAGCATTAAAAATTACAATAATTATCAAATTAAAATATTTAAAAGCTATATAATAAAATAGGTTCACTCTCAGAATTCTATCAGGCTCACATATATTGGGACAGAAAAAATAACACATATCATTTTAAAATTATCAAAAAAGTATTATAAATAATAATAATTAACAACTTAAAATATCTAAAAGACATTTTAAAAGGGTTAATTTTGTAATTTTATCCATATCACATAAATTAGGACAAAGTGACCAGTAATGTAGGTTATTTGAAAGTTATATAAAAATATTATAAATCACAACTTAAAGCATTTTAAAAAAAAAAGAAAATTTGGATGACTCTCCAAATTTTATTTGTGTCACATAAATTGAGACAACAAAAATAACATATATTGAGTCCATTTTAATTTATTTGTCTTTTTTTTTTTTGTGTTTTTTATTTTTAAAAATTGCGTAAAAATACTATAAATCATGATAAATGACAACATAAAATATTTCAAAAATGTTGTATGTGGGTAGTCTTATTATCCCTTAAATAGTGTCAAAGAAAGTACAGGTTTGTGATAAAAAAAACTTATTCCTTTATCCACACAAACAATCGCTTCAAAAACTCCGTTATTAGCCCCAAAACATACCATTTATATTATTGGGCCCGTGCATAGCACGGACACCATTATCTAGCATATATATATATATATATATATGCTTTCATCATTCATGTATAATCTTTCTAAAAGCTTGGATAACTAAAAATTGGCTTTAAAAGGTAGTTATAATAATGGACCCACTCTTAATTACGCGACCTTCTCGTATAGGAAGAGTCACCATTAATATTGTCAAGGGACAAAATAAACTATTTGTAGTTACATTTTGGTCTACACCACTAATCATGGTGTCTCTTAAGTCCATATCAAACTTGTCATTTTCCTAAATTAAAGTTTCATTTCACATTCCTATTTTAAAAATTGTGTTAAATGGACTAATTGAACAGAATTAGGACGGATTTATAAAATGAGCTAAATAAATAGATGAAAAATTGGCATTCCCAAAAGTTACTTGGGCTATATATTAATTATCAAATCCGTTTTTGATGGATTGAAATTGGTTGAATTGAAATAGGCTTCGAGAATAAATAAGTGAATCAATAACTAAACCAACCTGAGCGAATATAATTGAGCAAATTGAGCGAGTTATGTTTTTCTCAGCTAATTTTATAATTTTAATGAATTTGAAAAAAAATTGTAGTCATCTAATTTATTAACACGAGACTTAGGTATACTTCTGAACTCTTCTTTTTTTTCTTTTTTCTTTTTCCTTCCGGGGAGGGTGGATTAAGACTTGATTGGATTAGTTAATTAAATGTAGTTGATAAGTATTTATGTGCTGAAAATTTATTTTTAGGTAGTGAAACTGATTACATAACTACATAAGTAAGCAAGATGGAAATCACGTTATATTGAAGTTGAAGGTAATAAGTATTTAGTATATTTGGAAGGAATAAAATTGTAAAAGTCTTGGTCAAACTAAAAATATTGCTTCTAAGTCGTAAAACCACAAGTTGGAGTGATCAATTTATGACTTTAGGTCTATCATGCTTATAAGCATTTAATTTTGGGAAAATTGTATAAAATAGTAAATTATTAATTCAAATTAAATGCTATAACAACAGTTTGATTTAATTGTAATTCGTAGCAAATTGTTGTCATTTCGCCTCTCTCCTTGAATTTCTCGCTCGCCACTCTCGTTTCTCGTTGGGCAGTCTCTCCTCGCTTCTCTCACTTTATACAAACACAAATGTATAAAATGTGTTTGTTTTTATATAAAACGAGAGAAAATTGTATATATATACATATCTTTTCATTCCCTTCTCTCCCCTCTCCCAGATCTCGCTCTCCACTCTCACTTTATACAAACACAAATATATAAATTGTGTTTGTGTTTGTATAAAGCGATAGAAAATTGAACATACAGATACAAATACATATATTTTCATCCTATACACTTATTATGATTATACAAATACAGATCTTCCCCTGCCCAGTTTTCTTTTGTCTTTCTCTTTTTCTCACTTTATACAAACACAGATTATACATTGATTCTTTTGCATATGTATACCAAAACATATTATACAATTGCTTTTTTTGTATATGTATAACGAAATATACGTATTAATAGCCATAACAAACATAAAGTTTGATATGAAGCACAATTATGCAAACTATAGTTATAATATACAAATATGATTTTTATGTTTGCTACATGTGAAAGTTGCTCTTTAATTTTTAGTGGTTCAAATGCATAAATAAATCAAAAAGTATTTATAAGTAATTAATTTGATCAATTTAGGGAAACACCCTTTTAGTGTACAAACACGCTATGAATTCCTCCAAACTTAATACTGCTTCTGTCTCAATTTATGTGACATTTCAGATTTCAAGATTCAAATAAATTTATTTTTGACTGTAAATTTTTCATATATCTTTTAAATATTTTTAATTGTCAATTATTGTGACTTATAATACGTAGTTTACAAATATATAAATTTCATTTTTAAAAAATTTGAAGATTTCATGAGCAAATTCTCGGTCAAACTTAAACTATTTGACTCTCGAAAATGAAATATGTCACATAAATTGAGATAAAGAGGATACTAAATTTTGACTCAAACTTTATTTATATTTATATATGACTAATCTGCTAAATAAATATAAATAACAAATTTCGAATCTAATAAATTAAATAAACTATAATAGAAATTTAAATTCAAATTCATAAAATTTAAATTTCGAATACGTGTTAGATAGTAGTCACATGAGTGGATGAAAAGCTCATGCAGGAAGGGCAAAACCAATTGATAGAAGTAAAGTTGGTAATGAGGTCGTTTGCCAATAATTCTAATAGTAAGTGCCTTAGAGGAGAAGGAAAATGGCAAAGATAGAAAGAGAAGTGAAGGGAAAAAACAAAGAAAAAAGAAAAAGAGATCCAAAGAGGAGGAAAAGTTCCAATAAAGATGGATCAATAATGTTAGTACACATATAATTGAAACCCTTTTTACTATATAGTTTTCAAGTGGCATTAGTGTAGTTCATAAAGAAATCAAGTCATCAAGAATAGTCTAACTCACTTTATTTAATTAGAATAAGACATTACATTCACTTCATTTCATTTGGACATTTAAAAACATTTTATAAATCGAAAAAAAAGAGAACCTAGTTAAAGAGGCAAATCTAACTTGTAATTTATGGAATTACTATATATATTAATTTAAATTCACGGTAGAAACTCAGATACTTCAAATTTAGAATTTACCTCTCAATTATGCTTCTTCTTTAAGAAGGTTTAACAAATTACGATATTTTTTTATTTAAGTTTTCATTCTTTATCGTTAAGTAACTATTTCAAAAGCATAGAAAAATTTATTAATATGAGTACTATAGTAAAATATTCATATTCATTATTTTAAGAGACACACAGATTTTAAAATAGACAAATAAAAATAAACAAAGAAAGTAATACTCATATCTTTCTTAAAAACATGTAAAAAAACATGACAAATAAAATAGATGACTCTAATAAGTAGTTACGAAAAGAGAGATTATATATTTGGTCGACACATATATTTTTTTTTGGAAGAAAACAAATAAAATTAAACTGTTCCATTGGAGCTTGCTAGCTAGGTAGGTCACTTTGAAGATTAAACTGTACAAGATTCTATTTATCCTTTTTCCAAAGGGGATCGATTATCGTTTTCACAATTATTCGTTCAATGACGTACATAATCTTAACTTTTTGACTCTGTACTATGCAGCACAACTCCGCATTATTACGGAGAATTCAATTATATCGAGTTTACATTGAAAATAATAGGACATGAATCGTTATATACTATGAGTGTCAGGTCAATCGCTATTTATATATATGACAAAAAAAATAACAATTTGCAAATCCCAACATATATATCCTTGGCACATGCTTACATTATAATTCATTTGATGTAATATAAATATCGAATAAAAGTAAGTTTTTTTCCTAATTTAATTGTTCCACCCTAGCTAGGCACTTATAAAGTGATCAATAATCTTGGGAGCCCAATAAATCAACAAGGTGTGTGCAAAAATCGAATCGACCGATAAACTGAATCGAAAAAAGTGTTATTGGGTTAACGGTTATTTAATGGTTTTATAAAAAAAAATTATTGGGTTATCGATTTGATATTGGTTTTTTAATATTGGGTTATTGGGTTAACCGATAACCCATTAAAAATATAATACTTTACTATTTTAATTTTTAAGTCATACATAAATATCAAACAAAAAATATTAATATAATCACTATATTAGACTATAATTACAAGGACCTTACACAATTAATATTACTTAATTAACTCTACTCTTTGCATTTATCCTTTAGGTTTTAGTATTACTTTATTCTTTAGGTTCACAACATCAAAAACCTAAAGAACTAAGAAAGACGACGACAAAGGTTAGGCAACGACTAGGGTTGTGAATTATGAGTATTTGCTATACTTTTACTACACTAAGCAAAAATTTTGCACTCAATGAATAATTAGATTTCTCTCGTTTTTATTTCGCATTAAATTGTTGGACTTGAAGTCATATATTTGTTTGAAATCATTTTCTTATTGGTTAAACCGAAAATTGATAACAAATATCTTATTGATTTGATTATCGATTTAGCATATTTAAAAACCGAAAATCGATAATACATAAAACCGAACCGAACCGACCGATACACACCTGAAGTTTCATTATTTTCTTCTTTATATTTTTTTCACCCTTTTGCCAGTGAAAGGAAAACATTGTGATTAATGCATTTTTAATAAATGAAGCACTAATATAGAATTCAAATCAAGATCAAAAGCAATTATGGCCTAGAGAATAGAGGAGACAGGTAATCAACATGTTGGAACGAACATTGGAATGTGACCCCTTCTTTTTTCTAATTACAATAATCAAACATCGATTACAGACTAAATATTCAGAGGTCTGGAGAGAATATAGCATATGCAGACATTACTCATATCTCACGAAAATAGAGAGATTATTTCTAATAAATTTTCGACTCGAGTAAAACATTTCAAAGCAAGACTAGATTAAAAGTAATTTTAGTTTTTTTTTTTGTTAAAAAAAACTAAATCAAAGACATTTCATGGTGATTTTATGTTGTCAAGTCCACCTTATTTTGCCTTTTCAAATTGCCTTTGCTTTTGTCTCCTTATCCCTGTCAATGCAGCAGTTGATAACTTTAGTTAACAAGTGGGATTTATTAAAAAAAGTTAACACGTTAGCTCCCTAATCCAATAACATTAATCTCACATTAATATAGTAATTATCCTGAATATATAGATTGCCAATTATTTTTTTATAATCTTATAGTAACAGAATGTCAGAGACACAACTTTTAATTAGTGACGTTTGACATGTTATTAAGCCGAAAGATATTCGATTAATTACTTTTTTTTCTCCTTTACTTTTTCTTCTTTTAGTTAAAGGTAACAAAGTTAGTTACACCTTTATTTTAATGTTGCACAACAAATCTTTAATCTTTTATCCCATCAATATGATTTTCTTTTGTGACTAAGTTGGTTTGGAAGATCGTAACCTGGTATTGATCCCCCTCTTTTGAGCCGAGCCTATCGCAGTGTGATTTACATTTTCTGTGTGGTTTGCAGGCTATTATATAGTGGGAAATTTTCTCACCCGAAGACAGGACATAACAGAGGCTATATAGTGGCTGCAAGTTATCCCCGGGGTTAAAAGAAAAGATTTTCTTTAGGTATTTTATTGGATATGCACACGATTTTTGGTTAGGTATGATACACTTGATGAACATGCTGGCCAATTACCTAGCAAGTAGCAACTTTATTAATACTATATCAAAAGTAATTAAGTGAAATAAACACATAAAAATTGTCACATAAAGTTGATATCCACAGAACATGTGTCAATCTACACCAAGCCTAGATTTAACTTGTTAATAAAGTTTTAAAAAACATTTGTATCCCTATCAAAGTTAATAGTAGTTAATTAAATTCTAGGAATCTATATGGAACTCCATATGAGTATTGTATTTATCATATTCTACACTTCATTATAGAATTTTTCGATAAAAATTGACTTGTATTTATGTAGTACAATTTTCTCACGAAGTCTCAATTGACTCTTCTCGAACAAAGATAGTTTTACGGACATCTACTTTATAAATCTATGCATACATATTTTTTAAGAATACAATTAAAAGTTTAAAGACAAATAGTGCCATGCCACCAATTGCCTAAATAGTGTACTTTCCTTTGGAAAAAAAGCTAGGAGGATATTGTCAATAAGCCAAATGTCATTTCTCCTTTTCTCACATTAAAAATCACTTACAGATAAAAAGAACATGGCATTAACCCAAATGACTCATGTGGATGGCCCATCGAAAATAAGTGTTGCTTTCACCAAGGATATCGTTAAATGGCCTTGAATTCGAGCTTTGAGAATGTTAATTTGATAAAATTTGAATACCGAATAATAAAAAAGAAAAAGTGTTGCCATGGTCATGGGTGGTGCAGAATATTCGTATCAAGTTGTTTGGCATTCCCAAAGCTATGCATACTATACAATAAAAGCTTAATATATCGATAATTTCATAAATTTGTCAATAAATTTTATTTAGATATTTAAATTAAGCATATGAACACATGATAAAGTGTTCCTATTAAACACTATCAATTCAAAATTTGGATTATTTTTCTTGTGTGTTTCTCAAGTGTTAACTAATAAATAAATTAAACCATTTAAAAATATTGCTTCCTTTAATTATATACATCAGGTTTTGTAAGTCATAAAATCTTAAACATATTTCAATTAAAATAGATGCGTATAATTAAATAAAATGACATATTTTTATGCGAATAACTTATTTTTCAAAAATATCTATTAGAAACACTTTATCACGTATTCAAATGATCACCCCTCATAAGTTTAAGGTGTTGAGATGTATTAAGCCTACAATAAGATCTTGATTCATAACCATATGAGTGTGTATATATATATATATATATATAAGTATGTAAGTGTGTAATGTTTTTTTCTATGTTGTTAGTGTGTACATTTTTAGTCATAATATAAAAGGCATCAACAACAGTTGACAGCAAGCAGTCGACTTCTTTGAGTACTTAGTTGTATTTCTTTTGTCATTTTGCTTCTCTGCCTTTATCCTACTATAGGGGTTTGAGTTTGCCTCTAAATACACTTACTTTCTTTCTTTATAGCCATGGAGATTTTTTTTTAAATTATCTTTACTCTTTTAGTTTAAAGGTTTCTTTAGATACCTAAGAAGGTCAGTTATTGCTTCTAATTTACAAGAAGAGTATCTTCACAATACTAATGAACAGGTTAGTCTCTTAATTAAATATAAATTCCTATTGTTCTGTTCTTGCTCAATTTCTTGTTTTACTTGAAAAAAATTCATAACATTTTTGTGTTCACTTGATTACATGTGTAGTAATTTGAGGCAATTTCTACTATTGAGTCAAGAACATGATCTTCTAAATTTAATGATAACATTGATAATCCACTCTGTAATTCCATTTTATTGTGTTTATATGTAGATCAGAATTTTCATTTTTGCCTTAGAATATGGATGTGTAAGAAAATAGTTTACCACAATTTTTAGTTTTCTTGATAACTGTACTGTCCAGGCTGGCTTGGGTGCGCGCACCTTGGCTAATTCCATGGGATAAGTGCCACTTTCCACCAGTAACATGTACAAGTAACTCTGTTTACCTAGGCTAGGATAGATGGCAAGAGATCACGGAGTAGTGTTTTTGTAGTTTGACATAATTTTTACTTAGCTTAAAGTTGAAAAAGGATAATACTCCATATGATACATTTACCGTTTAGTATATGCAATAGTTGACAATTCCGGAAGAGTTGAGAATTCAAAAGGAAGGAAAAAAAAGGCGAAAGTTCAAGTAAATCGTCATGTTGCTGTTGTGTGTCTATGTGTTTGTATGTGAAGAAGAATGTTCCCCACTCCCAGTATTCATATGCATAAGCTAATTCAATTTATCCATCATTTTATCAGTTCTGTTGATTTCCTTGTTTCTCTTTCGATTGATTACCTATCGTATATTTCTTTCGCGTTACCCTTTCCATGTCAGAGAGAAGTAGTCCATGATTCCCTTAAAGAAAAGGTGTATATGTAGTTTAAAAGCCATATGCTTTACATGTCATGAACACTTAAAAGTAGCCCACTGAACTTTGGAAATTAGTCTGCAATTTCAAAAGATCTTGCTTTGACGAATGGATAAACAAACGATAAGTGCTCCGTTCTATTCCTTTACCATCTTGTTATGCAATAACATTTTTCTTAGTAGATACTGGATGGAAATTAAATTCATTTCAGGCAGAAATTCTGATTTACAGGCCATGAACATGACTTCTCCAACAACTCAATTTGCCCCCACAAGAAGGATGGGCATATATGAACCATTTCACCAGATGAGTGTGTGGGAAGACGCGTTTAGAGGTGACATTATGCCTAGTGCTGATGCGTGTATGGTTTCACAGCCAAACGATAGGCTAGACGACAAGGTAAAACAACATATTTCCTAGTTCTAGCTAATAAAATTCAAGTTAGTAGTAGAGTTGTCAGGCTAATATCTACCTGTGCTTATTGTAGTCGGGGTATACATCCGGTGAACAACATATGCCCTCTGGCTCTGGAGATAATCAAGCACCGAGGAGTTCTTCAGACAAGGTGGGTGCCCCGACTCTCTCCTTTTCGGTCTATGTATCCTATCACAGGATACATAAGTAGAAAGATTAACCTCTGATGTAGTACGATACCTTTTCATATCAAATGAATGACAGGCACAACGGCGTTTAGCGCAAAATCGTGAAGCTGCTCGTAAAAGCCGTATGCGGAAAAAGGTAAATGAAGTTCTTCTCATAATTTTCCTTGCACATGTAGATGTTTTAGGAAATTCTGTTAGTCATAAAATTTCTCTTCATTTCTTTCTTTACCCTTTTCACAGGCCTATGTACAGCAGCTGGAAACCAGCCGTTTGAAGCTGGCACAACTCGAATTGGAGCTCGAGAGAGCTAGACAGCAGGTCAGAGGAATCATTCCTTGCGCATTTCTTACTAACAAGTATATGTATCTGTGCTCCGATTTTATATTCCATCACGGTCTTTGACATTATGAAACGGCTTATTGCAGGGATTATACATGTTAGGTTCAAATAGCAATATGGGGCTATTAGGAACAATTAATCCAGGTATATGGATAGAGGAGTTGTCACTTGTCACTCTATAGTTTCCTTTGCATTTTATCTTGGCATCATTACTAGCTTAACTCTTGATCTGTGTTGAATGATGTACCAATTTGACGTTGAAACTAGTCGCCAAGCTGGATTGGTGATTATGATAATATGCAAATAGTTCATAGGTGCAGAGTTTAAATTGTTTCTTGAACATTTATGTGCCTTTACATGAAGCTGTTCTTTAAGAGATGTCAATGTAATCAAAAGTGTAAGGTTATTAGGCTATGGATATTTCTACATTAAAATCGTAAAAGTATACTTTAGCCATCCTTTTAAGGGAGACACTCACTTTGTGTTATGTGAAAGTATCGACTACTTACAATGTTTCATTAGGTTGTGTTTCATGTTGTCCTTTTACTAACAAGACGAGCGCGCATGTGTGCTCTAAATCATTGGCATTCATTAGCTGCTATTAGAGTAGAATATTAGCCCATTTACTTTGACTGTTTGATGCTATTAAAGTGTATACAGAGATTTTGTTCATAATTAAGTAATGCTGCCTAAGCAGGAATAGCTGCATTCGAGATAGAATACAGCCAATGGGTGGAAGAGCAACAAAAAAAGAATGCAGAATTGCGGAGTATTTTGCAGTCTCCTGTAAGCGATATGGAGCTTCAGTTGCTAGTAGAAAATGTCTTAAGCCACTATTTCAATCTCTTTCGCATGAAAGCTGATGCCGCCAAGGCTGACGTGTTTTACTTAATGTCTGGGATGTGGAGAACTTCCGTCGAGCGTTTCTTCCTCTGGCTTGGAGGATTCAAGCCATCAGAACTCATAAATGTAGTCCCTGGTGCACTTTACTGCTTTTTTTGAACTATTTTACCTTCATTTGCTTTTGAGTTTCTCATAGCATTTTTCATGCATAAATTTCCTGAACTAGGCACAAATCCTATCTGATGTATAGGTCATTTGACACCATATAGTTTATATTACTTCATTCGTCACCAAATGGAAAGCAGAACATTTATGAACGCGAGATTTCTAATTGTATATCAACTTTACACAGGTGGTGATGCCACAAATCGAGCCCTTGGCCGATCAGCAAATCATTAAAGTGTGTAATCTGCGACACTGTTGCCAGCAAGCTGAAGATGCTCTCACACAGGGAATGGATAAACTTCAGCAGACTCTGGCACAGAGCATCCTAAATATGAACACAGGATCTGGAAATTACACTTCCCAAATGGTTTCTTCTATGGAAAATTTAGAAGCATTGGAGAGCTTTGTTAACCAGGTTTGTCTCACTTTCACTGTCGTTCTGTATCTCAACGCGTTCAATGGTCATTCAATATCGTCTAAAATCGAGTGTAAAGATGACTGTAATCCTGAAAGAAACTGATGCGTACGTTCAACTAGTATACATGGTCCTCAATTACAACGAAAAATCTGCTAAGGTTTGAAACCTCTATAATCTGTCAAACCTCTATTTTATCGAAATGATGTTATGTATTCTATATAACATAACATGAAAATCGAGTTCTAAAGAAAACTAGGTCATTGTACTGAAATGTTTGTATAGAAAATGATTGTTACAAAAAGGTCTAACAATGATACTGTATTCTTGAATGATAATGTAATGTTGTTGCTTTGATTTGTAAACAGGCGGATCACCTTCGACAGCAAACACTACAACAAATGTCTATTATTTTGACAACGCACCAAGCAGCGAGGGGCTTACTTGCTTTCGGGGAGTATGTTCAACGTCTTCGTGCTCTGAGTTCACTCTGGGCAGCCCGTCCTCGTGAACCTACCTAAATGATCTGTTCATCAGACACAACTGGGATGAACTTAACTAGATTATGTTTGATGTTGTTGGTAATGCTAGCTCGAGCTGTAAATGGGTATGTACGTTATCATAATTTTGCTTGCTTAGGCGGATTTAGCTATTTACTAGTATTTGAAATACATATTTTCGAGGAAACGAAATTTCTGTATATATATTTGGATGTTGTATATAGGCTATATAGCAGTGGAATAATTTGGTTGATTGTTTTTGAAGATTTATGTGAGGCTAGAAAACTTATTATGAATGCTGAAACTTCAGTGTTTGGTATAAAAAGTGCATAAGTAAAGTGTGTTGACTCTAGGAAATTTTAGGACAAATGATAGTACTCTTTCAATTACACGCTTTCTTTTTTAGTTCGTCCTAAAAAGATTGTTACCTTTCTATAATTAATTAAAAATAAATTAATTTAAATTTTTTTGAATTACCTTTAATGAAATGATTTATAGTCACACAAGTAATGAAAGAGTGATTTAGATCATAAATTTCAAAAGTTTTTCTTTATTTCTTAGAAACTTTATGTCAAGTTAAATGGTATCAACCTATTTAAAATGTAAATTGTACAATTAATTAAATTCTAGAAAATGTAATAATATGTAATAATTATTAATTTAAAATCTAGTAAATGAAAATAGTTAGAATTTTAAATCAATAAACATTTAATCATTGATTCGAACTCTGCCTGCAAGAGGTTGAAAGATGGCGTAAGTGGAGGGATTGCATCATAAGTAAGGTAATCAGAATCAAACAATAAATTCATGACACGTTCAATCCGTTTATGTTTGCACGCATTAGTAAACCACTTATTTTTATTAATTTGGCTCATTTTGATCAGCTCAGTTCAATCGATTTTAAAATTGTGCAAATATACAATTCAGATTAACCCATGAAATTTTTTATCTAATTTTTTATAAAAAAAAGATTTTCTAGTTTGATATGTTTTTTTTATATAGTTTCGATATACAACGAAACGTTTTATTAGATACTCAAACAAATTATAAGAAAATAAAATTTGAATTCAAAACATAGTAAGAATTGAACGAATTGAATTATCATCCATTTTTTAGCTCATTTCAATCCAATCCGCTTAAATCCAAATAACATTTAAGCGAGTCAATAATCCATCTATTTATTAACTCAACACGTTTTGGCATTCTCAAATTCCCCAAGTCGTTTATTTATACCCCTAATCTTAAGCATATCATCAAAGTAATCAAGGCATCTTTAATGGAAACATTTTTTGGCCTTTTGGATAAACAAATACATATGAAAGCTTACCAGTTTTTGTAGCAACTGCACTTAGTCATATGCAATACTGCAGATATAAACGTATGAAATTTATGTAAATGGTTGAAGTCCAATTATATTATGGCCAAAAATTTAATTATATATGACCTGAAATTATAGTAATGTAAGGGCCAATACAAAAAAAAAGAAGATGTAGATTCCTTGGACCCCATATATCATTTGAAACAATTTGGTCCAAATCAACTAATCCAGTATCCACCTCAATCAGTCTAGATGGGTGAATAGTACTTACATATTTGGCCGCTCGTCAACAATAATTATAAGGGCATCTGCTAAGACTGCTAAGAAAAATAATATTAAATTACATATTTAAAGTGATAATATTTTTTTTTTTCATAAAATAAAAATTATTAATTCGGGTGAAAATAATAACTTGTCAATAATATATTTTTAAATATCATATTACATGAGAAAATAATTACACATAATAATGACTTATTAATAATATAATTGAAATAATATTAAATTAATTAAAAAGTGAAATAGAGAGGTGAAATGGAGAACTACTATTCAATATAGAGAATGGAGAAGACATTCTCTATTCTTCCCTCCAAATATAGAGAATGAAGGGTAAAATAAAGATTAGCTCTTTGACATAGTTATATTGGTAATTTTATTTTAAAATAACGCTAGGTTATTTATTTTATATAACTATATTATATAAGCGCATGTTGAGGAGCTTAGGGTCAGCCGGTCAATTGGTCGGTTTGCCCTTCTCCTCAACTTCTTCTATTTATATTTCGTATTTTATCTGTTATAATTTATTATTATTTTAATATTTTCTTTTTTATATACTATGTATTTATAAAAATAGTATTAAGAATTAACTTAAAATATTATAAATTTGATCACCTCTCGAAATTTCACATGTATTGCATAATTAGTACTGAGAGAGTACCATATATTATTTGAAAATCACATTAAGTGTTCGATAAATATAACTATATTATATAAGCGAATGTTGAGGAGCTTAGGGTCAGCCGATCAATTGACCGGTTTGCCCTTCTCCTAAACTTCTTCTATTATATTTCGTATTTTATCTATTATAATTTATTATTATTTAATATTTTCTTTTTTATATACAATGTATTTATAAAAATAGTACTAAAAATTAACTTAAAATATTATAAATTTGATCACCTCTCAAAATTTCACATGTATTGCATAATTAAGATTGAGAGAGTACCATATATCATTTGGAAATCACATTAAGTGTTCTATAAATATATAACTTTATTATATAAGCGAATGTTGAGGAGCTTAGGGTCAGCCGGTCAATTGACCGGTTTGCCCTTCTCCTCAACTTCTTCTATTTATATTTCGTATTTTATTTGTTATAATTTTTTATTATTTTAATATTTTCCTTTTTATATGCTATGTATTTATAAAAATAGTATTAAAAATTAACTTAAAAAATATTATAAATTTGATCACCTCTCTAAATTTCAAATGTATTGGATAATTAGGACTGAGAGACTATCATATATTATTTGAAAATCACATTAAGAGTTCTATAAATCACAATAATTAACAACTTAAAATATTTGAAAATCATATTAAAATGTGATTAACTCTCAAAATTTACATGTACCACATAAATTGGCACAAAGAGAGTAACATATATTATTTGAAAATTATGTTAAGAGCACTATTAATCACAACTTAAAATATTTAAAAATATATTAAAATTTTGATTAAATCTCAAAATTTAACGTGTGTCATATTAATTCGGACAAGGGAAATAACATATACTATTTAAAAATCACATACTTGAAAATTGAAATATGTTTTAAAAAATATATTAAAAATTTAATTAATTCTCAAAATTTCACATGTGCCACATAAATCTCAATAATTAACAACTTAAAATATTTTTAAAAATATATTAAAAATTAATTCACTCAAAATATCACATGTGCCAAAGATATCATTTGAAAAGTACGTTAAAAATATAATAAAAATAATAAACAATAAAAAAATTTAAAAATTTTATTGACTCTTCTAATTTTATTTGTATCACATAAATTAAACTAACTAAATAAATATATATTGGGCCCGTATACGGGCCTTCAGTTATCTATAGTGTATATATATACTGTAAGTAGCTTTATTTACCTACCTATCGACCTAGTTTCTCCCCTATTCTCTTTGCTGGCGAGGGCTCTGTTTGTGGCTGAGTAGAGCTACTCGAAGAGGCTCATCTTCTTCAAGTAAAGCTATATTACAGTATTCTCTGAATTCTTTGATGATTAGTGAACTCTTTTGAAACTGATTTACCCGTATTCATTGTAGATTCATTGCATTCCATGGCTAAACGACTGCATAGTTTTGCTCTAAATAAGGTTAGTACTTTCTCTTCTTTTTCTCTCTCACACAAACATTCTTCCATGATAACTTGTAAAATTTCATCATCACAATATATATATTCTGTGCCTGAATTAAAAACATTGGAACTTGGTGATGGTGGTAGAGTCAAGTTTGGCTGGGCGGAGACAAGTTCATGAAGAAAATTTCTTACATTGTATAGTTTAATCAGGAAAGAGTTGCTATAGTTTAATGCAAGTAGGACATTAGGACTTGAATTGGCCTTGGCAAGTGTTGTGGAGGCTTTTAGCACCTTTAAAATTACCTTCTTTGATTTGATTGCGCTAATCAGAGCATGAATAGGAAGTCCCAGGACTCTGTAGAACATCTCTTTTCCTGTTGCTGGCATATACAACAACTATGGGATCTTTTCTGAACATGAGTGGAGTGCATGCCAAGGAATGTGTAAGATTTACTGATATGTTGGCAATCCCAGAAAGTCAGGAAAGATCTAAAGAAAATCTAAGGAGCTATTTTAAATTTTAGATGTATTCAAAATTTAATTTTTTTGGTGCAAGGGAGATATAGTAGATAACGGTGTTTTTGGAATGTAAGTGATACTGCTATGCAGTAGCTAATAGTTTTTGTGTACCTCCTTGTACTTCTGTTGATGAAACTTTACCTTATCAAAAAGAATCTGTTTTGTCTTATTTAATTGAAAAGTAGGTTGATTTTGTAAGATTTTGGTTGTCATTCATGGTACAAATGGATTGATTTGATGAAACTTTTTTTTTTTTTTTTATAGTGTCAAAAGAGAGTCTGCATTGCAAAAGATCGCATAAGTCAATTACCTGATGAAGTTTTGGTACATATACTATCTTTTCTTACTGTTGAAGAAGCAGCTAACACAAGTGTCCTCTCAAGGCGGTGGCTAAGCTTGTGGAGATACATTGATCGGCTTGATTTTGATGCTACCAAACCCTTGGATAAAGTAGCCTTGCAACCCAACCTACAGAAAAGGCAAATGAAAAAGTATCTTAGATGGGTCAACTGTACTTTGCAAATGTGTAAAGGGCAGAGACTAGACCAATTTCGGGTTTGTTTTGATTTGAACAAATCCGCGCTGCATGAGATTGATAAATGGATTGAATTTGCGTTTTCTAGGAATGTTCAAAGACTAGAGTTAGACTTATTAAAGGGTGGAGAGATCATCCGTAATTCTGTTAACTGTTATACTTTTCCAGCATGGCTCCTTGGTCTTGGTGATTCTGCTGACTCTTCTTCTTACATACCTCATTCTAATGACCTCCAAATACTCTCACCTGTCAAGCAGAACTTCAAGTCTCTAAAAGTGCTGCTATTTAAATCAGTAAATGTCACGGGCAAAGTTCTTGAGTTCTTTCTACACAATTGTCCATTTCTTGAAACAATGGCAGTTCATGGATCAGGAACTTTGGTAAATTTGGAAGTTGTTGGTCCGTCCCTCAAGTTGAGACACTTGGAGATACAGTACTGCTACAAAGTAGAATCACTTAAAATTTGTGATACAAACCTTGTAACATTAAGGACTTCAGTAGGAACGAAATTACTGCTTAAGAATGTCCCAATGCTGGTTGAGGTGAAAATTTCTAGTGCGGCATTCAACCATATTTTGAATGACATATCCTCTTGTCTTTCCTGTGTTATCTCTCAGCTTGTGGTCCTTCATTTAACTACTCATTCATGGGTTAGTAAACAAAATTTTGTGTCTATCTACCTATGTTTTTTGCTGGCACTAACTGGTGCCTTCTATTTAGTTTAAACTTTCGCAGGAAAAAATGGAGCATTACAATTTTCCTCAACTTACTAAGCTCAAGAGATTTGTCCTCACTACATGCGGACAGAAAGACAGGAGTCTCTTAGGTTGCACGTCTATAATAAGGGCTGCTCCCCAGTTGAAGGAATTTGAACTACAGGTAAGTATCATGTTTTGAGTTCTTTTTCCTCTTTGGCTGGTACAAGAGTCTGATTTATTCGTTTTAGCAATTATGGTTCATGTAGTTACTTATGCTATTTCTTGAGTATATTAGTTATTCCTGCTTGAGTTGAAACAATTGTGGTGAGCTGAACTTTAATGCATGATACTTTTGCATTGTTTTTAACTCGCTTGACTGTGCATACATGAAGTCCCTGCGCTTACCTAGGGTCATTTTTCAATAGGTTCTAGACAGCTGTATCAATGTTGAGCGCTTTTTTCTTATCGAAAAAAGAGCATATACTCTCATCACTCAGCCAGTTTCTTATATTCTTTTACTGAATTACTGTGTGTGTCCGAGAGCTTGTTTGGTATAGTGGAATGATCTCAGAGTTTTGGTATTGTGATTTCCGTTGCCCAATGCATTCCTCCAAAATCTACTGTATCCACCCCTTTGCTGCTTGTTTTTTATGTGATAAAATTGGGAAGTATTGTACAATGACTATTGCGTGCTGAATAAACCTACTTTGTTGTGATAATTATACTGGTTAATTGTCAGACAAAACTAACAACCTAGAGAGTTGAGAACTAAGTTGTTGCCTGGCTAGGTAAGCTAGTGAAGGAGGCATGCACCGGAGTAGAGGTTTCGGAGATGAGGAATTCATCTCATATCTTGGCATGCTTTTCATTTAGCAACGTAATCCATAAATTGTTCTAAATTGTTAAACCATATGATTCAGGGACTAGTTTTTATTTGAACATCTCATACCTGCCATGCTTTGCATTTAACAACACAATCCATAAATTGTTCTGGTCTACTGTGTTGTATCTAAACCATTTCAACAATAAGACCCTTTTTCTGAATACCCAATTTTTTTGTGCACAAATTAATCTTCTTAGAACATATATAATTTTAGGCCATTCTACTCAATGTATTCTCCTTCGCTTTGGATTAACTTGCCACATCTTCTTCCTTATTTTATCAAAATGTCTTTACACCTTTTGGCATAGGCTACAGGGACATTACGTTAGTAGGATAGTGTCAATGACACTTTATACGTGTCCCTCCCCCCACCCCCAAAAATAAAAAAGACAGATATTGTTTCCTGCCAGTTGCTAATCTTCTCCACTCTATCTATTTATCACGGCAGCCATATAATTGCACTTCTTCTTAGTGGTTCTTTTAGGCTTCCTCTACTTATATCCTTTCAATCTTCTCTGGTCACACTTTTCATGTCCATCAATCTGATTTTGTATAATTCTTAGACATGCATTGTCAATTTGTCATAAAGATTGCTATGTTTTACAAAATCAGTGAACCCCTGAATAGGTAGCTGTTCATATTTTCTCTAATTTGAATTAAGGTTTATCTTTTTTCAGTCTCTGTACTCGGGTTTGTGATTGGAAATCATCTTATTTATGGAATTACACTGAGCTAGGAGGTGTTTTCTTTTGCATATACTTATGTTTGTTTGTTGTATGTGTCTGGCAGTTGATATCGGGATGTTCCGTCCAGACTGTTAGAGAGTGTAGGAAGGCCGCCATAAAATGTCGACTGCATCACCTCAAAGTGGTCAAGTTGTGGGGGTTTTATAGCGGTGCAGCTCATGTTGAACTTGTTAGGTACTTCTTGGAAAATGCTATTGCACTCGAGAAAATCATCTTTGATCCCAGGACCCCAATGCCCACTCGCTTTCCTCTTGACTCTTTGTTCGTTAAGAAGGCGCAAACTGCAAGAAATCTTGCTAAACTCCATCTTGAAGGTGAAGTACCTCCGGATATTGAGTTGGTCATAGTGTAGTATGTATGTTAATTACCAAAATAATACTAAAATTATTAGACCATTTTAATTTTTGCTACATCAAGGGGAGCTGAATTGGCCGAATATTTAAGAATTTTGAGGAACAATGAGAAAGTGTTTCCACTTTTTTTTCACTTCGATTTGTATTTATGGTCAAATGCAACAATCAATTTTTAAATATCATTTTTCACATTGAAATAATTTATTTATTTTTTCAAATTTCATGACAAACTTAATTTAAATACGAGTTCAATCTTCTTATTGAATTCATAACAATTATGAGAATAGAATTTATTATTCCCTCTTTACTTGTCCACTATAATAAAAATAGTTGTCTAGTTTGAAAAACCGAGAGAATTTATTATTCCCTCGTTCATCTTACTTGTCCTCAATAACCTCCATCTCTTTCAAGTTACATAGATATACTATATTAAGAAAATATTTATCATTTATAGCAATAACATTTTTTTTTTCACTTGTTCATTTTTAATACATTTATAATACAGTTTTAATACATATTACAAAGAACAATTTATTATTCACATATAATGCAAGTTTTATTGATGGATAATACATTTATCACACATTTTAATACACTTATAATTCAATGTATCAATTTCTTACCAAATAAGCATAATATATGTTAAAAACCAGTTTTAATACATATATCTTGTATACATAATTCACTTTTAATACATATTGTAGATTTAACATAGTATTGTTATAAATGATAATAAATAAAAAGTATCGCTAAAATCAATAATTATTCATTAAAAGGTATCAATCCAATTAATTCTTCCATCTCTTCTTCTTAATCTGGTCAACATCGCATTTTTCTTTTTCTTAGCAGAGCANTGTTAAAAACCAGCTATAATACATATATATTGTATACATAATTCACTTTTAATATATATTGCAGATTTAACATAGTATTGTTATAAATGATAATAAATAAAAAGTATCGCTAAAATCAATAATTATTCATTAAAAGGTATCAATCCAATTAATTCTTCCATCTCTTCTTCTTAATCTGGTCAACATCGCATTTTTCTTTTTCTTAGCAGAGCAGGAGCCTTCAGGCTTAGAAGATGAAGTTGAACCTTCCATTAGGTCCATTTGAACCTTGCACGCCTCAATTTCGTCCATAATTTCAGAATACCTTCTTAATTTTTTGAGACAAAATTCTTTTTTGATTTAGAACTACCCATTGTGTGGAATTTGAAAGAAAAATTGAATGAAAAAATGAAATCAGCATATGAAGTATAATATATATTTATATAAGGATTTATTTGGGCGGGAATTTTGGGTGGCATGTGAGACTTCTTCCTTATGGAATTGGGAAGAGGATGAAGAGGAAGAGGAGGCTGAGCCTTCTGCTATTGCAGAGATGTGCTCCATTATCGAGATCTGCTCTATTTCAGTTGCAAATACTAACACGTCAAACCTCTATATTATCTGTCAAGCTTCTGTTATATTCGAAATGATGTTATATAGAACATACAATATAACATGAAAATCGAGTTCAAAAGAAAACTTTGGTCATTGTAATTGTAATGAAATGTTGGTATAGAAAATGATTCTTATAGAAAGGTCCAACACATTTATGCCACACCTGCTTATATATAAGGCCATTACAAAATGAACTGTCTCAACAATGATATTGTACACATGTTGACATAACTTTCTTGAATACATTATCTTGATGTTGTTGTAAAAACTTTATTTATTAATATGAAGTTTGAGTTGTTTAATTCAAAGTTTTAAAATATTTTTGATAAAAATAGATAGTGTTTCTTTCTTTATTTTTTATATAATTCTTTTTTGCAATCGTCAATATGATATTAAGCAAAATTATAATTATAAAACTCACCATTAAAATGTTTTGGGCCATCAAAATTTTGAGGTCAAAATCAACACTTGACTAGTTTTTTTTCGAGCCACCCCTGCATCCATATACTTACAAAGTTTTAGTAATTCCTAGTAGAAGTTGTCTGGATCTATATGTATGTTTATTTGAATTTCAATCTTTCTTCCGACCTTTTGGTTTTGATATGCTCTTACTTTAGTAGCACTGTAATAGTGGCCACACATCTTTCATATATCTAACAATGTAAAATTTTTTTCTTATTAATTTGAACTGTGATATCTTTTTTACTCAATCAGAGGAACTTTGGAAGTATCATGAGATGTGTAAGGAAAGTCAAACAACCCCTAATAACCAACCTCTTAGTGCGAGAAAAAGATATAATTTGAATTAGGGCGGGAATATAGTCAGCCTCCCACACTAGCGGATCTATCCTGGGCTTGACCAAGTTTACGGTCTTAGAATTGCAATCTAAGATAGCAAAATTTAGAGAAAACCAGGTCATACCCTGAATTACATCAAAGTAAACCATATCCAGAATAATCAAATCTACATAAGTTCTACTCCCCACAAAAGTAACAAGGCAAGACCTATACACTTTCTCAACTAGCACAGACTCACCAATAAGAGGAGAAACACTTAAGTCGTCTCCCTTATGAACTTATTGAACGTTGTCACTTTGGCGAAGTCATCGGGCTTCACCCCATTTACCGTCATCACAAAATCAGTCACTTCCTAAAAAGATTTTGCTGAAGCAGCCACCTATAAAGTTGGAATCTGCAAACCTGACCTCAATTCCTTCCCAAAGCGGCGAATCCACTCTTTTAGATTGAAGCAAAGTTGAGTTGCATATATAGATAAAACACGAAATTTGGCCTTATAGGTTGTAACTAAAATTGTAATACCCTAGAAAATTTTCGAACGGAGACTCGAACCATTCTTCGTAGTGAGTGAGATTTTACCAAGGAATTAAAATTTTTTTAGTGTTAAGGTCATTAGATGTAGCACCTTGAGTTTCAAGAAGAACCAAAGAGAGTTCATTCAAGTCATTCCTAAGTTCCTTTAAGTTTTGGGTAAACTTCAAATGACCATAACTCTCAGTAAATAATGAGTTAGGTGGGCCATAAGATATTAAATGAAAGGTATTTGAAATAACTTTCCAACGCCACCAAGTTTTCTAAGTTTCGAGTTTGGATGAGTGAGATATGCTCTTTTGAAGTCAGACTGTCTAGTTAAGGAAAGTTACCCGAAAATAGTAAGGGGTATTTTGGTCTTTTCCTTAACCAGTCAGATTTAATTCATTTTTAGTAAGATTTTAAGGGTATAAAACTATTAGGTTCAGTTTTATAATTCTAATATAAGCCTAGGGTTTTAGTTGAGAGTTCAAGAAGAGAAAAAAGGAGAAAAGAGGAAATGATCAAGGCGTTCGTCGATGTTCTTGAGTTTGTTTGCGGATTATCACCATGGGTTTGATCCCTAAGAGGTATATAAGCTTCCATACGTCAAACATGTTATTTTCAGCGTAATTTCATTCTCAAAAGTTGAAGGATTTAAGTTCTTGATAGGTGTTCTTGAAGTTCATTCTAAATCTTGTTTTGTTGGGGTTTTGATAATTTCTTGAGATGAAAGTGATTGTTTTGAGTGGATTAGAGTATACTTAGGTTGGTAATTGAATATAAGGAAAACATGAGAAAAACAATTGATTAAAAGTGATTTAGGATCAGAAAACGAGAGGCGAAATTCGTCGAACTTGGCCTAGGGAGAGGCTGGGGTGGCGCGCCCCTATAGTGCGCCCATATGCATCCTCTGAAGTTTGGTGATGGCGCCCCGCGCCGGAATGCGCCAGGGTCGCATGCCCCCACTATTTTTCCATCGGTTGTCTCGTTTGAGTCCCTTTTAAGTGTACCTTCACTCCTTTTGATTTTAATCACTCTAAACCACTTCTAAACACTTAGACATCATTCATAACATGATCATAACCTTGAATTCATAATTCAAATTTAAGGTAGAGTTAAAAGTTAAGTTTTGAGAATTTTTTTGAACATTCTAAGAAAGTCCGTCCGTTTGTGGAGTCTTCTACAACTTCTAGTAACTTTTTTCAAGACTCAAACAAGTGAGTATGAGAGTAAGAGGAATGTATACATGAGCATACTTTATCATTAAAGGATCTTTCATATCATGAACCATAATTTTTGAATTCATAATTCACATTTAAGAAAGAGTTAAGAGTAGAGTTCAATTGTGAATCCTTTGAGATCCATCATCTATTTGAGTTAAGTTTTGAGTAAGTAAGTATGATAATGAGAAGAGTCATATACATGAGTTCCTTATTGATATTTTGACCCTTGAGTCGAGTCGTTCATGCCCAGAACTTCCGCATGAACTCCATCAGTTGAATACCTTTGAGAGGAGTAGTATCTTCAAGTTCTAAGTCTTGTGTATTGAGTTCCTAATCTCTTTTGAGATTATATTTCTAATCATGAGACTATTATTACATGTTATCCATGAAGTCCTTTAGTTGAATTGTTCATGCCCATAATTCTGCATGAACCCTATAAGTCGAACAATCTTGAGATGAGAAGTATCTTTGAGTTTTTGAGTTGAGTAGTTCATACTCATAATTCCGCATGACCTCTCTGAGTTGAGCATTCTTGAAACAAGTATTATCATTGAAGTTCTTGAGTTCCAAGTATTGAGTTCTATCTATGGTTATTGAAAACCTTGAATTGAGTCGTTCACGTCCATAATTCAGCATGAACCATATTTTAAGAAGTCTTTTATAAACGTTTTAACTTTGTTTTAAGACTTAAGTTTAAGTTGAATAAAGAGTAAAAGTAAAGTTCATTTCTTCAAAGATTATACGGGAACTAAGTATTCCCAAAAGTTAAAATGTTTTCACATTTAAGTAAGAAGGAAAACATTGATGTCCAAGAAATCTTTTAAGCTAAGTTTGAGTAATTATCTCAAACCAAAAAAAAAATTATGTTTTTAAACATATGAGCTAGTATATTTTGGGAGTAGTATTGAGCACCGATATGGGGAAGAGTTCAGATGACTCCTTAGTGCTTTTTTAGATGACTCTTTAGTGCTTTTTTAACATAGACTATATAGCCATCATGGGTAGAAATGATCATACTTTTTAGATGACTCCTTAGTGCTTTTTTAGCATAGACTAGTGGATCCACTTAGTTAAGGCGTTCTATATGACGGCAAAGTATAGGATAGTTCTGGCAGCGTGGGCAAGATGTTGTATCATCACTTGGGCTTATAGTGGTGGTTGTCGGTTAAAGAAACTCTCATAGAGTTATATTGTATTTTTATATACACATTGAGTATTATTGTATTTTTCAATACATTGAGTTGTTATTCACGGTTTTACAGCTTTCCATATATATTACATCTTTTACTATTGCTTTATCCTTGAGTATCATGAGTTGAGTATTTTGAGTTGAGTATCTTGAGTTGAGTATCTTGAGTTTGAGTACCTTTGAGTTGAGTATCTTGAGTTGATTTGTGCTTCATTGTGTCGAGTACTTTATTGTTGAGTTTCACTGAGTTAAGAACCTTATTACTGAGTTGAGTGTCTTATCCTTGAGTACTTCTGACTTGAGTAAGTTTGAGTAGTTTTGAGTATCCTTGAGTATTTCTTGAGTTAAGTAAGTTTGAAAAGAGGTAAGTATGTTTCCTTTTTATCAAGTTCAAGCTTATGTTATGTTTTAGATTTCCCCTTACATGCTCGTACATTCCATGTACTGAGCCATTTGGCCTGCATCATTTCATGATGCAGATTCAGGTATTCGGGATCATCAATAGGAGCTTCGTTGATACCACATGGAGTTCGAGTTAGCTACGGTGAGCCTCCTTGCTTCTGAAGTATTTCATTTACTTTTCAGTTATATCAGTTGTTAGAATGTCGTGGATCTTGTCCCGACTTTCATCTTTGTCAGTTAGAGGCTTCATAGATAGATAGTAGAGTTTAAAAAGTCTGTTTCATTTATCTTATTAAATGTATTAAAGACTTGAGTTGCCTATTGTTGGCTAGTTGAATATTCTATTTTTTATTCAGAGTTATTCATTTGAGTTAAAGATTTGTAAGTTTAATGAATTTTATTCAGTTTTTAAGCTTTGTGTGCTTGAGTTAGTCTTCCGCTTGTAGTCAGTCAGGATGAGGGTTCGCTTGGGACCAGAAATGATTTTTGAGTACAAACCACGTCTAGGGTATAGGCTCGGATCGTGACAAAAATCTTCCATTTCTCTCTATTGAGGAACTCATCTCTCTTCTTGTCCCTCAAAATCCAGGGAATATACTTCTCCATGAAGAAGCAAGAAAATGTTGCCTAAGACTCATAGGTAGTGCCTTTGTTGGTCGGCATTTAACATGAGATCACCACCATATTTTGGCGTCTCTCTGAAACTGGTATGTTGTTAACTCAACAGCAAAATCACTCTACTATATACATCTTATGAAGCAAGACAAGCTAATAACTCATGCTATTAGAGTGGAATATTATCCAATTTACTTTGACTGATTGATGCTAGTAGAAAATGTCTTAAGCCACTATTTCAATCTCTTTCTCATGAAAGCTGATGCCGCAAAGGCTGGCGTGTTTACTTAAAGTGAGTAAATTTATTTGTCATTTTTCGAATTTTGAAATTCAAATAAGTATATCTTTGACCATAAGTTATTTCATATATCCTTTAAATATTTTCAATTGTCAATTGTTCTGATTTATAGGAGTAGTACTTTTGTGTAGTTTTCAAATATGTGGATTTTGTTTCAAAGAATTTGAAGATTTCATCTCCAAATTCATAGTAAAACAAAACTATTTGACTCTCGAAATCTATACTATGCCACATTAATTGAGACGAAAAGATTACAAAATTTTAGGGGACATTTCAAAATTATTAGTTCCTTTTTATATGTCACATTTTTAGATTTCACTTGCATTAAGAAACTAAGTAAGTTTACAATTCTACCCTTATTTAATATTTTTTTGAAGTCAACTTTTCAATAAATGATAAATAAATTCATCTTTTATTTTTAATTTGTTTTTGAGATTTCTTTTTTAAAATCGAATTTTATAGAGTAATGAAATAGTGAGAGTAACTAATCAATGTAAAAAGTAATTACCATGAACATTAATTACTTATTAGTTTTCCTAGGTTGGTCAAATATTTATTTTCAAGACTAATTAACTATCGAGTATAATAGGAAAAATATTGTAATTTATGCATTAATTTTATAAAATGATAAATATTATGGACCAACAATTTATGGAAAGAATGCCATATAAAAAGGAACGAAGGGAGTATATATTTATATTCGTTTCTTAATTAAGAATCCTACAAATTGATTAAATTAAGTAAGTTATCACAATTTAAAGATTCTGCTAATTTCAATTACTTTTCTCATGAGATGAATAGTAAAGTACTTCGATATTTCAATTCATATTTCCTAAGATAGTTGAGTTCCTAAGCTAGAACGAAATCCACACATGATTATCTCAAAGCAATATCATCAGTATAAGGACGGTTCAATAAAATTAGAGCCAAAATTTAATAAAAGATCTTAAATATATAAATATACACATAGAAATAATAATAATAATAATAATAATTCAGAGTTACTTTTTGTTTCTATATATTATTTATCTTTAATGTAGTCTTTTTGAAAAAACATAAAACATTTAACTTTTCATAGTAGTATTATTGTTATTTATATAAAAAGAAAAAGAATTAATTTTAGTAAATCAAATGTTAGTCATTTATCTAGAATATATTCCCTTGAATATTGTTATAAAAACTTTATTTATTAATATGAAATTTGGATTGATTAATTCAAAGATTCAAAATGTTTTTGGTAAAAAATAGATATTTTGTCTTTCTTTCCCTTTTACATAATTTTTTTCTTTTTTAATTATCTCTAATATAATATTCAATGAAATTAAAATTATAAAATTTACCATTAAAACTTTTTTGGGTATAAAAATTTTGGAGGCCCAAAATTACCTTTACTGGCCTTATCCTTGAGCTACCTTGCATCATATACTATAAGTTCCATTAATTCCCAATAGAAGTTGCATGAATTTATAAGGTTATTTACCAATAAGTATAGACAATAAAAAATATTTTTCTACAAAATAACTGTATGTGGATTTAATGTATCAATATATATACAATGTCTTAATATTGTATAAATAGTGTATAATCATGTATACATGATGTATAACTATGTATCAAAGATGTATATGTATTATTGATACGATAAAGTATATATTTTAGACTGATGTTTTTTCAATTCCAAACCAACTCAAATCTTGTCTAAACTACTCCAAAATCTTTATATGAGGTCCTTTCAATGTTTCAAGTCTTTCAATATTATTTACATTTGCAGCACATCAATTTTTAAAGTGGAGCTTTGAACAAATTTTGAACATGGGAGAAGAAGAAAAAAGAGGAAGGAAGAAGGAAAAAAAGAAGAAGTAGACGACAAAGCAGAAAGAAAAAACAGTAGCGAAAATGCATTACGCTTGAATTTGGAAGTGGTCGGATAGTCATTTTATATAACTAATGATAATTGAGTCATTTTGGATATGAAATTTTGATCCAATGGATATTTTGTCTACGTGATCTTAGGCATATTTATATGCCTAGAAATCTAATAATGTCCATATTTAAGCTAATTTTGAATTCAATGTGTGTTTGTTTATAGTCTTATTGAGCCTTTTGGTTGTTTATGAGCTAACCAACATGATTAGTTGTGTAGGTGAGCTTAATTGGAGAAACGAGCACGAAAATGGACAATGGGGAACACAAAAGATCCGAGTCGAAAAGAAGCAAGGAAGAAGATTGAAGAAATGTCATTCAAGGCATCTCCGTATCCTCTCCGCATCGCGGAGAGGAATTTTAGTTTGGGCTCGTGAATTAATTTCTAGACAGAGCGCTTTG